>NC_067245.2:326691656-327012728 GCF_019359855.2 Lolium perenne
AGATAATTAATCATGTATGTGCGGGTAGTTAGATTTTGAAAAGTATTATTTGCACCCTATAAAGTAATGTATTTAAGTAATAAAACGCCTTTTAGCGAGATAAAATTTGAGGTCATCAATATTCGAAAAATGAAGATGAGGTGGTAGCTGATGTCAATATACTCCCTCCTTCCAAATTTTATGAAATTTGACTTTGACCAAAACTAATATACATTCTAAATTAGGAAGGAGGTAGTAGTATCTACGGGACAAAAGAGATTTTGGATTGTCAAGCTTCATGCATTTCTACGCTCCTTTTTTTTGAGTCTTCATGCATTAGCCAACGTATAACCACAAGCCCGAACTGAGAGAGTGGCCATTGTACTTCTCTCACGTCTATGTTTTGTTTTTGTGTCTTGATGTGTGCAATATAAATGGGGACATGCCCCAACATATTTTCATTGCGTGACTTGGATATTCAACTTTGAACTTCGGTATTCAAGTTTTACGCACCTAACCGATTGACCCATCAGTCTGAAATGATGGAAAGAGCTAGTGTGATTCACTTGTACACTTCACAACTTTGCCTTTCCCCATAGAAGGATAGAAGAGAAAGTTAATACATGAATAGAAGAAGAACAATCACAATATGAATGATTAGGCCAATACGTGTACAAAGAGGAGGGCTACAACAATTCATAGAATAAATTGCGAGAACAAATACTCGAACTCAACACCCTGAACTATAATACCGTATCAACCTTCATGCACTAGCCAACAACCAACACTGCCAAAAATCTGAACTAAACTGAGGACCGATCATTATAGTCTATGGTCTATCTTAAATGTTGAAATGTCACCACGAAAGAAAAGGTCAAGTTCAACATCTGAGACGAAATGGCACGTGCCAAGTAGGTGGAATCCAACTAAGTGCTAATCTGATTGCGAGTGATCACGTACTCTAATTATCCTGTGGCAAAATACCCTATCTGATCGGAAATAAATGGCTAAAATTTATTAAGGTAAAATATATCTAGATATATTCAAATCTTAGCGTGAAAGAAAAGATATATCCACATCTAGATAAAGATGAGCCACTTATTTCGAAGGTATACGAGTATATATCCACTGACTAAGCGGGGCCTCACAGAGATCCAGAGATCACAAAAGATATGGCTTTTGCTCTAGAAACTGATAAATTTTAGAAAAACATTTTATTACTATTATTACGTATAGATATCGATAAAACTAGATATGTTTATCCAGAGGCCGGAGAAGATATGGTTTTGCAATAGAAACTGCTACAGCATCTGATAAGGGAGACATGCGTATTATGTCTCCGATTAATATTAGATTTAGTGGAATCAATGTGGCAGACTCAAAAGAGGATCCTGGCAGCAACCGTTGATTCCCCATCGAGCGGCTCCTGTAGTGCCCCGCTCCCCTTCTTGTACGGCGGGAGAGGAGACTTGTGTCACTGCACTTGCTCTGTCTGATCTTGTGAGTGTGCTCTGTCCCCTCACCAGCCACGAGTGAGTGCCCGTGGTCGTACTCGTAGGTGAAGTCGTCGCGCGCGCGGGGGAGCCTCCCTCCCTAGGCCGGATCGATCCCTGCCGGCGGCCATGGACAAGCTCGGCGCGAACCCGGCCAACTCGAGCCCGCTCACGCCGCTGGGCTTCCTGGAGCGCGCCGCCACCGTGTACGGCGACTGCCCCTCCGTCGTCTACCACGACACCGTCTTCACCTGGTCCCAGACCTACCGCCGCTGCCTCCGCCTCGCCTCCGCCCTCGTCGCCCTCGGCGTCTCCCGCCGCGACGTCGTAAGTTGCCACACCTCCGCCGATCCCGCGTATTGAATTGAGTTGCCGGAGTGAAATCGAATTTTGATTTGGTCATCGATGGCGTGAACTTGGCCAGGTGTCCGTGCTGCTGCCGAACGTGCCGGCCATGTACGAGGCGCAGTTCGGGGTGCCGATGAGCGGCGCCGTGCTCAACAGCATCAACACGCGCCTCGACGCGCGCACCGTCTCCGTCCTGCTCCGCCACTCCGGCTCCAAGCTCATCCTCGTTGACCCTGCTCTGCTCCCGGTCCTCGGCGACGCGCTCCGCCTCCTCCCGCCGGGCCACCCAGCCCCGCGCGTGGTGCTCGTCGAGGACCCGCACGAGAAGGAATTCCCTCCGGCGCCAGCGGCGGCTCTGACGTACGAGAGGCTCCTGGAGACAGGCGACCCGGAGTTCAAGTGGGTGCGGCCGGCGAGCGAGTGGGACCCGATGATACTCAACTACACCTCCGGCACCACGTCGGCGCCCAAGGGCGTCGTGCACTGCCACCGCGGCATCTTCGTGGTGACCATGGACTCGTTGGTCAGCTGGGCGGTGCCGGAGAAGCCGACGTACCTGTGGACGCTGCCCCTGTTCCACGCCAACGGGTGGAGCTTCCCGTGGGGGATGGCCGTGGTGGGCGGTACGAACGTCTGCCTCCGCCGCGTCCTCGCCGGCGAGGTCTACGACACCATCGCGCGCAACAAAGTCACGCACCTCTGCGGCGCGCCGGTCGTGCTCAACATGCTTGCCAACGCGCCTGAGGGCGTGCGAAAGCCTCTCCCGGGGAAGGTACAGATCCTCACGGCCGGCGCGCCGCCCCCGGCCGCCGTGCTGCACCGCACGGAGGCGATCGGCTTCGACGTGAGCCACGGGTACGGTTTGACGGAGACGGCGGGTCTGGTTCTGCTGTGCGCGTGGAAGGGCGAGTGGAACAGGCTCCCCGCAGCAGAGCGCGCGCGGCTCAAGGCGAGGCAGGGCGTGCGCACGCCCGGCATGGCGGAGGTGGACATCGTGGACGGCGAGACCGGCCGCAGCGTGCCGCGGGACGGCGCCACGATGGGCGAGATCGTGCTCCGCGGCGGCTGCATCACGATGGGGTACTTCAAGGACGAGGACGCGACGAGGGCGGCCATCCGGGACGACGGGTGGTTCTACACGGGCGACGTCGGCGTGATGCACCCCGACGGGTACCTGGAGATCCGGGACCGGTCCAAGGACGTGATCATCAGCGGCGGCGAGAACATCAGCAGCGTCGAGGTGGAGTCCGTGCTCTACGGCCACCCGGCGGTCAACGAGGCGGCGGTGGTGGCGCGGCCCGACGAGTTCTGGGGTGAGACGCCGTGCGCGTTCGTGAGCCTCAAGGACGGCGCCGTGGCGAGCGCGGCGGAGGTCATCGCGTGGAGCCGGGAGCGCATGGCCGGGTACATGGTGCCCAAGACGGTGGTGTTCCGCGCCGAGCTGCCCAAGACCTCCACCGGCAAGATTCAGAAGTACGTGCTCCGGAACCTCGCCAAGGAGATGGGACCCACTCGCCGGGGCGTCAGCAGCAGCAAGATGTAGAGTGTGACTAGGTCGTCGTCGGTCCTCCTCTGCTTGCGATTGGATTGCCTTCTTAATTCGGACAGGTTGTTGTCGTCGTAGTTGGCATTGCATATCTGTTCCTGAGATCTGCAAGTCTCCTGCAAATGCAAGATTCAGTTTTGTGCATGATGCATGTCGCCCCGCTGATCATGGGGAAAACAATACTTACTATTGTGATACACATGCTTCTTCAATCATACTAGTTATGAATTGCTAATCCCTGTGTGCGCGCGCGCGCCCTCCGACTGACTGAATAGGAAATCTAGAAGGTCAATATACGTCCTTGTCTAACTTTCTCCTCACCTTGCGTTGGGTTCAGGTCTAAGTCAATGATGTATTTTAGTCATGGGGAAAACAATACTTACTATTGTGATTTTCTAAAAAGAAAAAAAATAAACTTACTACTATTGTGATACACGTGCTACTTCAATCATAATTATGAATTGCTAAGGCTACTCATAGTTGGGAGTAACATAAGGTGGTGTCATGCATAAGTTACTAGTCAATGGTATTACCTTCGTAGTGGAAAGTTATGTGAACCGGGACGGAGGGAGTAACATAGAGGTGGTATAATGCAAAATCTCATTTATTAGCTTGTAGACTGATTTTGTCTTAGAGTGTGTGATGTTATGGTAACATAGCTAATTACCACCACAATCTTTTCCTTCATTTCTTGTTATGTCATGTCACCAAAGTACCTTGAAGTATATGATGTTACTGCCACTATGAGCA
The DNA here is from genome assembly GCF_019359855.2 of Lolium perenne. Lineage (NCBI taxonomy): Eukaryota > Viridiplantae > Streptophyta > Magnoliopsida > Poales > Poaceae > Lolium > Lolium perenne. The sequence goes on from NC_067245.2 coordinate 326,695,773, forward strand.
GTCTAATCTGTGTGTGGGCGCACGTGCCGTACGACTGACTGAATAGGAAATCTAGGTCAATATACCTCCTTGTCTGCATTTCCCCTCACCTTGCATGGGTTTTAGTCCAAGTCAATGCGGAACTTTAGTTTATTTTTAAATAATGAACACTTTTTAAAAAAGTAGATTATGAGCAGGTCCAAGTCGGCCTGCTTGCCATTGCATTTCCGTACCTTCTTAAATTCAGGGTTGTTGTCGTTGGCATTGGCATAGCTGTTCTTGAGATGAGCAAGTAGATGCAAGATTCTGTTGTTGGCATGGTGCTTGTCTCCATGCCTTTTTTCCGAATAGGGGAGCAAAGCCCCGGCCTCTGCATCAAAGTGATACACACATCCTTATTCATTGCAAAATATAGATTCAGAGTTTACATTTCAAGGATAACACAAAGTTTCAGTAAAGATCAACCAACGAACAAAGGCTAAAAACATCTCTCTACGCATAATTTTAGATCATATTAGATTGCCATCAAGATCATCGATTTAAAGATACATATGTGATATGATCAAGAAGAAGAAATAAAGATGGAGTTCTTATGTGGAACTCAATATTAGCCATACTCTATCTTATGTGATAAGCAATGGATGATCAAGATCTTGAGAGCTTGATTCCAAGTGAAGAATTATTTATACATCTCAAGATAGTATGATAGAGTATGAGAAGATACAAGGTTGAGTCGTTGATGTCTACGCGTGCTTCTATTCTTGTAGACAGTGTTGGGCCTCCAAGAGCAGAGGTTTGTAGAACAGCAAGTTTCCCTTAAGTGGATCACCCAAGGTTTATCGAACTCAGGGAGGAAGAGGTCAAAGATATCCCTCTTATGCAACCCTGCAACCACAAAGCAAGAAGTCTCTTGTGTCCCCAACACACCTAATAGGTGCACTAGTTCGGCGAAGAGATAGTGAAATACAGGTGGTATGAATGAATATGAGCAGTAGTAACGGCGCCAGAAAAGTGCTTGCTGGCGTGCAGTTGATGGTAGTAATATTGCAGGCAGTGTAAATGCAGTAAAATAGTAAACAAGCAGCGATAGCAGTATTTAGGAACAAGGCCTAGGGATCATACTTTCACTAGCGGACACTCTCAACATTGATCACATAACAGAATAAATAAATAGATGCTAGACTCTACACCCTCTTGTTGGATGATGAACACCACTAACTGTGTAGGATTACACGAACTCTCAATGCCGGAGTTAACAAGCTCCACAATATTCAATGTTCATATTTAAATAACCTTAGAGTGCATAACAGATCAACATAACCAAACCAAGTACTAACATAGCATGCACATTGTCACCTTCACACTACGAAAGGAGGAATAGATCACATCAATACTATCATAGCAATAGTTAACTTCATAATCTACAAGAGATCACAATCATAGCCTACGCCAAGTACTACACGATGCGCACACTGTCACAATTACACCGTGCAGGAGGAATAAACTACTTTAATAACATCACTAGAGTAGCACACAGATAAATTGTGATACAAAACACATTGCAATCATAAAGAGATATAAATAAGCACTTCACTATGCCATTCATAACAGTGAATAAGTATTCTGTGAAATATAGCCTAAGAGACCCACACGGTGCACACACTGTCACCTTTACACACGTGGGACAAGGAGTCTCCGGAGATCACATAAGTAAAATCCACTTGACTAGCATAATGACATCTAGATTACAAGCATCATCATATGAATCTCAATCATGTAAGGCAGCTCATGAGATTATTGTATTGAAGTACATAGGAGAGAGATGAACCACATAGCTACCGGTACAGCCCCGAACCTCGATGGAGAACTACTCCCTCCTCATGGGAGACAGCAGCGTTGATGAAGATGGCGGTGGTGTTGATGGAGAAGCCTTCCGGGGGCACTTCCCCGTCCCGGCGGCGTGCCGGAACAGAGACTCCTGTCCCCCAGATCTTGGCTTCGCGATGGCGGCGGCTCTGGAAGGTTTTCTCTGGTTTCGTCGAACGTCATAGGGTTTTCGCGACGGAGACCTTAAGTAGGCGAAAGGGCAGCCTCGGAGGGGGCCTGGTGGGCCCACACACTAGGGGGGCACGCCCCACCCCTTGGCCGCGCCGCCCTGGCGTGTGGGCCCCCTGGCTCCTCTCCGGTACTTCTTCGATGCTCTGGAACCTTCCGGGAAAAATATGATGTTGGGCGTTGATTTCGTCCGATTCCGAGAATATTTCCTTAGTAGGATTTCTGAAACCAAAAACAGCAGAAAACAGGAACTGGCACTTCGGCATCTCGTCAGTAGGTTAGTTCCGGAAAACGCATAAATATGACATAAAGTATGCATAAAACATGTAGATATCATCAATAATGTGGCATGGAACATAAGAAATTATCGATACGTCGGAGACGTATCAGCATCCCCAAGCTTAGTTCCTGCTCGTCCCGAGCAGGTAAACGATAACAAAGATAATTTCTGGAGTGACATGCCATCATAACCTTGATCATACTATTGTAAGCATATGTAATGAATGCAGCGATCAAAACAATGGTAATGACATGAGTAAACAACTGAATCATAAAGCAAAGACTTTTCATGAATAGTACTTCAAGACAAGCATCAATAAGTCTTGCATAAGAGTTAACTCATAAAGCAATAAATCAAAGTAAAGGTATTGAAGCAACACAAAGGAAGATTAAGTTTCAGCGGTTGCTTTCAACTTATAACATGTATATCTCATGGATAGTGTCAATGTAAAGTAATATAACAAGTGCAATATGCAAGTATGTAGGAATCAATGCACAGTTCACACAAGTGTTTGCTTCTTGAGGTGGAGAGAAATAGGTGAACTGACTCAACATAAAAGTAAAAGAAAGGTCCTTCAAAGAGGAAAGCATCGATTGCTATATTTGTGCTAGAGCTTTTATTTTGAAAACATGGAACAATTTTGTCAACGGTAGTAATAAAGCATATGTATCATGTAAATTATATCTTACAAGTTGCAAGCCTCATGCATAGTATACTAGTAGTGCCCGCACCTTGTCCTAATTAGCTCGGATTAACACGGATTATCATTGCATAACATATGTTTCAACCAAGTGTCACAAAGGGGTACCTCTATGCCGCCTGTACAAGGGTCTAAGGAGAAAGTTCGCATTTGGATTTCTCGCTTTTGATCATTCTTCAACTTAGACACCCATACCGGGACAACATAGACAACAGATAATGGACTCCTCTTTTAATGCTTAAGCATTCAACAACAGATAATATTCTCATAAGAGATTGAGGTTTTATGTCCAAACTGAAACTTCCACCATGATTCATGGCTTTAGTTAGCGGCCCAATGTTCTTCTCTAACAGTATGCATGCTCTAACCATTTAATGAGTGGTAAATCTCCCTTACTTCAGACAAGACGAACATGCATAGCAACTCACATGATATTCAACAAAGAGTTGATGCCGTCCCCAGGAGCATGGTTATCGCACAACAAGCAACTTAATAAGAGATAAAGTGCATAAGTACATATTCAACACCACAATAGTTTTTAAGGCTATTTTGTCCCATGAGCTATATATTGCAAAGGCGAATGATGGAAATTTAAAGGTAGCACTCAAGCAATTTACTTTGGAATGGCGGAGAAATACCATGTAGTAGGTAGGTATGGTGGACACAAATGGTATAGTGGTTGGCTCAAGGATTTTGGATGCATGAGAAGTATTCCCTCTCGATACAAGGTTTAGGCTAGCAAGGTTATTTGAAACAAACACAAGGATGAACCGGTGCAGCAAAACTCACATAAAAGACATATTGTAAACATTATAAGACTCTACACCGTCTTCCTTGTTGTTCAAACTCTTTACTAGAAATTATCTAGACCTTAGAGAGACCAATTATGCAAACCAAAATTTAGCAAGCTCTATGTATTTCTTCATTAATAGGTGCAAAGTATATGATGCAAGAGCTTAAACATGAGCACAACAATTGCCAAGTATCACATTATCCAAGACATTTTATCAATTACTACATGTAGCATTTTCCGTTTCCAACCATATAACAATGAACGAAGCAGTTTCAACCTTCGCCATGAACATTAAAAGCTAAGAACACATGTGTTCATACGAACCAGCGGAGCATGTCTCTCTCCCACACAAGCATTTATTCAAACAAAAACACAAACAAAAGCACACAGACGCTCCAAGTAAAGTACATAAGATGTGACTGAATAAAAATATAGTTTCAAGAAAAGAAACCTGATAAGTTGTCGATGAAGAAGGGGATGCCTTGGGCATCCCCAAGCTTAGATGCTTGAGTCTTCTTGAAATATGCAGGGATGAACCACCGGGGCATCCCCAAGCTTAGACTCTTCACTCTTCTTGATCATAGTATATCATCCTCCTCTCTTGACCCTTGAAAACTTCCTCCACACCAAACTCGAAACAAACTCATTAGAGGGTTAGTGCATAATAAAAATTCACATGTTCAGAGGTGACACAATCATTCTTAACACTTCTGGACATTGCACAAAGCTACTGGAAGTTAATGGAACAAAGAAATCCATCCAACACAGCAAAAGAGGCAATGCGAAATAAAAGACAGAATCTGTCAAATCAGAACAGTTCGTAAAGACGAATTTTAAAGTGGCGCCAGACTTGCTCAGATGAAAATGCTCAAATTGAATGAAAGTTGCGTACATATCTGAGGATCACGCCCGTAAATTTGCAGATTTTTCTGAGTTACCTACAGAGAACCCTGCCCAAATTCGTGACAGACAGAAATCTGTTTCTGCGCAGTAATCCAAATCTAGTATCAACCCTACTATCAAAGACTTTACTTGGCACAACAATGCAATAAAATAAAGATAAGGAGAGGTTGCTACAGTAGTAACAACTTCCAAGACTCAAATATAAAACAAAAGTGCTGTAGTAAAATAAAGACATGGGTTATCTCCCAAGAAGTTCTTTCTTTATAGCCATTAAGATGGGCTCAGCAATTTTAACGATGCTCGCACAAGGGTGAGAGTTGAAGCAAAAGAGAGCATCAAAAAGCAAATTCAAAACAAATTTAAGCCTAACATGCTTCCTATGCATATGAATCTTGTAAATAAACAAGTTCATGAAGAGCAAAGTAACAAGCATAGAAAGATAAAACCAGTGTAACTTCAAAAATTTCAGCATATAGAGAGGTGTTTTAGTAACATGAAAATTTCTACAACCATATTTTCCTCTCTCATAATAACTTTCAGAGGCATCATGAACAAACTCAACAATATAAGTATCACATAAAGCATTCTTATTCTCATGCATAAAAGTATCATTACTCTCCACATAAGCATAATCAATTTTACTAGTTGTAGTGGGAGCAAATTCAACAAAGTAGCTATCATTATTATTCTCATCAAGTGTAGGAGGCATATTGTAATCATAATTAAAATTATCCTCTATAGTAGGCGGAACCAAAAGACCACTATCATTACAATCATCATAAATAGGAGGCATATCATAATCAACATAAACTTTCTCCTCAATACCCGGAGGGCTAAAGAGATCATTTTCATCAAAACCGACCTCCCCAAGCTTAAATTCTTCCATAGCATTAGCAACAATGGTGTTCAAATCATTCATACTAATAACATTCCCATTAGCATGCATAAGTTCTTCTCTTCAAACACATCATGTCCTAATTCAAGATAAAGTTCATAAAGATCTCTCATTTTATTGTTGTCTTCCATTAAGCCTTACTAGTGTAAAACAAGAGACAAAAAGATGCAATTGCAGGATCTAAAGGAAATAGCTTCGAGCACACGCACAACGGCAACAGAAAAGTACTTATTACCTGGGACCGGAGTATGAGTGCCTTTTACCTTTCCTCCCCGGCAACGGCGCCAGAAAAGTGCTTCGTTGCCGGGATCCGGTGTGTGAGTGCCGTTTACCTTTCCTCCCCGGCAACGGCGCTTAAAAGTGCTTGATGTCTACGGGTGCTTCTATTCTTGTAGACAGTGTTGGGCCTCCAAGAGCAGAGGTTTGTAGAACAGCAGCAAGTTTCCCTTAAGTGGATCACCCAAGGTTTATCGAACTCAGGGAGGAAGAGGTCAAAGATATCCCTCTCATGCAACCCTGCAACCACAAAGCAAGAAGTCTCTTGTGTCCCCAACACACCTAATAGGTGCACTAGTTCGGCGAAGAGATAGTGAAATACAGGTGGTATGAATGAATATGAGCAGTAGTAACGGCGCCAGAAAAGTGCTTGCTGGCGTGCAGTTGATGGTAGTAATATTGCAGGCAGTGTAAATGCAGTAAAACAGTAAACAAGCAGCGATAGCAGTATTTCGGAACAAGGCCTAGGGATCATACTTTCACTAGCGGACACTCTCAACATTGATCACATAACAGAATAAATAAATAGATGCTAGACTCTACACCCTCTTGTTGGATGATGAACACCACTAACTGTGTAGGATTACACGAACCCTCAATGCCGGAGTTAACAAGCTCCACAATATTCAATGTTCATATTTAAATAACCTTAGAGTGCATAACAGATCAACATAACCAAACCAAGTACTAACATAGCATGCACACTGTCACCTTCACACTACGAAAGGAGGAATAGATCACATCAATACTATCGTAGCAATAGTTAACTTCATAATCTACAAGAGATCACAATCATAGCCTACGCCAAGTACTACACGATGCACACACTGTCACCATTACACCGTGCAGGAGGAATAAACTACTTTAATAACATCACTAGAGTAGCACACAGATAAATTGTGATACAAAACACATTGCAATCATAAAGAGATATAAATAAGCACTTCACTATGCCATTCATAACAGTGAATAAGTATTCTGTGAAATATAGCCTAAGAGACCCACACGGTGCACACACTGTCACCTTTACACACGTGGGACAAGGAGTCTCCGAAGATCACATAAGTAAAATCCACTTGACTAGCATAATGACATCTAGATTACAAGCATCATCATATGAATCTCAATCATGTAAGGCAGCTCATGAGATTATTGTATTGAAGTACATAGGAGAGAGATGAACCACATAGCTACCGGTACAGCCCCGAACCTCGATGGAGAACTACTCCCTCCTCATGGGAGACAGCAGCGTTGATGAAGATGGCGGTGGTGTTGATGGAGAAGCCTTCCGGGGGCACTTCCCCGTCCCGGTGGCGTGCCGGAACAGAGACTCCTGTCCCCCAGATCTTGGCTTCGCGATGGCGGCGGCTCTGGAAGGTTTTCTCTGGTTTCGTCGAACGTCATAGGGTTTTCGCGACGGAGACCTTAAGTAGGCGAAAGGGCAGCCTCGGAGGGGGCCTGGTGGGCCCACACACTAGGGGGGCGCGCCCCACCCCTTGGCCGCGCCGCCCTGGCGTGTGGGCCCCCTGGCTCCTCTCCGGTACTTCTTCGATGCTCTGGAACCTTCCGGGAAAAATAGGATGTTGGGCGTTGATTTCGTCCGATTCCGAGAATATTTCCTTACTAGGATTTCTGAAACCAAAAACAACAGAAACAGAACCGGCACTTCGGCATCTCGTCAATAGGTTAGTTCCGGAAAACGCATAAATATGACATAAAGTATGCATAAAACATGTAGATATCATCAATAATGTGGCATGGAACATAAGAAATTATCGATACGTCGGAGACGTATCAGTCGTGCATGTTCAAGATGAGCATCTCAAGTGGATCACATACTTGAAGCTTGCCGTCAATGTGGCGATAATGGACATGTGAAGATGTGCATCAATGAAGCTTTCCCATCATGGTGTATGGGGGAGCATTTGTGAGTCTTCACGAAGCAACGATGATCAAGTTGAGGCATTCCGGCTTGTGTGGAGCTTGAAGAGCTATCATCAAGATCAAGCAGGATGCGCAAGGCAAAGGTATGGCTTTGCTAGGTTTTCCTTTTACCGGTCTCAAGGTGGTTGATGGGCGACAGCGACTGTGCAATGTTTGGAACTATAAATGGAGTAGAGGAAAAAAACAAGTAGAAAAATGTGTTGTCCCACCGGGAAGGTCAGCTCACCGGCGTTGCAAATCCCAGCAGTTGTGTCGATGATGTACTTGTTCCTGCATGTCTGTGATGTGTTGTAGGCTGATCTGTGTTATGATAATATGCTTGTTGTATTACCAGGGGGCCAAAGGCCACAATATATAGTACATGTACAGGTGCACATATGCAGAAAGCCCCCTAACATATGGGGAAACTACAATAGACAGATATATACATCTAACACCCCCCCCCCTCAAACTCATGGTGGATCCACAACACTGAGTTTGGAGAGTAAGAAATCATGCTGCGCTCGAGTCTGTGCCTTCGTAAAGAAATCCGCCAACTGCAAATCTGAAGGCACATAATGAACCGCAACAACATCATCCTGTGCACGTGCACGTGTGTAAAAAGCATCCACGCTGATATGCTTGGTCAGCTCAAGCTTGACCGGATCACGTGCAATACTGATAGCACCTGTACTGTCAGACAAAAGTGGAGTGGGTGTCGTAACAGAGACCCCAAAATCTGCAAGCAACCACCGTAACGAAGTCACCTCAGCAATCAACACAGCCATAGCCCGCAACTCAGCCTCAACACTCGAACGGGAAACTGCGACTTGTTTCTTCGTCTTCCAAGCAACAAGCGAACCACCAAGAAACACACAGTAAGCAGAAAGCGAACGACGATCCGTATGATCACTCGCCCATGTAGCATCCGAATAGCACTGGAGCTGGAGAGAGCTGGAACGGGGAAAGAAAAGGCGACGAGTGATCGTGCCACGAAGATAACGAAGAACACAGAGGAGATGACTATAGTGAACAGTGGTAGGAGCTGAGACAAACTGACTCAGAATATGAACAGGATAAGAAATATCAGGACGAGTGACAGCAAGATAAACAAGACTCCCAACAAGATGGCGATAACGGGTGGGATCAGGAAGAGGATCACCATCAGTAGGACGAAGCTTAACATTAAGCTCCATAGGAGTATCGACTGTGCGCTCATCCCCAAGAGCAGCACGAGCAGAAGATCCTGAATGTACTTTTCCTGAGAGATAGAAAAGTCATCAGAAGTGAAGGAAACCTCAATGCCAAGAAAATAGCGAAGAGGACCAAGATCAGTCATAAGAAACTGATCACGAAGACGAGCCTTGACGAAGGCAATATACTCAGGATCATCACCAGTAATGATCATATCATCAACATAGAGAAGAAGAAGAGTACGTCCACGAGGAGAAGTGTGAACGAAAAGTGCTGGATCAGGAAGACTAGGAGAGAAACCAGCAGCAGTCACGACAGAGGCGAAGCGCTCAAACCAGGCACGAGGGGCCTTTTTGAGACCATAGAGAGAACGTCGAAGACGACAAACCATCCCATCGGGAACAGAATACCCAGGAGGAGGCAGCATGTAAACCTCCTCACTCAACTCGCCATTAAGAAAAGCATTCTGAACATCAAGCTGGGAGACAGACCAGCGGCGAACAGAAGCAACAGCAAGAAGGGTACGCACAGTAGTCATATGAGCCACAGGGGCAAAAGTCTCATCATAGTCACGGCCGTGCTCCTGCTGAAAACCACGAGCCACAAGACGCGCTTTATAGCGCTCAAGAGATCCATCAGAGCGAGTCTTAATTTTATAGACCCACTTACACGTGATGGGACGAACACCAGAAGGGGGAGAAACAAGATCCCAAGTGCCAGTGCGCTCAAGCGCAGCGATCTCCTCAGCCATGGCAAGCTGCCATTCAGGATGACGCTCGGCATCCCGATAAGAAGTCAGCTCGGAAACGACAGAGAGACCATACTGACTAGGAGAGTAACGAACTGGAGCACGACGCTGACGAATAGGTCGGGAAGGGGGAAGCTCATCTGCAGAAGATAAGTCATCAGAAGAAGAGGAAGAAGGGACAACATCGGAAGGAGCCGAAGCCGGAGAACGAGCAGTACTAGGTGGACTAGACGAACGAGAGGATGGCGCCGAAGGGGGCGCATCAGAAGTAGGAGGGAGGGGAGGAGGGACAGCAGAGGGTGCATCCGAAAAAAGAAGAAAAGAGATATCATCCACCGGGTAAGTACCCGAGGTGGGGCGAGGATAGAAGGTACGCGTCTCATCAAACGTGACGTCACGAGAGATGCGCATCCGACGACCAACGGGGTCCCAACAGCGATAGCCCTTATGCTCATCACTGTATCCGAGAAAAACACACTCAACAGACTGAGCGGTCAGTTTGGTGCGTTCGCGAGGAGGCAGAAGGACATAGCAGACGCAACCAAAAGAACGGAGAGTCGAGTAGTCTGGAGAAACACCAGAGAGACGCTCGAGAGGAATGCCACCCTGTAGAGCAGCGGAAGGCTGAATGTTAATGAGGTGGGCCGACGTAGTGACAGCCTCAGCCTAGAAATGTGGCGGAAGAGAAGAGGCAATCATCATAGCACGGGTGGTCTCAAGAAGATGATGATGCTTACGCTCGGCGACGCCATTTTGAGCATGCGCGCCGGGACAAGAAAACTGAGCGAGGGTGCCCTCCTCAGCAAGGACACCACGAAGGTGCTGAGAGATATACTCACCAGCCGAATCAACACGGAACACGCGAATGGGTGAGGAATACTGAGTGCGGACCATGGCCAAAAAAAGCTGATAAATAGAGAGCACCTCACTGCGAGAGTGCATGAAAAACACCCAGGTGTACCGTGAAAAATCATCAATGAATAAGATATAGTATCGATGGCCCCCTTTCGAAGCGAAGGGAGCCGGACCCCAAACATCTGAATGGACTAAATCGAACGGTCGCTGAGTGACAGACACACTAGTAGGATAGGGAAGCTGAATCTGTTTGCCTAACCTACAACCCCCGACAAAGTGTAACGACCCATCTCCAGAAACAGACCCCAGAAGGCCACGATGAACCAAAGACGACAGGCGAGAGTCACAAAGGTGACCAAGACGATGATGCCACTGCTGAAAAGAGCCGGTGACAGAGGCAACAACCGGAGGAGAACTGGCAGATGAAGTGGCAGCGGAAGGAACACAAAGTCAGTCTAACTCCCAAAGCCCCGGAGACTGACGGCTACGAGGGCCAGCTCCAACCAGGGCCTGTGTGCGACGATCCTAAACCGCACAAGACTCAGCGTCAAGAATGACGCGACAACCAGAATCGGTGAGCTGGCTAGCAGAGAAAAGGTTCATCTGAAGGCGAGGAACATGAGAAACATCAGGGACAGAGAAAGAGGGAGTAGAAAGGGTGCATGTACTAGAAACAGGAATAGAGGTACCATCAGCCGTGACAACACGGATAGGAGAAATAAGAGACCGAAGAGCAGACAGAATAGAGGACTCAGAGGTCATATGAAAGGAAGCTCCAGAATCCAGATACCACGGGGACATACCTGACTGTGTAGAAAGTGGTGGTCGCGCAGTGCCAGATGAGCCAGTCACAGAACCAGCAGCACCCGGCGAGGAAGAGTCTGGAGTAGCGAGCAGACCACGAAGACCCCTGGGAATGTCCTGATCAGAGAGTACAACTGCAGAAGATCCCGAAGTGCCAGCCCGCGACGATCCTGGAACCGGCTGACGCGTGGCGGGATCCCGCGTCCAGCAGGTGGAGGAAGTGTGGCCAACCTTGCCACAGTAGGTGCAATGAGGACGAGGGCGGAGACTCGGACCGCGAGGCTGCTGATGTAAACTAGAATCCCAAGCATCAAGCAGGCAGTGAAGCTACGCTATCTCATGCGCAGAGAGGGGCGCGACTGGAGAGGTCGACGTACAATCAGGTGCCGACGAGGAGCTATCACCCACACGCACAGAGGCCACCAAAGGGAGCGACGGGGAGCAACATGTCGATGAAGACAGAGTCGGCAAAGCGCGGTCATAACCACGCGAAGAGGCCGCGGAAGTCGATGTAGAGCGGCAGGCCGACACAGACGGAGTCGACGAAGCGCGACCATAACCGCGGGAAGAGGCCGCAAAAGTCGATGTAGAGCGACGGGCCGACGTAGACGAAGTCGGCGAAGCGCGGTGATACGTCCCAAACGTATCTATAATTTCTTATGTTCCATGCTACTTTTATGATGATACTCACATGTTTTATACACACTTTATGTCATTATTATGCATTTTCCGGCACTAACCTATTGACGAGATGCCGAAGAGCCGATTCTTTGTTTCTGCTGTTTTTGGTTTCAGAAATCCTAGTAAGGAAATATTCTCGGAATTGGACGAAATCAACGCCCAGGGGCCTATTTTTTCCACGAAGCTTCCAGAAGTCCGAAGAGGAAACGAAGTGGGGCCACGAGGTGGCCACACAGTAGGGCGGCGCGGCCCAAGCCCTGGCCGCGCCGGCCTGTTGTGTGGGCCCCTCGTGACGCCCCCTGACCTGCCCTTCCGCCTACATATAGTCTTCGTCGCGAAACCCCCAGTACCGAGAGCCACGATACGGAAAACCTTCCAGAGACGCCGCCGCCACCAATCCCATCTCGGGGGATTCAGGAGATCGCCTCCGGCACCCTGCCGGAGAGGGGAATCATCTCCCGGAGGTCTCTTCATCGCCATGATCGCCTCCGGATCGATGTGTGAGTAGTCCACCCCTGGACTATGGGTCCATAGCAGTAGCTAGATGGTTGTCTTCTCCTCATTGTGCCATCATGTTAGATCTTGTGAGCTACCTATCATGATCAAGATCATCTATTTGTAATGCTACATGTTGTGTTTGTTGGGATCCGATGAATATTGAATACTATGTCAAGTTGATTATCAATATATCATATATGTTGTTTATGTTCTTGCATGCTCTCCGTTGCTAGTAAATGCTCTGGCCAAGTTGATACTTGTGACTCCAAGAGGGAGTATTTATGCTCGATAGTGGGTTCATGCCTCCATTAAATCTGGGACAGTGACAGAAAGTTCTAAGGTTGTGGATGTGCTGTTGCCACTAGGGATAAAACATCGATGCTTTGTCTAAGGATATTTGTGTTGATTACATTACGCACCATACCTAATGCAATTATCTGTTGCTTGCAACTTAATACCGGAAGGGGTTCGAATGATAACCTGAAAGTGGACTTTTTAGGCATAGATGCATGCTGGATAGCGGTCTATGTACTTTGTCGTAATGCCCTGATTAAATCTCATAGTACTCATCATGATATATGTATGTGCATTGTTATGCCTTCTTTATTTGTCAATTGCCCAACTGTAATTTATTCACCCAACATCTGTTTATCTTATGGGAGAGACACCACTAGTGAACTATGGACCCCGGTCCTATTCTTTACATCTGAAATACAATCTACTGCAATTGTTCTTTACTGTTCTTCGCAAACAAATCATCATCATCCACACTATACATCTAATCCTTTGTTTACAGCAAGCCGGTGAGATTGACAACCTCACTGTTACGTTGGGGCAAAGTACTGTGATTGTGTTGTGCAGGTTCCACGTTGGCGCCGGAATCCCTGGTGTTGCGCCGCACTACACTTCGCCACCAACAACCTTCAACGTGCTTCTTGCCTCCTACTGGTTCGATAAACCTTGGTTTCTTTCTGAGGGAAAACTTACTGCTGTGCACATCACACCTTCCTCTTGGGGTTCCCAACGGACGTGTGTCTCACGCGCATCACGCGGGCAGAGCCGCATGAAGAGACCGCAAAAATCGGTATAGAGCGGTGAGCCGACATAGACGGAGTCGGTGAAGCGCGGGCAGAGCCGCGTGAAGAGGCCGCAAACGGAGGCATACACGGAGGCAGCAGACAAATACCAAGTACCGAAGGGAGGCCCAAAGATAAGGCGGGATCAGCGGAAGAAGACATCGGGTAACAACAGCCGACGATAGTATTTTTTTCTTTTCTTTTTTTTGATTTTTTTTTTTGATTTTTTTTTGGAACAGATCGAAGTCAAGAAACAGGCCGGTGGAGAGCAGAGCAGGTCGGGCCTGCAGGAGCTAGGTGAGGACGAGGCCTGGACTGGGCGAGGACGAGGGCGTCGGGCGGCGTCCTGGCGTGCGGCGGGAGGAGCCCGGGGCGAATCGGCCGGAGCGAAGCAGGAGGCGGGCGGACGCGAGTGGAGATCGAGGAGGAGGCCACGGCGTGCGCCGGGGAATCGGGAGCAGATCTCCTAGACAGGGGCGGCGGCCTTGGGGAATCGAAGACGGACGAGCGGGGCGGGTGGGAATCGAGGCAGAGCAGAGAAGATCGACCAACTTCGGCCGGGAATCGAGCGGAGGAAGAACTTCGGCCGGGAACAAGAATCGATTTTGCTCTGATACCATGTTATGATAATATGCTTGTTGTATTACCAGGGGGCCAAATGCCACAATATATAGTACATGTATAGGTGCACATATGCAGAAAGCCTCCTAACATATGGGGAAACTACAATAGACATATATACATCTAACAATCTGCACATTAGTGAAGTGGTTCCTACCCATGCCTTTTTGCTCAATTGTTTGGTGAGGTACAAGGTGCGTGCTGGGCTGCTTATGGTGGCCATGTGTGAATTTAATGATGCTGGCTCGTGGGTGATTTTCTGACCATCTTTAGTCCGCCACTGAGAAATTCATATTTCGTCTAATGGAAAAACAAATAAGTTTTTCCATTAGACGGCGTGCATGGCCGATGTGGACATCGTGGACGGCGAGACCGGCCGCAGCGTGCCGCGGGACGGCGCCACGATGGGTGAGATCGTGCTCCGCGGCGGGTGCGTCACGATGGGGTACTTCAAGGACGAGGATGCGACGAGGGCGGCCATCCGGGACGACGGGTGGTTCTACACGGGCGACGTGGGCGTGACAGGGGCGGAGCCCAATGGGCTCACCCTGATGCACAGGCATCAGGGTCCAGATTTTTTTTGCTTGTATTTGAGACCAAAAAAGGCCCTGTGCATCACCTTAGCCCACTAAGAGTGCATCAGGAAAGCCCATTTTTCTCAGCCCAAGGAAGAGTTGCTTGAAGATGCATCAGGGTGGAAAAAAGTCCAGCTCCGCCCCTGGGGCGTGATGCACCCGGACGGGTACCTGGAGATCCGGGACCGGTCCAAGAACGTGATCATCAGCGGCGGCGAGAACATCAGCAGCGTCGAGGTGGAGTCGGTGCTGTACGAGCACCCGGCGGTGAACGAGGCGGCGGTGGTGGCGCGGCCGACGAGTTCTGGGGCGAGACGCCGTGCGCGTTTGTGGGCCTCAAGGACGGCGCCGTGGCAAGCGTGGCGGAGGTGATCGCGTGGAGCCGGGAGCGCATGGCCGGGTACATGGTGCCCAAGACGGTCGTGTTCCGCGCCGAGCTGCCCAAGACGTCCACCAGCAAGATTCAGAAGTACGTGCTCCGGAACCTCGCCAAGGAGATGAGACCCACTCGCCGGGGCGTCAGCAGCAGCAAGATGTAGAGTGTGACTAGGTCGTCGTCGGTCCTCCTCTGCTTGCGATTGGATTGCCTTCTTAATTCAGACAGGGTTGTTGTCGTCGTAGTTGGCATTGCATATCTGTTCCTGAGATCTGCAAGTCTGCTGCAAATGCAAGATTCAGTTTTGTGCATGATGCCTGTCGCCCTGCTGATCATGGGGAAAACAATACTTACTATTGTGATACACATACTTCTTCAATCATACTAGTTATGAATTGCTAATCCCTGTGTGTGCGCGCGCGCCCTCCGACTGACTGAATATGAAATCTAGAAGGTCAATATACGTCCTTGTCTAACTTTCTCCTCACCTTGCGTTGGGTTCAGGTCTAAGTCAATGATGTATTTTAGTCATGGGGAAAACAATACTTACTATTGTGATTTTCTAAAAAGAAAAAAAAGAAACTTACTACTATTGTGATACACGTGCTACTTCAATCATAATTATGAATTGCTAAGGCTACTCATAGTTGGGAGTAACATAAGGTGGTGTCATGCATAAGTTACTAGTCAATGGTATTACCTTCGTAGTGGAAAGTCATGTGAACCGGGACGGAGGGAGTAACATAGAGGTGGTATAATGCAAAATCTCATTTATTAGCTTGTAGACTGATTTTGTCTTAGAGTGTGTGATGTTATGGTAACATAGCTAATTATCACCACAATCTTTTCCTTCATTTCTTGTTATGTCATATCACCAAAGTACCTTGAAGTATATGATGTTACTGCCACTATGAGCAGTCTAATCTGTGTGTGGGCACACGTGCCGTACGACTGACTGAATAGGAAATCTAGGTCAATATACGTCCTTGTCTGCATTTCCCCTCACCTTGCATGGGTTTTAGTCCAAGTCAATGCGGAACTTTAGTTTATTTTTCAATAATGAACACTTTTTAAAAAAGTAGATTATGAGCAGGTCCTAGTCGGCCTGCTTGCCATTGCATTTCCGTACCTTCTTAAATTCATGGTTGTTGTCGTTGGCATTGGCATAGCTGTTCTTGAGATGAGCAAGTAGATGCAAGATTCTGTTGTTGGCATGGTGCTTGTCTCCATGCCTTTTTTCCGAATAGGGGAGCAAAGCCCCGGCCTCTGCATCAAAGTGATACACACATCCTTATTCATTGCAAAATATAGATTCAGAGTTTACATTTCAAGGATAACACAAAGTTTCAGTAAAGATCAACCAACGAACAAAGGCTAAAAACATCTCTCTACGCATAATTTTAGATCATATTAGATTGCCATCAAGATCATCGATTTAAAGATACATATGTGATATGATCAAGAAGAAGAAATGAAGATGGAGTTCTTATGTGGAACTCAATATTAGCCATACTCTATCTTATGTGATAAGCAATGGATGATCAAGATCTTGAGAGCTTGATTCCAAGTGAAGAATTATTTATACATCTCAAGATAGTATGATAGAGTATGAGAAGATACAAGGTTGAGTCGTTGATGTCTACGGGTGCTTCTATTCTTGTAGACAGTGTTGGGCCTCCAAGAGCAGAGGTTTGTAGAACAGCAGCAAGTTTCCCTTAAGTGGATCACCCAAGGTTTATCGAACTCAGGGAGGAAGAGGTCAAAGATATCCCTCTCATGCAACCCTACAACCACAAAGCAAGAAGTCTCTTGTGTCCCCAACACACCTAATAGGTGCACTAGTTCGGCGAAGAGATAGTGAAATACAGGTGGTATGAATGAATATGAGCAGTAGTAATGTGACGCGAGAAAAGTGCTTGGCAGCGTGCGATTGATGGTAGTAATATTGCAGGCAGTGTAAATGCAGTAAAACAGTAAACAAGCAGCGATAGCAGTATTTAGGAACAAGGCCTAGGGATCATACTTTCACTAGCGGACACTCTCAACATTGATCACATAACAGAATAAATAAATAGATGCTAGACTCTACACCCTCTTGTTGGATGATGAACACCACTAACTGTGTAGGATTACACGAACTCTCAATGCCGGAGTTAACAAGCTCCACAATATTCAATGTTCATATTTAAATAACCTTAGAGTGCATAACAGATCAACATAACCAAACCAAGTACTAACATAGCATGCACACTGTCACCTTCACACTACGAAAGGAGGAATAGATCACATCAATACTATCATAGCAATAGTTAACTTCATAATCTACAAGAGATCACAATCATAGCCTACGCCAAGTACTACACGATGCGCACACTATCACCATTACACCGTGCAGGAGGAATAAACTACTTTAATAACATCACTAGAGTAGCACACAGATAAATTGTGATACAAAACACATTGCAATCATAAAGAGATATAAATAAGCACTTCACTATGCCATTCATAACAGTGAATAAGTATTCTGTGAAATATAGCCTAAGAGACCCACACGGTGCACACACTGTCACCTTTACACACGTGGGACAAGGAGTCTCCGGAGATCACATAAGTAAAATCCACTTGACTAGCATAATGACATCTAGATTACAAGCATCATCATATGAATCTCAATCATGTAAGGCAGCTCATGAGATTATTGTATTGAAGTACATAGGAGAGAGATGAACCGCATAGCTACCGGTACAGCCCCGAACCTCGATGGAGAACTACTCCCTCCTCATGGGAGACAGCAGCGTTGATGAAGATGGCGGTGGTGTTGATGGAGAAGCCTTCCGGGGGCACTTCCCCGTCCCGGCGGCGTGCCGGAACAGAGACTCCTGTCCCCCAGATCTTGGCTTCGCGATGGCGGCGGCTCTGGAAGGTTTCGTCGAACGTCATAGGGTTTTCGCGACGGAGACCTTAAGTAGGCGAAAGGGCAGCCTCGGAGGGGGCCTGGTGGGCCCACACACTAGGGGGGCGCGCCCCACCCCTTGGCCGCGCTGCCCTGGCGTGTGGGGCCCCCTGGCTCCTCTCCGGTACTTCTTCGATGCTCTGGAACCTTCCGGGAAAAATAGGATGTTGGGCGTTGATTTCGTCCGATTCCGAGAATATTTCCTTACTAGGATTTCTGAAACCAAAAACAGCAGAAAACAGGAACTGGCACTTCGGCATCTCGTCAATAGGTTAGTTCCGGAAAACGCATAAATATGACATAAAGTATGCATAAAACATGTAGATATCATCAATAATGTGGCATGGAACATAAGAAATTATCGATACGTCGGAGACGTATCAGCATCTCCAAGCTTAGTTCCTGCTCGTCCCGAGCAGGTAAACGATAACAAAGATAATTTCTGGAGTGACATGCCATCATAACCTTGATCATACTATTGTAAGCATATGTAATGAATGCAGCGATCAAAACAATGGTAATGACATGAGTAAACAACTGAATCATAAAGCAAAGACTTTTCATGAATAGTACTTCAAGACAAGCATCAATAAGTCTTGCATAAGAGTTAACTCATAAAGCAATAAATCAAAGTAAAGGTATTGAAGCAACACAAAGGAAGATTAAGTTTCAGCGGTTGCTTTCAACTTATAACATGTATATCTCATGGATAGTGTCAATGTAAAGTAATATAACAAGTGCAATATGCAAGTATGTAGGAATCAATGCACAGTTCACACAAGTGTTTGCTTCTTGAGGTGGAGAGAAATAGGTGAACTGACTCAACATAAAAGTAAAAGAAAGGTCCTTCAAAGAGGAAAGCATCGATTGCTATATTTATGCTAGAGCTTTTATTTTGAAAACATGGAACAATTTTGTCAACGGTAGTAATAAAGCATATGTATCATGTAAATTATACCTTACAAGTTGCAAGCCTCATGCATAGTATACTAGTAGTGCCCGCACCTTGTCCTAATTAGCTCGGATTAACACAGATTATCATTGCATAACATATGTTTCAACCAAGTGTCACAAAGGGGTACCTCTATGCCGCCTGTACAAGGGTCTAAGGAGAAAGTTCGCATTTGGATTTCTCGCTTTTGATCATTCTTCAACTTAGACACCCATACCGGGACAACATAGACAACAGATAATGGACTCCTCTTTTAATGCTTAAGCATTCAACAACAGATAATATTCTCATAAGAGATTGAGGTTTTATGTCCAAACTGAAACTTCCACCATGATTCATGGCTTTAGTTAGCGGCCCAATGTTCTTCTCTAACAGTATGCATGCTCTAGCCATTTAATGAGTGGTAAATCTCCCTTACTTCAGACAAGACGAACATGCATAGCAACTCACATGATATTCAACAAAGAGTTGATGGCGTCCCCAGGAGCATGGTTATCGCACAACAAGCAACTTAATAAGAGATAAAGTGCATAAGTACATATTCAATACCACAATAGTTTTTAAGGCTATTTTGTCCCATGAGCTATATATTGCAAAGGCGAATGATGGAAATTTAAAGGTAGCACTCAAGAAATTTACTTTGGAATGGCGGAGAAATACCATGTAGTAGGTAGGTATGGTGGACACAAATGGCATAGTGGTTGGCTCAAGGATTTTGGATGCATGAGAAGTATTCCCTCTCGATACAAGGTTTAGGCTAGCAAGGTTATTTGAAACAAACACAAGGATGAACCGGTGCAGCAAAACTCACATAAAAGACATATTGTAAACATTATAAGACTCTACACCGTCTTCCTTGTTGTTCAAACTCTTTACTAGAAATTATCTAGACCTTAGAGAGACCAATTATGCAAACCAAATTTTAGCAAGCTCTATGTATTTCTTCATTAATAGGTGCAAAGTATATGATGCAAGAGCTTAAACATGAGCACAACAATTGCCAAGTATCACATTATCCAAGACATTTTATCAATTACTACATGTAGCATTTTCCGTTTCCAACCATATAACAATGAACGAAGCAGTTTCAACCTTCGCCATGAACATTAAAAGCTAAGAACACATGTGTTCATACGAACCAGCGGAGCGTGTCTCTCTCCCACACAAGCATTTATTCAAACAAAAACACAAACAAAAGCACACAGACGCTCCAAGTAAAGTACATAAGATGTGACTGAATAAAAATATAGTTTCAAGAAAAGAAACCTGATAAGTTGTCGATGAAGAAGGGGATGCCTGATACGTCCAATTTGCATCACTATTTTATATCATAATTTGCTGTTATTCATTGATATATTTCATATTGGGACACAATACTTATGTTATTTCATCTATTTTGCATATTTCATGATTATTGGAGGATCGAGCACCGGAGCCAGGATTCTGCTAGAAAAAGCACCGTTAGAACGCAATATTTCGGAAGATCAACTGCGGAAGGAAATTATACCAAAAATCCTATTTTTCCAGATGACGAAGGAAGCCAGAAGGGGGAGCCAGCTGGACCCAAGGTGGGCCCAGACCATAGGGCGGCGTGGCCCATGGCCTGGCCGCGCCACCTTGTGGTGTGGGGGCCCCACAGCCCCTTTCGCCTCCTTTTCTTCGCGAAACCCTTCGTCCCGAAAACCTAAGCTCCAGAGGGTACGTCGCGAAGAGCCACAGCCGCCTCTGCGGGGCGGAGAACACCAGAGAGAAAAGAGCTCTCCGGCGGGCAGGAATCCGCCGGGGAAATTCCCTCCCGGAGGGGGAAATCGACGCCATCGTCACCGCCATCGAGCTGGACATCATCTCCATCGCCATCACCATCATCTTCATCATCATCATCGCCATCTCCACCGCAGCACCTCGTCACCGCTGTAGCAATTTGGGTTTGATCTTGATTGTTTGATAGGGGAAACTCTCCCGGTGTTGATTTCTACTTGTTATTGATGCTATTGAGTGAAACCGTTGAACCAAGGTTTATGTTCAGATTGTTATTCATTATCATATCACCTCTGATCATGTTCCATATGATGTCTCGTGAGTAGTTCGTTTAGTTCTTGAGGACATGGGTGAAGTCTAAATGTTAGTAGTGAATTATGGTTGAGTAATATTCAATGTTATGATATTTAAGTTGTGGTGTCATTCTTCTAGTGGTGTCGTGTGAACGTCGACTACATGATACTTCACCATTTATGGGCCTAGGGGAATACATCTTGTACTCGTTTGCCAATTGCGGGGTTGCCAGAGTGACAGAAACCTGAGCCCCCGTTGGTATATCGATGCAGGAGGGATCGCAGGATCTCAGAGTTTAAGGCTGTGGTTAGATTTATCTTAATTACTTTCTTGTAGTTGCGGATGGTTGCAAGGGGTATAATCACAAGTATGTATTAGTCCTAGGAAGGGCGGTACATTAGCATAGGTTCACCCACACAACACTTATCAAAACAATGAAGATTAATCAGCTGTATGTAGCGAAAGCACTAGACTAAAATCCCGTGTGTCCTCAAGAACGTTTGGTCATTATAAGTAAACAACCCGGCTTGTCCTTTGTGCTAAAAAGGATTGGGCCACTCGCTGCAATTGTTACTCTCGCACTTTACTTACTCGTACTTTATTCAACTGTTACATCAAAACCCCCTGAATACTTGTCTGTGAGCATTTACAGTGAATCCTTCATCGAAACTGCTTGTCAACACCTTCTGCTCCTCGTTGGGATCGACATTCTTACTTATCGAAGATACTACGATACACCCCCTATACTTGTGGGTCATCAAGACTATTTTAAAGGCGCCGTTGCCGGGGAGTGAAGCGCTATTGGTAAGTGGAATTGGTAAGGAAAACCTTTCTTGTTTGTGCTGATTTTATTTACTTTCTTGCTATAAGTCATTATGGAGAGATCTTCTCTTCAATTTCTATTTGGGAAATCTACTACTACTGCAACGGTAGTGGATGAGGCGCCAGGTGAGGAAGTGATACCATATAAAATACCTATGAAAATTATTGAACGTGTTATGGATAACCGCTATGAAGGGGATGGAACTGTCCATCCTGGTGATCATTTACTGTTTTTGCATGAATTATGCGGGTTATTCAAATGTGCAGGTATTGCTATGAATGAAGTTAGAAAGAAACTATTCTCTATATCGCTGTCTGGTAAAGCGGCGCATTGGTATAAATTGCTGAAGAATGGTGATTCTCTTGATTGGGAGGACATTGTGTCTTTATTTTATTCCAAATTCTATCCTCCAAGTGAAATTCACAAAGATCGTAACCGCATATATAATTTCTGGCCCCATGATGGAGAAAGTATTGCCCAAGCTTGGGGGAGATTGAAGTCTTTAATGCTCAAATGCCCCATTCATGAGCTTCCTGGTAATGTTATTATTGATAATTTCTATGCAAGACTTTCTTTTCAAGACAAGACCTTGCTGGATACTTCTTGTTCTGGATCATTTACACGCAACAAAGAAGAGTTTAAAAGGGACATTCTTGATCGGATCCAAGAAAATACTGAAGGTTGGGAGAACGACAAGGATAGAGAATCAGGTATAATTTATGATTATAAATGCATTGAAGCTTTTATGGATACTGATAAATTTCGTAATATGAGTGCTACATATGGTCTTGATTCTCAAGTTGCTGCAAATCTTTATAAAGCTTTTTCCTCTCATTATGAATTGCCTAAGAAGAATTTTGATAAGTATCATGAACCGTACAAAGATAAAATTGATTCATCTATTAATAAATGCGTTGTAGTTGAAACTGTTGATCATGTTATTCCTGAAGCTTATATTGAAAAAACTCCTTTCCCTGCTAAAATGAAGGAGTATTCTGTTATAAATAGTGCGGTTCATAAAAGTGAAAAGAAACCTATAGAACCTGAGGAACAAATAAAAGTTGAACCTGCTGTTGCAATAGTTAAAGATCTTGTGACTGAAAATTTGGAGGAAGGTCATATTATTTTCTGTGAAGATGCTTCTAATATTGTTTCACATCCTAATAAACCCAAACAAGTTAGTGTTCCTATGCTATCTGTTAGAATTGGTGATCATTGCTATTATGGTTTATGTGATATTGGTGCAAGTGTTAGTGCTATTCCTTATGAGCTTTACACGGAGATTATGCACGAAATTGATTCTTGTGAACTTGAAGATATTGATGTGGTTATTCAGCTGGCTAATAGAGAAACTATTTCTCCAATTGGTATTGTTCGAGATGTGGAAGTTCTATGTGGTAAGATTAAATATCCTGCTGACTTTTTGGTACTTGGTTCTGCTGCTAGTGATTATTGTCCTATCATTTTTGGTAGACCTTTTCTAAATACTTGTGGAGCTATTATAGATTGCAAGAAAGAGAAAATTTTGACTAAATTTGCTGGTGAATCTTATGAGTTTAACTTCTCTAAATTTACCAAAACTCCTTATAAAGCTGATTTGCCTAGTGATGATTTTAAAATGGAGCAGTGTGCATCTATTGTTCTTGTTCCTAATAATCCTTTGCAGCAACATTTGGAGAATAGCGAGAGTGAAGTTTTTAGGAAAGAAAGAGATGAGCTTGAGGAAATTTTTCTTCGCCAACCTATTCTCAAGCATGATTTACCGGTGGAAGATTTGGGTACAACACCGCCACCAAAGGAAGATCCTGTTTTTGATTTAAAGCCTTTGCCTGATAATCTTAAATATGCTCATATTGATGATAAGAAAATATATCCTGTTATTATTAGTTCAAAGCTTTCAGAGATTGAGGAAGAAAGGTTATAGGAAATATTGAAGAAACACCGAGGAGCTATTGGCTACACTCTTGATGATTTAAAGGGGATTTCTCCTTCTATTTGCCAACATGCTATTAATATGGAAGATGATGCAAAGCCTGTTGTTGAACATCAGCGTCGTCTAATTCCGAAGATGAAGGAGGTGGTAAGGAATGAGGTATTAAAACTTCTTGAAGCTGGTATTATATATCCTATTGCTGATAGTAGATGGGTTAGTCCTGTGCATTGCGTTCCTAAGAAAGGAGGAATGACTGTTGTGCCTAATGATAATGATGAGCTCATCCCTCAAAGAGTAGTTGTAGGGTATAGAATGTGCATTGATTTTCGAAAAGTTAATAAAGTTACCAAGAAAGATCATTACCCTTTACCATTTATTGATCAAATGCTAGAAAGATTTTCTAAAAATACTCATTTTTGCTTTCTTGATGGTTATTCTGGGTTTTCACAAATTGCTGTTAAAACTAAAGATCAAGAGAAAACCACTTTTACTTGTCCCTATGGAACTTATGCTTATAGGCGTATGCCTTTTGGTTTATGTAATGCTCCTGCTACTTTTCAAAGATGCATGTCTGCTATTTTTCATGGCTTTTGTGAGAGTATTGTGGAAGTATTCATGGATGATTTTTCTATCTATGGGAATTCTTTTGATAGTTGCTTGCGAAACCTTGATAAAGTTTTGCAGAGATGTGAAGAAACTAACCTTGTTCTTAATTGGGAGAAATGCCACTTTATGGTTAATGAAGGAATTGTATTGGGACATAAAATTTCTGAGAGAGGTATTGAAGTTGATAGAGCTAAAGTTGAAGCAATTGAGAAGATGCCCTATCCGAGGGATGTTAAAGGTATTCGTAGTGTTCTTGGTCATGCTGTGTTTTATAGGAGATTTATTAGATTTCTCCAAGATTTGAAAGCCTCTTACTAATCTTCTTCAAAAAGACGTACCTTTTGTTTTTGATGATGATTGTAAGGAAGCTTTTGAAACTCTAAAGAAAGCCTTAACAACTGCTCCTGTAGTTGAACCTCCTGATTGGAATTTGCCTTTTGAAATTATGTGTGATGCTAGTGATTTTGTTGTAGGCGCTGTTCTTGGACAGCGAGTAAATAAAAAACTGAATGTTATTCATTATGCTAGTAAAACTCTTGATGCTGCTCAAAGAAATTATGCTACTACTGAAAAGGAATTGTTAGCTGTAGTCTTTGCTTGTGATAAGTTTAGATCTTATATTGTTGATTCAAAAGTTACTATTCATACTGATCATGCTGCAATCAGATACCTTATGCAAAAGAAAGATGCTAAGCCGAGGCTTATTAGATGGGTACTTCTTTTGCAAGAATTTGATTTACATATTGGAGATAGGAAAGGTGCTGATAATTTGTCTAGATTGGAAAATATTGCTTATGATCCTGTTCCTGTTAATGATAGTTTTCCAAATGAACAATTGGCTGTAATAAAGGTGAGCTCGCGAGACAGTCCTTGGTATGCTGATTATGCTAACTTTATTGTTTCCAAGTACTTGCCTCCAACCTTTTCAGCTCAGCAAAGGAGGAAATTCTTTTATGACTTGAGGCATTATTTCTGGGATGACCCACACTTATATAAAGAAGGAGTGGATGGTATTCTGCGAAGGTGTGTTCCCGAATATGAACAACAAGAGATATTGAGTAAATGTCATGGTAGTGCTTATGGAGGACATCACGCCGGAGAAAGAACCGCGCAAAAGGTTCTACAATCAGGTTTTTATTGGCCAACTCTCTTCAAGGATGCGAGAAAGTTTATTTTATCTTGTGATGAATGCCAAAGGGTTGGTAATATCTCCAGACGTAATGAAATGCCTATGAATTATACTCTTGTTATTGAACCATTTGAT
This sequence comes from Lolium perenne, assembly GCF_019359855.2. Taxonomy (NCBI): domain Eukaryota; kingdom Viridiplantae; phylum Streptophyta; class Magnoliopsida; order Poales; family Poaceae; genus Lolium; species Lolium perenne. The sequence goes on from NC_067245.2 coordinate 326,721,588, forward strand.
TGTTGGGGATTTGACTTCATGGGACCTTTTCCGTCTTCAGAAGGTAACACTCATATACTTGTTGCTGTTGATTATTTTACTAAATGGGTGGAAGCCATACCTACAAAAAGTGCTGATGGTGAGACCTCTTTAAGAATGCTTTTAGACATTATTTTTCCTAGATTTGGAGTGCCTAGATATATTATGACTGATGGAGGTTCTCATTTTATTCATGGAGGTTTTAGAAAAAATCTTGCTAGGTATGGTATTAATCATAGAATTGCTTCCGCTTATCATCCTCAAACTAGTGGTCAAGTAGAATTATCAAATAGAGAGATTAAATCTATTTTGGGAAAGACCGTTAATAAATCTAGAAAGAATTGGGCTAGTAAATTGAAAGAAGCACTATGGGCTTATAGAACTGCTTATAAAAACCCCATGGGAATGTCACCTTATAAAATGGTTTACGGAAAAGCTTGTCATTTACCTTTAGAACTAGAGCACAAAGCTTATTGGGCTGTTAGAGAACTAAATAAAGATCCTAAACTAGCTGGTAATAAGAGGTTGCTGCAATTAAGTTCTCTAGATGAATGGAGAAGTGAAGCTTATGAAAATGCTAAACTCTTTAAAGAGAAAGTTAAGAAATGGCATGATAGAAGGATCATTAAAAGAGAGTTTAATGTTGGGGATAAAGTCCTATTGTATCGGTCTCGTCTCAGATTCTTTGCAGGGAAATTACTCTCGAAATGGGAAGGACCATATGTTGTTGAGGAGGTGTATCGTTCAGGAGCAATTAAAATTAGCTCTCTCCAAGGCAATGCTACGCAAGTGGTGAATGGACAAAGACTCAAGCATTATATCTCGGGTGATTCTTATAATGTTGATGTTGATATTATTCAAGTGGAAACACCGGAGGCTTTCATCAAAGGACAAATTGACAGTCCGCTAGAACTCGACTTTGAATAGGTAACAGTACTGGTAATTAAAAGTTCGCAATTTACTTTCCGAACAATATTTTTGCTGTTTTTGGAAAATATGAAAAATTACGAGATCGAAACGGAGTGGAGGAGACGCACGAGGGCGTGCCCCCATAGGCCGGCGCGGGCCCCAGCCTGGCCGCGCCGCCCTATGAGGACACCGCCTCGTCGCCTCTTTTCGACTCTGGTTCGACCTGGTACTTTCTGTTTGTTCTAAAAAAAATTACTATATAATCCCCCGGACCCCTGGAGGTCCGTATATCGTTTTCTCGACGTGTTTTGTTTCAAGATGTTTCTGCCAGGATTTGTTTCGGATCTAGAGCCATCATGTCTTCGTCGGGAACTCCGAAGGACAGCTCCTGCAAGGATGTTGGCAATTTGTACATGGAGGAGCTGAGGATGCACCCAAAGGAGTTGACGCTCGTCGAGGGAAAACTGCAGATCAAAGATGTTCAGGGTCCCAAAGGAGAAGGAAGCTTGGAAGACAGGATGGAGAAGCTAGAACAAGAGGTCTTCAATTACAAGAAGATGGCCGAGCGTGAAGTGGATATCTTCCACAAGATTGTGTCTGAACTCATTGCTGAACATGAGAAGGAAACTGCAAAGCTATGGGGCGACATCCTCTCACTTCACGACACCACCAACAAACTCCAGCTCAACTCTATGACGTTCATAATCAGAACTGTGAGTATGAAAACAGGTTTAAACACATAAGCCGTGCTGCTAGTTTCAGGATTCCCGAGACCAAGATGTCATTTGTTGATGGAGAGCCTCTATCTTGGAAGTCTGAAGACGGGAATTCATCACCACCATCGCCAAAGGATTGATTCATCATCGGTATTGGCATCCCCTTGGTTTGTTCCAAGCTTGGGGGAGTGCCGCGGTATCACATCATCAGTACCTTTTACTTTTTATTGTCAAGTAGTGTCATATCATGAGTAGGGAAGTTATCATATAAGATGGGTTGCAGTTTGGAAGTATCTCTCCTTTAGTTGGTTATCTATGTATCCCTTGGTGTGAGTTATCGTTATGAAATATTAATGAGAAGTCTTATCATTTACATATTGCACACCTTATTTTAGTTTGCAATTTCTACTATATGATTGATCTTGATTTTAGTATTGGTATCACTTTGGGAGCATTGAATAAATCTATTTGGTTTTGGCAAACTTAGCATTGGTCAATATCAACAACACTTTGAGGTTTAAGTAGAAAAGAGAAATACATGTAGTTATTTCATTGTCTTTCTTTCTTGTTAGCTCATAGCTTATTATTCCGAAGTTAAAATTGTTTGTGCTTACAAGGAAGATGCATGATTGTTTCTATCACATGTATATTTGTTTGTTTCCTTCAACTCTTATGCTTGCTAATTAGCCTTGCTAGCCAAAGACTTGTACTGAGAGGGAATACTTCTCGTGCGTCCAAATCTTAGCCCAAACCTATGTCATTTGTGTCCACCATACCTACCTACTACATGGTATTTTCTGCCATTCCAAGTAAATACTTCATGTGCTACCTTTAAACAATTCAAAACTTAGTATCTCTTATTTGTGTCAATGTTTTATAGCTCATGAGGAAGTATGTGGTGTTTTATCTTTCAATCTTGTTGGGCAACTTTCACCAATGGACTAGTGGCTTCATCCGCTTATCCAATAATTTTGCAAAAAGAGCTGGCAATGGGATTCCCAGTCCCAAACTAATTAACCTAATTAGACACTCCTCCATGGTATGTGATTGATGGATGGCACCCGAAGGATTCGGTTAGCCATGGCTTGTGTAAGCAAAGGTTGGGGGGAGTGTCATCATCATAATAAAAATAAAATAAAAAGGCACTCCTTCATGGTATGAGATTGTTGGCAGGCACCCGAGGATTCGGTTAGCCATGGTTTGTGAAAGAAAGGTTGGAAGGAGTGCCACACAAAATAAAAATAAAATGGGAGCCGCTCTTTGAAGGTTGTCTGGCAAGGGGGTTAGAGTACCCGCTACCAGTCGTTGACAACAACAAACACCTCTCAAAATGTTACTTTTATTATCTCTATATGATTTCAAAACTGAAAAGCTCTAGCACATGATTTAATCCCTGCTTCCCTCTGCGAAGGGCCTGTCTTTTACTTTATGTTGAGTCAGTAAACCTATTTCCCTCCATCTCAAGCAAGCATTTGAGTAGTTGTGATCAAACCATTATATTGTGATCTGCTTCATCATGTCTTTTATTCTTCCTTGTTTAGTACAAGTTTTATCTGAATGAATATAGCTTTGCAAGTTATCAATGATTATGAGGAGACTATTATGATTGAGTATGCAAGTTGTGCCATATAAACTTTAACATAAGAGCGCTGCTCAATAGATAAATATAACCTGTTAGTTGTTCTCTGACCAAGAACGAAGTTTGCCATCACCAACTATGATTTCTTATGCACCTTTATTTGTGATTACCTTATACTTGTTTCAAGTTGAGTTATATGAGGAAGTTGTTTACTAGAATGTCTTGTGTGAATGAATATGATGCTTCTTGTCCGTATTTTATTTATCGACTCTTCACTCCATAAACATGCGGTCCTGTTTACCGAGTTCAGCTTCGCTTGGGGACAAGCGAAGTCTAAGCTTGGGGGGAGTTGATACGTCCAATTTGCATAACTATTTTATATCATAATTTGCTGTTATTCATTGATATATTTCATATTGGGACACAATACTTATGTTATTTCATCTATTTTGCATATTTCATGATTATTGGAGGATCGAGCACCGGAGCCAGGATTCTGCTAGAAAAAGCACCGTCAGAACGCAATATTTCGGAAGATCAACTGCGGAAGGAAATTATACCAAAAATCCTATTTTTCCAGATGACGAAGGAAGCCAGAAGGGGGAGCCAGCTGGACCCAAGGTGGGCCCAGACCATAGGGCGGCGCGGCCCATGGCCTGGCCGCGCCACCTTGTGGTGTGGGGGGCCCACAGCCCCTTTCGCCTCCTTTTCTTCACGAAACCCTTCGTCCCGAAAACCTAAGCTCCAGAGGATATGTCGCGAAGAGCCACAACCGCCTCTGCGGGGCGGAGAACACCAGAGAGAAAAGAGCTCTCCGGCGGGCAGGAATCCGCCGGGGAAATTCCCTCCCGGAGGGGGAAATCGACGCCATCGTCACCGCCATCGAGCTGGACATCATCTCCATCGCCATCACCATCATCTTCATCATCATCATCGCCATCTCTACCACAGCACCTCGTCACCGCTGTAGCAATTTGGGTTTGATCTTGATTGTTTGATAGGGGAAACTCTCCCGGTGTTGATTTCTACTTGTTATTGATGCTATTGAGTGAAACCGTTGAACCAAGGTTTATGTTCAGATTGTTATTCATTATCATATCACCTCTGATCATGTTCCATATGATGTCTCGTGAGTAGTTCGTTTAGTTCTTGAGGACATGGGTGAAGTCTAAATGTTAGTAGTGAATTATGGTTGAGTAATATTCAATGTTATGATATTTAAGTTGTGGTGTCATTCTTCTAGTGGTGTCGTGTGAACGTCGACTACACGATACTTCACCATTTATGGGCCTAGGGGAATACATCTTGTACTCGTTTGCCAATTGCGGGGTTGCCGGAGTGACAGAAACCTGAGCCCCCGTTGGTATATCGATGCAGGAGGGATCGCAGGATCTCAGAGTTTAAGGTTGTGGTTAGATTTATCTTAATTACTTTCTTGTAGTTGCGGATGCTTGCAAGGGGTATAATCACAAGTATGTATTAGTCCTAGGAAGGGCGGTACATTAGCATAGGTTCACCCACACAACACTTATCAAAACAATGAAGATTAATCAGCTGTATGTAGCGAAAGCACTAGACTAAAATCCCGTGTGTCCTCAAGAACATTTGGTCATTATAAGTAAACAACCCGGCTTGTCCTTTGTGCTAAAAAGGATTGGACCACTCGCTGCAATTGTTACTCTCACACTTTACTTACTCGTACTTTATTCAACTGTTACATCAAAACCCCCTGAATACTTGTCTGTGAGCATTTACAGTGAATCCTTCATCGAAACTGCTTGTCAACACCTTCTGCTCCTCATTGGGATCGACATTCTTACTTATCGAAGATACTACGATACACCCCCTATACTTGTGGGTCATCAATGCCTTGGGCATCCCCAAGCTTAGATGCTTGAGTCTTCTTGAAATATGCAGGGATGAACCACCGGGGCATCCCCAAGCTTAGACTCTTCACTCTTCTTGATCATAGTATATCATCCTCCTCTCTTGACCCTTGAAAACTTCCTCCACACCAAACTCGAAACAAACTCATTAGAGGGTTAGTGCATAATAAAAATTCACATGTTCAGAGGTGACACAATCATTCTTAACACTTCTGGACATTGCACAAAGCTACTGGAAGTTAATGGAACAAAGAAATCCATCCAACACAGCAAAAGAGGCAATGCGAAATAAAAGGCAGAATCTGTCAAATCAGAACAGTTCGTAAAGACGAATTTTAAAGTGGCGCCAGACTTGCTCAGATGAAAATTCTCAAATTGAATGAAAGTTGCGTACATATCTGAGGATCACGCCCGTAAATTGGCAGATTTTTCTGAGTTACCTACAGAGAACCCTGCCCAAATTCGTGACAGACAGAAATCTGTTTCTGCGCAGTAATCCAAATCTAGTATCAACCCTACTATCAAAGACTTTACTTGGCACAACAATGCAATAAAATAAAGATAAGGAGAGGTTGCTACAGTAGTAACAACTTCCAAGACTCAAATATAAAACAAAAGTGCTGTAGTAAAATAAAGACATGGGTTATCTCCCAAGAAGTTCTTTCTTTATAGCCATTAAGATGGGCTCAGCAATTTTAACGATGCTCGCACAAGGATGAGAGTTGAAGCAAAAGAGAGCATCAAAAAGCAAATTCGAAACAAATTTAAGCCTAACATGCTTCCTATGCATAGGAATCTTGTAAATAAACAAGTTCGTGAAGAGCAAAGTAACAAGCATAGAAAGATAAAACCAGTGTAACTTCAAAAATTTCAGCATATAGAGAGGTGTTTTAGTAACATGAAAATTTCTACAACCATATTTTCCTCTCTCATAATAACTTTCAGAGGCATCATGAACAAACTCAACAATATAAGTATCACATAAAGCATTCTTATTCTCATGCATAAAAGTATCATTACTCTCCACATAAGCATAATCAATTTTACTAGTTGTAGTGGGAGCAAATTCAACAAAGTAGCTATCATTATTATTCTCATCAAGTGTAGGAGGCATATTGTAATCATAATTAAAATTATCCTCCATAGTAGGCGGAACCAAAAGACCACTATCATTATAATCATCATAAATAGGAGGCATATCATAATCAACATAAACTTTCTCCTCAATACTCGGAGGGCTAAAGAGATCATTTTCATCAAAACCGACCTCCCCAAGCTTAAATTCTTCCATAACATTAGCAACAATGGTGTTCAAAGCATTCATACTAATAACATTCCCATTAGCATGCATAAGTTCCATGGGTTTTTTAATTTTCTCTTCAAACACATCATGTCCTAATTCAAGATAAAGTTCATAAAGATCTCTCATTTTGTTGTTGTCTTCCATTAAGCCTTACTAGTGTAAAACAAGAGACAAAAAGATGCAATTGCAGGATCTAAAGGAAATAGCTTCGAGCACACGCACAACGGCAACAGAAAAGTACTTATTACCTGGGACCGGAGTATGAGTGCCTTTTACCTTTCCTCCCCGGCAACGGCGCCAGAAAAGTGCTTCGTTGCCGGGATCCGGTGTGTGAGTGCCGTTTACCTTTCCTCCCCGGCAACGGCGCCAGAAAAGTGCTTGATGTCTACGGGTGCTTCTATTCTTGTAGACAGTGTTGGGCCTCCAAGAGCAGAGGTTTGTAGAACAGCAGCAAGTTTCCCTTAAGTGGATCACCCAAGGTTTATCGAACTCAGGGAGGAAGAGGTCAAAGATATCCCTCTCATGCAACCCTGCAACCACAAAGCAAGAAGTCTCTTGTGTCCCCAACACACCTAATAGGTGCACTAGTTCGGCGAAGAGATAGTGAAATACAGGTGGTATGAATGAATATGAGCAGTAGTAACGGCGCCAGAAAAGTGCTTGCTGGCGTGCAGTTGATGGTAGTAATATTGCAGGCAGTGTAAATGCAGTAAAACAGTAAACAAGCAGCGATAGCAGTATTTAGGAACAAGGCCTAGGGATCATACTTTCACTAGCGGACACTCTCAACATTGATCACATAACAGAATAAATAAATAGATGCTAGACTCTACACCCTCTTGTTGGATGATGAACACCACTAACTGTGTAGGATTACACGAACCCTCAATGCCGGAGTTAACAAGCTCCACAATATTCAATGTTCATATTTAAATAACCTTAGAGTGCATAACAGATCAACATAACCAAACCAAGTACTAACATAGCATGCACACTGTCACCTTCACACTACGAAAGGAGGAATAGATCACATCAATACTATCGTAGCAATAGTTAACTTCATAATCTACAAGTGATCACAATCATAGCCTACGCCAAGTACTACACGATGCACACACTGTCACTATTACACCGTGCAGGAGGAATAAACTACTTTAATAACATCACTAGAGTAGCACACAGATAAATTGTGATACAAAACACATTGCAATCATAAAGAGATATAAATAAGCACTTCACTATGCCATTCATAACAGTGAATAAGTATTCTGTGAAATATAGCCTAAGAGACCCACACGGTGCACACACTGTCACCTTTACACACGTGGGACAAGGAGTCTCCGGAGATCACATAAGTAAAATCCACTTGACTAGCATAATGACATCTTGATTACAAGCATCATAATATGAATCTCAATCATGTAAGGCAGCTCATGAGATTATTGTATTGAAGTACATAGGAGAGAGATGAACCACATAGCTACCGGTACAGCCCCGAACCTCGATGGAGAACTACTCCCTCCTCATGGGAGACAGCAGCGTTGATGAAGATGGCGGTGGTGTTGATGGAGAAGCCTTCCGGGGGCACTTCCCCGTCCCGGTGGCGTGCCGGAACAGAGACTCCTGTCCCCCAGATCTTGGCTTCGCGATGGCGGCGGCTCTGGAAGGTTTTCTCTGGTTTCGTCGAACGTCATAGGGTTTTCGCGACGGAGACCTTAAGTAGGCGAAAGGGCAGCCTCGGAGGGGGCCTGGTGGGCCCACACACTAGGGGGGCGCGCCCCACCCCTTGGCCGCGCCGCCCTGGCGTGTGGGGCCCCCTGGCTCCACTCCGGTACTTCTTCGATGCTCTGGAACCTTCCGGGAAAAATAGGATGTTGGGCGTTGATTTCGTCCGATTCCGAGAATATTTCCTTACTAGGATTTCTGAAACCAAAAACAGCAGAAAACAGGAACTGGCACTTCGGCATCTCGTCAATAGGTTAGTTCCGGAAAACGCATAAATATGACATAAAGTATGCATAAAACATGTAGATATCATCAATAATGTGGCATGGAACATAAGAAATTATCGATACGTCGGAGACGTATCAGTCGTGCATGTTCAAGATGAGCATCTCAAGTGGATCACATACTTGAAGCTTGCCGTCAATGTGGCGATAATGGACATGTGAAGATGTGCATCAATGAAGCTTTCCCATCATGGTGTATGGGGGAGCATTTGTGAGTCTTCACGAAGCAACGATGATCAAGTTGAGGCATTCCGGCTTGTGTGGAGCTTGAAGAGCTATCATCAAGATCAAGCAGGATGCGCAAGGCAAAGGTATGGCTTTGCTAGGTTTTCCTTTTACCGGTCTCAAGGTGGTTGATGGGCGACAGCGACTGTGCAATGTTTGGAACTATAAATGGAGTAGAGGAAAAAAACAAGTAGAAAAATGTGTTGTCCCACCGGGAAGGTCAGCTCACCGGCGTTGCAAATCCCAGCAGTTGTGTCGATGATGTACTTGTTCCTGCATGTGTGTGATGTGTTGTAGGCTGATCTGTGTTATGATAATATGCTTGTTGTATTACCAGGGGGCCAAAGGCCACAATATATAGTACATGTACAGGTGCACATATGCAGAAAGCCCCCTAACATATGGGGAAACTACAATAGACAGATATATACATCTAACACCCCCCCTCAAACTCATGGTGGATCCACAACACTGAGTTTGGAGAGTAAGAAATCATGCTGCGCTCGAGTCTGTGCCTTCGTAAAGAAATCCGCCAACTGCAAATCTGAAGGCACATAATGAACCGCAACAACATCATCCTGTACCTGTGCACGTGTGTAAAAAGCATCCACGCTGATATGCTTGGTCAGCTCAAGCTTGACCGGATCACGTGCAATACTGATAGCACCTGTACTGTCAGACAAAAGTGGAGTGGGTGTCGTAACAGAGACCCCAAAATCTGCAAGCAACCACCGTAACCAAGTCACCTCAGCAATCAACACAGCCATAGCCCGCAACTCAGCCTCAACACTCGAACGGGAAACTGCGACTTGTTTCTTCGTCTTCCAAGCAACAAGCGAACCACCAAGAAACACACAGTAAGCAGAAAGCGAACGACGATCCGTATGATCACTCGCCCATGTAGCATCCGAATAGCACTGGAGCTGGAGAGAGCTGGAACGGGGAAAGAAAAGGCGACGAGTGATCGTGCCACGAAGATAACGAAGAACACAGAGGAGATGACTATAGTGAACAGTGGTAGGAGCTGAGACAAACTGACTCAGAATATGAACAGGATAAGAAATATCAGGACGAGTGACAGCAAGATAAACAAGACTCCCAACAAGATGGCGATAATGGGTGGGATCAGGAAGAGGATCACCATCAGTAGGACGAAGCTTAACATTAAGCTCCATAGGAGTATCGACTGTGCGCTCATCCCCAAGAGCAGCACGAGCAAGAAGATCCTGAATGTACTTTTCCTGAGAGATAGAAAAGTCATCAGAAGTGAAGGAAACCTCAATGCCAAGAAAATAGCGAAGAGGACCAAGATCAGTCATAAGAAACTGATCACGAAGACGAGCCTTGACGAAGGCAATATACTCAGGATCATCACCAGTAATGATCATATCATCAACATAGAGAAGAAGAAGAGTACGTCCACGAGGAGAAGTGTGAACGAAAAGTGCTGGATCATGAAGACTAGGAGAGAAACCAGCAGCAGTCACGACAGAGGCGAAGCGCTCAAACCAGGCACGAGGGGCCTATTTGAGACCATAGAGAGAACGTCGAAGACGATAAACCATCCCATCGGGAACAGAATACCCAGGAGGAGGCAGCATGTAAACCTCCTCACTCAACTCGCCATTAAGAAAAGCATTCTGAACATCAAGCTGGGAGACAGACCAGCGGCGAGCAAGCAACAGCAAGAAGGGTACGCACAGTAGTCATATGAGCCACATGGGCAAAAGTCTCATCATAGTCACGGCCGTGCTCCTGCTGAAAACCACGAGCCACAAGACGCGCTTTATAGCGCTCAAGAGATCCATCAGAGCGAGTCTTAATTTTATAGACCCACTTACACGTGATGGGACGAACACCAGAAGGGGGAGAAACAAGATCCCAAGTGCCAGTGCGCTCAAGCGCAGCGATCTCCTCAGCCATGGCAAGCTGCCATTCAGGATGACGCTCGGCATCCCGATAAGAAGTCAGCTCGGAAACGACAGAGAGACCATACTGACTAGGAGAGTAACGAACTGGAGCACGACGCTGACGAATAGGTCGGGAAGGGGGAAGCTCATCTGCAGAAGATAAGTCATCAGAAGAAGAGGAAGAAGGGACAACATCGGAAGGAGCCGAAGCCGGAGAACGAGCAGTACTAGGTGGACTAGACGAACGAGAGGATGGCGCCGAAGGGGGCGCATCAGAAGTAGGAGGGAGGGGAGGAGGGACAGCAGAGGGTGCATCCGAAAAAAGAAGAAAAGAGATATCATCCACCGGGTAAGTACCCGAGGTGGGGCGAGGATAGAAGGGACGCGTCTCATCAAACGTGACGTCACGAGAGATGCGCATCCGACGACCAACGGGGTCCCAACAGCGATAGCCCTTATGCTCATCACTGTATCCGAGAAAAACACACTCAACAGAGCGGTCAGTTTGGTGCGTTCGCGAGGAGGCAGAAGGACATAGCAGACGCAACCAAAAGAACGGAGAGTCGAGTAGTCTGGAGAAACACCAGAGAGACGCTCGAGAGGAATGCCACCCTGTAGAGCAGCAGAAGGCTGAATGTTAATGAGGTGGGCCGACGTAGCGACAGCCTCAGCCCAGAAATGTGGCGGAAGAGAAGAGGCAATCATCATAGTACGGGTGGTCTCAAGAAGATGATGATGCTTACGCTCGGCGACGCCATTTTGAGCATGCGCGCCGGGACAAGAAAACTGAGCGAGGGTGCCCTCCTCAGCAAGGACACCACGAAGGTGCTGAGAGATATACTCACCAGCAGAATCAACACGGAACACGCGAATGGGTGAGGAATACTGAGTGCAGACCATGGCCACAAAACGCTGATAAATAGAGAGCACCTCACTGCGAGAGTGCATGAAAAACACCCAGGTGTACCGTGAAAAATCATCAATGAATAAGATATAGTATCGATGGCCCCCTTTCGAAGCGAAGGGAGTCGGACCCCAAACATCTGAATGGACTAAATCGAACGGTCGCTGAGTGACAGACACACTAGTAGGATAGGGAAGCTGAATCTGTTTGCCTAACCTACAACCCTGACAGTGTAACGACCCATCTCCAGAAACAGACCCCAGAAGGCCACGATGAACCAAAGACGACAGGCGAGAGTCACAAAGGTGACCAAGACGATGATGCCACTACTGAAAAGAGCCGGTGACAGAGGCAACAACCGGAGGAGAACTGGCAGATGAAGTGGCAGCGGAAGGAACACAAAGTCAGTCTAACTCCCAAAGCCCCGGAGACTGACGGCTACGAGGGCCAGCTCCAACCAGGGCCTGTGTGCGACGATCCTGAACCGCACAAGACTCAGCGTCAAGAATGACATGACAACCAGAATCGGTGAGCTGGCTAGCAGAGAAAAGGTTCATCTGAAGGCGAGGAACATGAGAAACATCAGGGACAGAGAAAGAGGGAGTAGAAAGGGTGCATGTACTAGAAACAGGAATAGAGGTACCATCAGCCGTGACAACACAGATAGGAGAAATAAGAGACCGAAGAGCAGACAGAATAGAGGACTCAGAGGTCATATGAAAGGAAGCTCCAGAATCCAGATACCACGGGGACATACCTGACTGTGTAGAAAGTGGTGGTCGCGCAGTGCCAGATGAGCCGATCCACAGAACCAGCGGCACCGGCGAGGAAGAGTGCTGAGTAGCGAGCAGACCACGAAGACCCACAGGGAATGTCACGATCGAGAGTGCAAGCGCAGAAGATCCCGAAGTGCCAGCCCTGCGACGATCCTGGAGCTGGCGACGTGGCTGGGATCCCGCGTCCAGCAGGTGGAGGAAGTGTGGCCAACCTTGCCACAGTAGGTGCAATGAGGACGAGGGCGGAGACTCGGACCGCGAGGCTGCTGACGTAAACTAGAATCCCAAGCATCAAGCAGGCAGTGAAGCTACGCTATCTCATGCGCAGAGAGGGGCGCGACTGGAGAGGTCGACGTACAATCAGGTGCCGACGAGGAGATATCACCCACACGCACAGAGGCCACCAAAGGGAGCGACGGAGAGCAACATGCCGATGAAGACAGAGTCGGCAAAGCGCGGTCATAACCACGCGAAGAGGCCGCGAAAGTCGATGTAGAGCGGCAGGCCGACGCAGACGGAGTCGACGAAGCGCGGCCATAACCGCGGGAAGAGGCCGCAAAAGTCGATGTAGAGCGACGGGCCGACGTAGCCGAAGTCGGCGAAGCGCGGTGATACGTCCCAAACGTATCTATAATTTCTTATGTTCCATGCTACCTTTATGATGATACTCACATGTTTTATACACACTTTATGTTATTATTATGCATTTTCCGGCACTAACCTATTGACGAGATGCCGAAGAGCCAGTTGCTGTTTTCTGCTGTTTTTGGTTTCGGAAATCCTAGTAAGGAAATATTCTCGGAATTGGACGAAATCAACACCCAGGGGCCTATTTTTCCACGAAGCTTCCAGAAGTCCGAAGAGGAAACGAAGTGGGGCCACGAGGTGGCCACACAGTAGGGCGGCGCGGCCCAAGCCCTGGCCGCGCCGGCCTGTTGTGTGGGCCCCTCGTGACGCCCCCTGACCTGCCCTTCCACCTACATATAGTGTTCGTCGCGAAACCCCCAGTACCGAGAGCCACGATACGGAAAACCTTCCAGAGACGCCGCCGCCGCCAATCCCATCTCGGGGGATTCAGGAGATCGCCTCCGGCACCCTGCCGGAGAGGGGAATCATCTCCCGGAGGTCTCTTCATCGCCATGATCGCCTCCGGATCGATGTGTGAGTAGTCCACCCCTGGACTATGGGTCCATAGCAGTAGCTAGATGGTTGTCTTCTCCTCATTGTGCCATCATGTTAGATCTTGTGAGCTGCCTATCATGATCAAGATCATCTATTTGTAATGCTACATGTTGTGTTTGTTGGGATCTGATGAATATTGAATACTATGTCAAGTTGATTATCAATATATCATATATGTTGTTTATGTTCTTGCATGCTCTCCGTTGCTAGTAGAGGCTCTGGCCAAGTTGATACTTGTGACTCCAAGAGGGAGTATTTATGCTCGATAGTGGGTTCATGCCTCCATTAAATGCAGGACGATGAGAAAGTTCTAAGGTTGTGGATGTGCTGTTGCCACTAGGGATAAAACATCGATGCTTTGTCTAAGGATATTTGTGTTGATTACATTACGCACCATACCTAATGCAATTGTCTGTTGCTTGCAACTTAATACCGGAAGGGGTTCGGATGATAACCTGAAAGTGGACTTTTTAGGCATAGATGCATGCTGGATAGCGGTCTATGTACTTTATCGTAATGCCCTGATTAAATCTCATAGTACTCATCATGATATATGTATGTGCATTGTTATGCCTTCTTTATTTGTCAATTGCCCAACTGTAATTTATTCACCCAACATCTGTTTATCTTATGGGAGAGACACCACTAGTGAGCTGTGGACCCCGGTCCTATTCTTTACATCTGAAATACAATCTACTGCAATTGTTCTTTACTGTTCTTCGCAAACAAATAATCATCATCCACACTATACATCTAATCCTTTGTTTACAGCAAGCCGGTGAGATTGACAACCTCACTGTTACGTTGGGGCAAAGTACTGTGATTGTGTTGTGCAGGTTCCACGTTGGCGCCGGAATCTCTGGTGTTGCGCCGCACTACACTTCGCCACCAACAACCTTCAACGTGCTTCTTGGCTCCTACTGGTTCGATAAACCTTGGTTTCTTTCTGAGGGAAAACTTACTGCTGTGCACATCACACCTTCCTCTTGGGGTTCCCAACGGACGTGTGTCTCACGCGCATCACGCGGGCAGAGCCGCATGAAGAGACCGCAAAAATCGGTATAGAGCGGTGAGCCGACATAGACGGAGTCGGTGAAGCGCGGGCAGAGCCGCGTGAAGAGGCCGCAAACGGAGGCATACACGGAGGCAGCAGACAAATACCAAGTACCGAAGGGAGGCCCAAAGATAAGGCGGGATCAGCGGAAGAAGACATCGGGTAACAACAGCCGACGATAGTATTTTTTTCTTTTCTTTTTTTTTGATTTTTTTTTGATTTTTTTTTGGAACAGATCGAAGTCAAGAAACAGGCCGGTGGAGAGCAGAGCAGGTCGGGCCTGCATGAGCTAGGCGAGGACGAGGCCTGGACTGGGCGAGGACGAGGGCGTCGGGCGGCGTCCTGGCGTGCGGCGGGAGGAGCCCGGGGCGAATCGGCCGGAGCGAAGCAGGAGGCGGGCGGACGCGAGTGGATATCGAGGAGGAGGCCACGGCGTGCGCCGGGGAATCGGGAGCAGATCTCCTAGACGGGGGCGGTGGCCTTGGGGAATCGAAGACGGACGAGCGGGGCGGGCGGGAATCGAGGCAGAGCAGAGGAGATCGACCAACTTCGGCCGGGAATCGAGCGGAGGAAGAACTTCGGCCGGGAACAAGAATCGATTTTGCTCTGATACCATGTTATGATAATATGCTTCTTGTATTACCAGGGGGCCAAATGCCACAATATATAGTACATGTACAGGTGCACATATGCAGAAAGCCTCCTAACATATGGGGAAACTACAATAGACATATATACATCTAACAATCTGCACATTAGTGAAGTGGTTCCTACCCATGCCTTTTTGCTCAATTGTTTGGTGAGGTACAAGGTGCGTGCTGGGCTGCTTATGGTGGCCATGTGTGAATTTAATGATGTTGGCTCGTGGGTGATTTTCTGACCATCTTTAGTCCGCCACTGAGAAATTCATATTTCGTCTAATGGAAAAACAAATAAGTTTTTCCATTAGACGGCGTGCATGGCCGATGTGGACATCGTGGACGGCGAGACCGGCCGCAGCGTGCCGCGGGACGGCGCCACGATGGGTGAGATCATGCTCCGCGGTGGGTGCGTCACGATGGGGTACTTCAAGGACGAGGACGCGACGAGGGCGGCCATCCGGGACGACGGGTGGTTCTACACGGGCGACGTGGGCGTGATGCACCCGGACGGGTACCTGGAGATCCGGGACCGGTCCAAGGACGTGATCATCAGCGGCGGCGAGAACATCAGCAGCGTCGAGGTGGAGTCGGTGCTGTACGAGCACCCGGCGGTGAACGAGGCGGCGGTGGTGGCGCGGCCCGACGAGTTCTGGGGCGAGACGCCGTGCGCGTTCGTGGGCCTCAAGGACGGGTCGGCGGGGAAGGTTAGCGCGGCGGAGGTGATCGCGTGGAGCCGGGAGTGCATGGCCGGGTACATGGTGCCCAAGACGGTGGTGTTCCGGGCCGAGCTGCCCAAGACGTCCACCGACAAGATTCAGAAGTACGTGCTCCGGAACCTCGCCAAGGAGATGGGACCCACTCGCCGGGGCGTCAGCACCAGCAAGATGTAGATTGTGACTAGGTCGTCGTCGGTCCTCCTCTGCTTGCGATTGGATTTCCTTCTTAATTCAGACAGAGTTGTTGTCGTCGTAGTTGGTATTGATATATCTGTTCTTGAGATCAGCAAGCGTGTCGCCCTGCCGATCATGAGGAAAACAATACTTACTATTGTGATACACATGCTTCTTCAATCATACTAGTTATGAATTGCTAATCCCTGTGTGCGCGCGCGCGCGTCCTCCGACTGACTGAATAGGAAATCTAGAAGGTCAATATACGTCCTTGTCTGACTTTCTCCTCACCTTGCTTGGGTTTCAGGTCCAAGTCAATGCTGAACTTTAGTTTATTTTTAAATAATGAACGCTTTATTATTTAAAAATATAAAACATTATATTCGGCCTCTGCAAATCTTGATCTAGAATGCACACAGCCACAAACCAACCATCCACCAAAAGTTTAAAATTTTAAAAGAAACAAAAAGGCGGCGTGAAGGTGCGTGAACTCCGAACATGGCTATGGATCAATCCTAAGATTATGCTGCCACCCATGTTAGATAATAAATCCTTTGACGTATCCTTCAACCGTGTAGAGACCTCCGTAAAGGGGCCGCGATTCTCCATGTGCTAAAAAGTAGACCATGTACGGAGCAAAGTATTACACCGGTAGATAACTGCATAAGAGAAAAGTGTTATCATCAAACACTTTATCATTACTACATAGCCACAACGACCAAATAACGCCAAGCGCTGCACTCCAATAAGTACGTTGAACCTATGATCCATCCCATTAAGCCCGTTGCTAAAAATATTGGCAATGCTTCGTGGCGGATATAAAATAGAACCTATATGGATGATTGAACATATATACCTACCGAAATGGTATTGAAAGAATAAGTGTTTAATTGTCTCATCATGATGATAAAATACGCACTTCTTACTACCATGCCAATTACGCTTTGCAAGATTATCTTTCATAAGAATAACCCGCGACGAACATACCATGCAAAAACCTTCGTTTTCAATGGTATCTTCATCCGCCAGAATTTGTTAATATTAGCTACCGATTGTAAAGGAATGTATAGTGAACTTTTCATTCGCTGTAAGATTCCAACGGAACTCGTATGCCGCTTGTGAAAGTTGGATGGAAACCAAGCGATCTAGCAATGCATTCCAAGTTGTAAGTCAGGGACCAACAAGATGTCTTCTAAACGTCACATTAAGTGAAGAAGATTCCATTACCTTAGCTAAGGTGTCACCTTTATGATGCACAATACTATACATAGTATTTCCTAACCATTTGACCTCTCGGAACCTAATCTCAGAACCATCCTTAATAGAAAAAAACCAAATGGGAAGAAATGCTTCTTAGTCGCCATGATGGCAGCCCAGAAGTGTGAATCCATAGGTTTCCAAATAACCCGAGAGATCTCCTTCGAGCCTACATACCGCGAAACCCCTGGCGGCTCGCGCCGGTGGCGGCGGAGAGGAGGAGGGGCGGAGAGGAGCGGCGGCTAGGGTTCGCCCCTGCTCACTCGCGCGGGGCCGAGAGGAGCGGGGTTTTTTTTTTCCACGATAAGTCGATTTGTCTACTTCTTGCATCCATTTTTTTTGTTTAACCAGAGAAAAGTTTTATTTACGGAATTGCCAAATAGTATTTGACAAGATTCGAACTTGTATGTATTATGAAATTCCTAAAAAATATAGTAAATTTTCTATTTCCCAGAGAAATAGTTACTACATCAAGAAAAGTTAATAAGCTTATTTTTCACATACGCAATAGAAATCATCAGATGAAAGCGTATAAACCAGTAAAGAAATTGTGCTTTATTTGAATTTGTTTCGGGATTACTTTAATAGGGGTAGGAAGTATTTATCCTATATAGAACATATTTATATTACACCCGGGTATAGTTACACCCACGCGTGTTTCTCATAATCTAGAGAGTATCTATCATATCGAAGAGTATGTACATGTAGTATGAAATATATAATACTATTTTGATAGTACATATAATACTTTGTAGGCAGTATGTAAATTTTTTATGTAGACTCATTTTTTAGTATACATATGCATGTATTTCGGATTTATAGTGAAAACTACATGCTCACTTGCATTTTTTAACCAAACTTGGTTTAGTTTATCTTAGATATAGTGTAAGAGCATTTCTAGCAGAGCCCGTAAACTGGCCAGTATACGGGTTTGGTTCGAAAATCGACGCAGATCAGTTACTGTAAACGGGACGAAACAAAAAAAAATTTACAGGCCGAGACTGAAAACCAAACTCTGCCCCCTATTTGTAGGGGTTGAAAGGTCGAACTGAAGGTTGAACTGTACTCCTAGTGATGTTTTGGCGGGATGAAACTTCAGCTCGAAACAGTGCACTTCCGCCGGAGAACTACCGAAATAGGACCAAATTCGAAATCCGGCCGAAGGTCAACCAAATTTCGGCGGGGCCATGCGTTGCGAGCTCAGGGAAGGGAGAGTGAGCAGCCGGCCGGCCACGAATTCGCCGGGCGCGGGCGGGGCGACCCTGGAGGCATCCGTAACAGGGCGGGGCTACCTCGTTGGCGGGCGGGGCGAGCTGGTGGCGGCGCGGCGTGGGGCGAAGCGAGCGCCGGGGAAAGCGCGGGGCGGGAGCGAGCGCCGCGGCCGAGCGCGAGGCCATGCGCGGCGTGGCGCGAGCGGGGCGGTGGCCGGCGAGGCACGGGAGCAAGCGCATCGGCCTAGCGCAGGCCATGCGCAGCGGCAGCGCGGCAGCCTTGAGAAGCGGGAACGACGCAGCGGCCGAGCGAAGCGCGAAGCGATCGCGAAGCAGGGCAGTCTTGGCTGTGAGTCGTGAGTCACTGTGAGGAAGAAGATGAGGAAAAAAGAGGGAAAAAAAAGAAAATAGGATATTCTCAGAAGTTGTTTTTTTACAGTTTGGCTTTTTAATTTCTGTTCTGCGTGAGCTATTTTTCGACCCGTAAACACGAGTTCAATGACCTGAACTCGAGTTTTTCAGTTTTCCGTTTTGCCAGGCTCTGCTAGAGATGCTCTAAGAATATACTCAAACCGATAAAGTATCGTATATACTTCCGTATTGCAGTATATTATATATGGGTGTAACTACATCCAAAGTATATATATATTAAAGAAAAAAGCATGATAGCTCAGCTGACACGGGCGCACCCAAACCCCTCACCGTCCCCAGGCTGGAGCTAGAGGCTGCTCGTCGCCGTCATCACCCGCAGCGGCTCGATCGTCCATCACAAACAACGATGATGGCTTGGTGTGCATCACCGACCCGGTAGATGAGCCGAAGCCTCGCCGAAGCCGGAGCGCAGCAGCAGCAGCCGGCGTCCGTTTGGACGGAGGCAACCTGTTGTCTAGTGGCAGCAGCATTTGGCTCTGTAGGGAAGTGGCCAAGTGGGAGGAGGGAGTATGTACGTACAGTTGTACTGCACAGATTTTCCTGCAAATAATACGAGAGCAGGTATATGCCACGTTGGATGCCCACGTGCTACGTCCACAGAAGAACGTACACCACGGGCATGGCTGACAGTGTTGACGGGGCACGATGCATTATTATCACATACTCGTAGATTTAGATTCAAAGGTGCATCGCATACTCGTAGACGGTTGACTAGCAAACCAAAGAGAGGCCAAAGATTCGCCGCTCCAGCACCATACCACACCGGAGCTCGGCGGACGAAAATGCGGGTACTCGCCGGAACGCGGCGAGCCGGCGGAGCATCCGGAAACCGGAACGGGAAGCGGCAGCTCCAGGGCTTGCTGGGAGATGAGCTAGACTGTTTTTCGGAGGAGGTTCAACGGCGGCCAGAAGTGAAGATCGTCAACAAGTACGTGGTTGTCATGGCATTCATCCGTATCGGCCTCAAAGGCTTCGGCGCCCTGGCGCTCTTGTGGGCCACCGTGGTTCTTCTCGGCGGCTTCGTCTCCGATCTCAAGGGGGTCGATTTCCGGAACCTGACCATCATCGCATTCGTGCAGGCTGCCGGGTTAGTGATTTACTACTAGCATTAGGCATCCAAACGTACTCTATCTTTCATTCTTTCTCCCTAGTTTTCATGTCTTGTTGTCGTTGATATTTCTGTCGAAGAGAAGAGATTGATTTAGGGAGGCGGCATTTTGGCTCATAGGAGCAAATGCTCCCATTATACAAAATAATTAAAAAACAATTTTAATAATATCAAAAAATTCTGACATAATTTTTTTGGTGTACATCATGACATTATATGTTAGTACACAAGTTTTTGTGGATAAGCAGCATGTTATGTGGCATGTACAAAAAAGACAAAAAGATATCCTATACGTAGTCGTGTTATAGCATCAAAATTTATCTTTTTTACATGAGCTACATAATTTTTTAGTTCTTTTTGAAAACTTGTGTACGAACATAAATTGTGTAGATGTACGGGGAAAATTTTATTTTAGAATTTTTTAACACTTTAAAATATAGATTCACACAACGGGAGCAAATGCTCCTATGAGACAAAGTGAATTTCCCTTGATTTAGGTTCGTTCTTCTTCTCAAAATGTGATGATACAAAATTAGACATGCAATGAATTAGATTAGAAAATCTTGTTCAAATAATACCATCACAGATTATCTATCTTCTTTTTTCCTACCTATATCTTGTTGCCGTTGATGTTTTTCTCGAAAAAAGATAGCTTTGGGCTCGGCATCTGTTGATACATATAAATGTAGACACGGCAAAAAAAAATCATTGCAGAAAAATCTTGCTAATTTTTTTAAACGAGAAAAAAGATTTACTATTTTTATTAGTAGAGAAGAACTTAAAGTGTATTACAAGCCAAAGCGATCAGGGCCAAAGCCAAGATCCACTCTCTTCGGATTACAGTACTCAACGATTTAGTCCTGCCTCCTGGCCAAAGATCACATAGCCGCCTCCTCTTCAATTCTAGCAACAACCATGACAACGGTGGAGTAATGATTTTGAAATACGCGGCCGTTTCTTTGCTTCCGAACTTTCCAAGAAGCATAGCTAGAGAAGCCATCAATCTTCTTGATTGACCACTTTTTTGCAGAAAAAGTCTCAACCACTCGTTTATAGTTTGAGCTTCGTGCCACACGATGAGGTGGACATCGATGAGGACAAGCCACTCTTTGATGTTTGTCCACACTTTCTTAGTAAACCGGCAAGTGAAGAGGAGGTGGGTGGCTGATTCTTTTGTTTGATTGCAAAGTTTACAATTGCCACAATCTTGCCATCCTCGTTGAGCAAGCCTATCCGACATCCACACTCTATTTTGAAGCACTAACCAAGCAAAATCTTGCATTTGGGGATTGCCCATGGTTTCCAAACCATGGAAGTGATGGTGAAGTTTATGAGGCCCTCAATTTGCATCTTGTAAGCCGAAGACGAGGAGTAGGATCCACGGGCCGTTAGTTTCCAAGTGATCGAATTATGGATGACTTCATTGAGGTGGATATGGGATAGCTTCTCCCAAAGAGTGGCAAATTGCGCAATGTGATCCACACAGAGACCGTTATCGATGTTGATTTGGGCAATCCAAAAGTTATTCTCCATAGCTTTGTGGACATTGTATTTCCCTATTTAGATAGCTTGTATATTAGAGGGGCAATGTCCCTAGGTCGGCAACCGTCCAACCAAGAGGATTCCCAAAATAAACCTTTTTCTCGTCATCAATGTTAACTTTAGTAGCCACCTCAAAGAGGTCATGATCATTAGCATTCAAGGGTTTCCAAGCCCTATCCGCGGTTTGGAGTCGTCCATCCATTCCAACCAAAGCCATCTCAAACAAAGTTCCACTGAAAATTTGCCGAGGTTTAGGCTTCCAAGACCTCCTTTGTCCTTGGACTTACTAACAAGCTCCCAATTAACCTTGCCCCCCCCCCCCCCCCCCCCCCCCCCTAAATTTCAGAAGCACCTCAACAAGGATCTCTAGGACGGTTATGAGGGATAAGATCAGACTCTTTAGGCCCGCTTTGACAAGGATGGAGCGTCCGACCATAGAGGCATGCTTTCCTGGTGAAGGGAGAAGTTTATCGACGCCTTTCTCTTCGAAGTATTTGAGGTGGATTCTTTTAAACCTTGTGAGGGATAGTGGAAAACCAAGGTAGAGCGTTGGGAAGGAAGTGAGTCTTGCCGGGAAAGGTTGTAAGATATTTTGAAGATCGATCTCGTCACACTTGATAGGTGCAACCTGGCTCGTTTTCAAACAGATCCAAGGTGGATGCGAAGGCAACATCCTCTTTTATTGGTGCCACAGAAATGGCCGCATCAACCGCATATAGAGAGGTGTGGATGGTTGGGGTTCTTCCTCTCAAATGATGGATGTGGTCTTTTTGGGTTGCCTTACGGAGGATGTAGTGGAGAGGATCAATGGCAAACACAAAGAGGAGCTGGGAGAGGGGGTCCCCTTGCCGTAGCCCCCTCCCGTGCATGATTTGATCACTAGCAAGACCGTTAAGGAGCGCTACTGAGGAAGACGTGGTAAGAAGGGCTCAGCCCCAATTCCTAAAGGTGGTGGGGGGGGGGGGGGAGCAAAGGTGTTCAAGAATATACATAAGGTAGTCCCATCGGACGGAATCGAAGGCCTATCAAGCTTTAAGAGTAGGTAGGGGTTTTTGACTTGTGAACTTCTTGCCAAATTGTGAACATACAAAATATTGTCATAAATTATTCTCTTCTTGATGAAGGCACTTTGAGCATTGGAGACAAGGTCATTCATGTGCGGAGTGACTATCATTGCAAGAATTCCACATGGCGAACATAAAACACAAACTCTCATGATTAGAACCTTAAGATGTCTATCTATCGCACTTAACCAAGTTGTGAACATATATGGAACTGAGTTAAAGGTGCTAAGTTAAAAGCCACAAACATGATGCACTAGAGAAGATGGACTAGGGCCAATCAAAAAATAAATGGTGTATTGCCTTGTCGTGGTTACGGTGGCAACACTAATCTTAGGAGTCATCTTTAGTTTTCAGATGGACTTCTTGAGGCAACTCCTGTGTCTATATGGAGGTAGATTTAAACATTGAGCATGGGTATGTACATGGAGCATTGAACATGGAAATTACCCAGGAGATCATATGGAAGGATGTATACTGGAGTATAATCATTACGCGCGACACAAACATACCAGGAACCAGGAATAACCTAATGTCATTATAATATTATGTGATACATAATACTTAACCTAGAACAATAACAGCCATTCAAACATAGATGAATCACGGCACCAAATTACAAAGGAATGTTCCGTCGTAGTCATCACCATGTTGAATCTTACAAAAAGAAACCGTAACAATAGGTGGAGGTGGAGATGAAGATGGTGGTAGTGGCTGGGACAAACCCCCTAGCGCAGTACCGATAGTGTCGATGAATTTTACCAATAATATAGAACAGGGGGTCATGCTTCTCGAAGATATCAATGGTAGCACCCGGAGACACATTTATAGAGTTTCATGGCCTAGGAAACAATCGTATACTAAAAACCCTACTCATGTATGTCTTATGTGCTCAATCGCTATCTCAAGACAGGTCCTCGATTACGATATTGTGGTTGTGTTGCCCTGAGGCTATGTGACGTTCAATCATGGCGGAATAGGTGGATTAGACATTTCTAGTACATTCTTCATATTCTCACCAATCCAGTGAAGAAAATCATGCACAGATTGGAGCTGAAACTGGAAAATTACAACAACTTCCTTAACTCAATCCCACGTGGTACAATGATGATTTTATTATACGCAGTCATGCCATATACCATCAGGAGCTCTATCCTGATAGAGTGTATAATATTTTGGCCTTCGAATTTGCATACAACCTCTTGGTGGCGTGGTTTTGGACTCGTTGAGTTTGTTTGGAGAAGCCCACAACCTACATATAATAGATCTTATATTTGAGCATTCCGTGGAACCTTTAAACAAGAAAAACTCCAGGCTTCCTGCACTTATTACTCATAACTTGAATAGAATGATCCTGATTTAGCTTTGGCCATCGTGTTAAGTCTGTTGGAGATGGAAAACACTTAGAAACCTACAAACCAATTTAATTTTGTGTTATGATCTGACAGTGCTCAGAATCTCAACAATAGTTAGTTTTGCATATGCTTTCTATTTTAAATAGTAGAATTGCTAAAATGTAGATGCCATATTTTTATTAAGTTTCGGCCATATAATAATCCTGATTTATCTTTGGTCCCCATGAGATGGAAATCCTTAGAAACCTTACGAAACAAGTAATGGAGAAAAT
Source organism: Lolium perenne (assembly GCF_019359855.2). Taxonomy (NCBI): domain Eukaryota; kingdom Viridiplantae; phylum Streptophyta; class Magnoliopsida; order Poales; family Poaceae; genus Lolium; species Lolium perenne. The sequence goes on from NC_067245.2 coordinate 326,745,828, forward strand.
AAAAATTAGAAGGTATAAACTAATGGGATAATATGTATTAGACTGCAAAATGTCAATATTAAACTCAATAAAAAAACTGAGTACAAAATTAACTTATCATCTCACAAATGAAATATTAGCCACTTTGCTCCAGGCTCTCCCATCCAAAAATTTCCTATCATCATTAAGATAGCGGAAGAAATTCCATACTATTTCATTTTTGAATGGGAGAGCCTGGAGCAAATTCCATACTATTAACTTGCAATTAATCACTCTCCGCAGGCTAAAAAAAAATTGACTCGTGCCGTGCCATGTTAAGAAAAACATTCATAAAGATAATGGTATGTGTGAGCTAACACTAAATAGTCTTGGCTCGACACACATAACTGCGTGGCTAGACTAAGTTTCCTAGTCTTCTATTGGCCTACCATCACTATGACATGGAGGCACTTACCCTTCTCCAACAAACGTTCGATCACACCAACGATGGATTACCACTCTCTGTCTCAAAATATTTCCAGACCTAGTCCCTTCTCTAATGCGGTGGAGATGGGGGTAGCTTTCAACCAAAGTGATCGGGGCCCTTCCGTGAGCTATAGCAGGTGTTCGTCTCAACCATCCAAAGTAGCGTCGAGTCTTAAAAGAATAAGATGTGTAGACTAATTTGTTTACAAATCCAAGTTGTAAAGAAAGACAGTCGGAGTGCAACGGTGGCCTATAGTATATAACCGACTGCTCTAGCCAACTATTTTGTACAGTAAGACCTTAGACGTGGGATCTATGTTAGATGCAACTATAGTATATAAACAGTTCGTTTGAGACGGGATTTGACCTTGAGACCTTAGGCTCTGATACCATAGCTAGCCAACTATTCCAAATGTTGGAACTGTTTAAAAGGGCTAGAAAACGTATTTTATCAGTATAGAGCCCAGATATATTAAATAAGTACCAAAATGGCTGCAATGAAGTGGGTGGTAGTACCATATTTCAACACCCCTTCCCCACGTCGAGTCTAACATGACTTAGAGAGATTGGAGGAGCCACAAATATTTCAAAGAATATTTGTGTGAGCCAGGATTTGAACCCAATCACTCTTGCTTTAAAACCATATTGAATTATATGCAACCAGTTCATACAAAGATTCAAGCAATAAAAGAGGGCCGGACCTTATAGCCGAGCAGCAGCGTGTAATGGTATATTGTTTACTGAGAGCCGAATGCATATATAACTTTTTAGCTTCATAAGCCCCACACCCAGAATCGGATATCTTATATGACATCCTTAATTATACTGTTGACCTCGTTTCCTGCTCTAATTGGAACAAAAGCAGGCTATTCGACACTATGGGAGATGCTCGCTTTGAGTTCTTTGGTGAATGGCTTCTTTCTGTTCTATTGAACAACGAATCTTGGGGAGAAAGATACCATGCCCAGTTGCCTATGAGACAATGGGGCTTCGACAGACGAACACGTATATTCATATCAAAAATAATAGATATCGTTCTGATCATGATATTTTTGCCAGTGGTGTACTTCGCTCTTGCTGGACCAGTTCTATGTTTTGCACTATCCGCAGCTCGTATTAGAAGGCAAGATTATGGCATCACCGATGGAGATGGCAAAGCAAATATGAAGCCCGCACTGAACTTGTTCTACTACGTATCTATTGTTCACAGTGCAATTTACGTAGCGTATATGATAACCGAATTGATTGCTGATGAAGTATTGGTGTGGAGAGTTAGCCAGCTACATGGTTTCAGCCCCGAAATACTTGGTGGATACTTGCAGGAAACCAAGCAGATGTGCGCAACCAACCCCGGGTCCACGGAGAACTGGAATCTGATCACATATGGTGCCAGTTTGCTGGATTCCCAATTACCGGAGGACTATGCATCAGGAGGAAGGACACTAACTATGCTGATTGATCAGGGTATACCAGTAGTACAGATAACACAGCTGCTTATTACGTCACCGACACATAGAATTCAGAAGCTGATCGGAAGCCTTGCTTGGAGAAGTCCAGCCGAACGGGAGATGAGTGTAGGTTTTGAAGCACTAGAACGATACGATCGGAACTAGTACTGAACAAGCTAGCTAGCTCTTGCTTGATCGGAACGATCGGAACTTCGCAAACTCAGCGAACAACAGAAACAGGAGAATCGAAAAACGATTTTGGATTGCCACAGGCACGTATCGTGCCTTGCTTTACTATTTCTTTTTCTGATGATTTTCGTTGTATTACAAGCAGCAGCCTTGCCGTGCTTATATACACGCACAGACCGACCTTGCCGCGCCCAACGCGTCTCCGTACCGGAAACCAACACGACGCAACCCGGAGCTGTTTACAACTTGACATACTCCGGTTTGGACTCCACTTCCTAAAACGAATTTAAACTTACCTAAAGCTAATTCATCTAGGACTCTACTTGGATAGCTACGTATCCTAAAACAACTAGGTTAATTGCCTTCATTCACCTCCTTAACCTGGTTGCTATGCTTCACTTCATGCACTCCGATTTTCTTCCTCATCTCGATAAACTTCTGCTTCCCGAGGGACTTGGTAAGAATGTCGGCAAGCTGGTCATTGGTGTTCACATGTTGAACTTCAATCATCCCCTCCTCAATGCACTCCCGGATGTAGTGAAAACGGGTGTCTATGTGCTTGCTCCTCTCGTGATGAACCGGATTCTTGCATAATGAGATGGCAGCTTGGTTGTCGATCTTCAGTGACACCTTCTGCACCTTCTTCTTTGCAAGATCAGCCAGGAGTCTTCTCAGCCACACACCTTGACAAGCCGCTGTGCTCGCCGCTATGTACTCTGCCTCACATGAAGACAGTGCCACCACTTTTTGCTTCTGAGAATTCCAGCTGATAGGATTCGGACCTAGGTAGAATACCATACCCGACGTGCTCTTTCGATCATCAACATCACCTGCCATGTCGCTGTCTGAATAGCCATGAAGGATCAATCCTTCTTTTCCCTTTTTGTACGTGCAGCCGAGATTGATAGTGCCTTTCACATAGCGCAAGATTTGCTTGACGGCGCTCATGTGTTCAGTCGTGGGGTTCTCCATGAAACGACTCACGATCCCGACTGAATAAGCCAAGTCTGGTCGGGTATGCACCAAATATCTTAGGCTGCCCACAATGCTTCGATACGTTGTGGTGTCCACCGGCGGGTTTGAGCTGATCTTGCTCAACTTGTGACGTTGGTCCATTGGAACTTGTACTGCGTTGCAATCTGCCATGCCGCACTTGTCCAACAACTTGACCGCGTAAGCCGATTGACATAGGGAAATTTCTCCGGAGTTTTGCTTCACTTCAATGCCTAAGTAGTAGCTTAGTAATCCAAGATCACTCATGCTAAACTTCTTCATCATTTGCGCCTTGAAACCTTCAATTTGTTGCGCGTTGTCTCCGGTTATAATCAGATCATCGACATAAACTCCAATTAGCAGGTTTGAGTCTTTGGAGCTCTTTGTATAGACTGCATGCTCGAGGGGACATCTCTTAAATCCGAGAGAGACCAAACATTGGTCCAACTTTGAGTTCCAAGCTCTTGGCGCTTGCTTCAGCCCGTATAGTGCCTTCTTGAGCTTGTAAACTTTCTCTTCTTCGCCTTTCTTCTCATAGCCGATGGGCTGTTCCACGTACACTTCTTCCGTGAGATCACCGTTGAGGAAAGCGGATTTAACATCCATGTGATGAACCTTCCAATCCCCTTGTGCTGCCAAAGCTAGGAGCAGCCTCACGGTCTCGAGTCGAGCAACCGGTGCAAACACCTCCTCATAGTCAACTCCTTGACGTTGTACGTAGCCCTTTGCAACGAGTCTTGCCTTGTGCTTCACAACAGCACCCTGCGTGTCCTTCTTTAACTTGTAAACCCACTTCAAACCAATAGGCTTATGGTTCGGAGGTTGGGTTACCAAGGTCCATGTGCCATTGCTCTCAATCGCCTTCAACTCCTCATCCATGGCGTGCTTCCAACTTGGAACTTTGCTCGCCTCTACAAAGTTAGCTGGCTCCTGAACACCGAGCAAACACAGTCCGGAGTACTCGAGCGTGACTGGCTTGGTGTCCTTGTAGACTTTCTTGAGGGTCTTGTAGCGACGTGGACCCAAGGAGTCCGTTATGGCTTGCGAAGGAGGAGACACAAATTGTGTCGGTGTCGATGCATCTGAAGAAAGAGGCATGCTTAGCGCCGGATCATCGGCATCCGTGTCGTCGGCGTAGTCGTCGTGACCATGATAGTCATCGTCACTTTGCGCCTCCTGGTGAGCATGATCATCGTGCGCCCCATCATGTGCTCCTTCGCTGCCAAGATCCTCTTCTGTGTCCGCATCATCGTCATCGGTGTCCGCATCGTGACGATCATGATCACCTCGGTCACCGTGGTTGGGCATATCGTCGTAAATCTGGACATCCTTCCCTGCATCATCACGAATTGGGAAATCAATCGTGAATATGTTACCGTTTGAAGCTTCGTCTGCTTCGCCGCTCCAGTTCCACGCTTGTTTTTCTTCAAACACAACGTCGCGTGAAACACGTAGACGTTTGGTATGTGGGTCATAGAAGCGGTATGCTTTGGTGCCGGAATTCCTCTCGTAGCCGATGAACACCATCTTGGTGCTACGATCAGCAAGCTTTGAGAGGTGAGGCTCCGCCGTCTTCACATGAGCCACGCACCCGAACGTCCGTAGATGTGACACATGAGGCTTACGTCCGTATATAGCTTCATACGGAGTCTTGCCGATCACCGCCTTCGTTGGAGCCCGGTTGAGAAGATAGACCGCCGTCATGACGGCTTCACCCCAGAAGGACCCCGGCATGTTCTTGCTCTTGAGTAAGCTCCTTGCCATGTCCACGACGGTTCGATTGCGCCTTTCAACGACCCCGTTCTGCTGTGGCGTATATGGTGCCGTGAGGAACCTTTTTATGCCAATCTTCTCACAGTAGTCATTGAACTCGTTTGACGTAAATTCTCCGCCGCGGTCTGTCCGCAGAGCACGAACCTTGAGCTTGTGTTCCATCTCCGTTGCAGCCTTTAGCTTCTTGAATGCTTCAAATGCTTCATCTTTGGATCGTAAGAGAACGACCCACATGTATCTGGAGTAGTCATCTACCACAAGGAAAAAGTACTTCTTTCCTCCATGAGTTGCTGGGGTGATAGGGCCACATAGATCACCGTGGAGCAGCTCAAGTGCAGCACTTGCACGATAGGTAGACACGGCAGGGAACGGTATACGGTGTTGTTTTCCAACCAAGCACCCATCACATACTCGATTAACATGATCTATCATTGGCATCCCTGATACCATCTCCATCTTGGACATCTTCTTCAAGGCGTGGAAGTTAACATGTCCATATCTAGCATGCCATAACCATGAATCATCATCACTCCTGGCGAGCCAACACTCCGGTTGAGATTGATCAAGGTTAAGGATATAGAGCCTGTTTCGCGTGCGATGTACACGCGCTAGGACGTCTCGGAGTCTATCGTAGATTGTCATCACTCCGTCCTCGACTTTCACCTTGCATCCGTTCTCATCAAGGCGCCCAATAGAGATGATGTTGTTCCGAAGCCGTGGGATGTAGTATACTCCAGTGAGTATGCGGTGTTCGCCTGTGAGGCACTCGAATAGGATAGAGCCTTGCCCACAAACCTCGACCGTTGAACCATCACCAAATTTTACCGAGCCTTCAACACTAAGCTCTAGCTCGAGGAATTTCTCCTTGCATCCCGTCATGTGATTACTAGCGCCGGTGTCTAGATACCATGACATGTTCTGGTTCCCGGATAGATTTGGTATGACCTTCTTCTCCTGAAGTCGCACCTTCCGGTTTGGTTTTGGAACAATCGTTTGGACGAGATCACAAACCTCGGCCATTAGAAGAGCTGGATCATCGTCTTCCCGCTTTGCCAAGTTTGCCCTCATCTCTCGCTTGTTTGGCTCCGGACATTGCTTTGCATAGTGACCCATCGTATTGCAGTTGTAGCACTTGACCTTGGACATATCCAAGTTCCGTGGCTTTTGCTCGTTAGATCGATCACCTTTGCCACGCCCTTGTGGCTTGCCTTTTCCTTTGCCCTTCTCATTGTGCCCGCCACGCTTTGAGTTACTTGACCCTTCGCCATCACGCTTTCCTTTGCTGCTTGGTGCCTCCCAATCAGCGCGTGTATAAAGCAGTTGATCAACACCTCCTCCCTTGCCTTTCCGACTGCCACGAGAATTTTCTTCCCACGTCCGCAAGCGTCCGATCGCCTCCGTCATGGTCATGTTCTCGATATCGGTCAGTTGCTCAAGCGTGCCAATGATATACGTGAACTTATCAGTTACCGAGCTGAAAAACTTTTCCACCACCTCGGCTTCAGCAAGCTTTGCACCAAGTGTGCGGATCTCAGCCACCAAAGTTGTGATTCGCATGGCATAGTCGTTCACTGATTCTGTTTCCTCCATCTGCAACTTGTGAAGTTGGCGCTTCAGCACTTGTGCCCGAGCCTTCGTGACGCGATCTTCTCCGACCCTCATCTCCTTGAGTGCTTCCCACGCCTCTCTTGCTGTCTCGAACTCCGCCAATATCATCAGCACGGAATCTGGAACAGACTGGGCTATGGCGGCCATGGCACCTTCGTCGACCTCGTCGTCAACCTCGTCGTCGGTGATTGCCTGCCACACTCGGAGTTGCCGGAGAATAATCTTCATCTTAACCGCCCAAACACCATAGTTGATGTCGGTCAGCTGCGGGTACTGCACGGGGATATTGCGATGCGCCATCACGTTGGCACCACTTGCCCTGCTTGTTGCTGTCTCCGTAGCCTTCTTCAGCGTCTTGTCGTCGTCCTTGTTCACCTTGGAGTCGTTGGTGTCACCCATCGCCTTTCTCGCTGCAAGAGCTCCTAGATCGTCGCGGCTCTGATACCAAATGTAGGTTTTGAAGCACTAGAACGATACGATCGGAACTAGTACTGAACAAGCTAGCTAGCTCTTGCTTGATCGGAACGATCGGAACTTCGCAAACTCAGCGAACAACAGAAACAGGAGAATCGAAAAACGATTTTGGATTGCCACAGGCACGTATCGTGCCTTGCTTTACTATTTCTTTTTCTGATGATTTTCGTTGTATTACAAGCAGCAGCCTTGCCGTGCTTATATACACGCACAGACCGACCTTGCCGCGCCCAACGCGTCTCCGTACCGGAAACCAACACGACGCAACCCGGAGCTGTTTACAACTTGACATACTCCGGTTTGGACTCCACTTCCTAAAACGAATTTAAACTTACCTAAAGCTAATTCATCTAGGACTCTACTTGGATAGCTACGTATCCTAAAACAACTAGGTTAATTGCCTTCAATGAGATGGCTGGCGGCGAGGATAATGGAGCACCTCGCTGGCCACCTCAACCTTGCTCAATTTCCAGGAGCAATAGAGTGTATATCCTCCCTCCTTGACACGTCCTCCTATGGTGATCAAGAAGCTCTCCATTTGCCATTTCTGATTGGGCGTAGCAAGCAGAGGAACAGGAGAAGTTGGATACACCGATTTTTAGCGCAGGAAAATAAAGATGGTAACCTGAAAGTTCCAGAAAGCCCCTTCGGGATCATGTTCGGCTTCTCGCTAGAACAGATTCACAAGATATATGGTGCTCTGGAGAATGATGGTAGCCCAGTGAAACACAGCGAGAATGGTGAAGGAATTGATGAGGATCTTGTTTTGCCAGGATTGAGAATTCTAGAGAAATTGGCTCACGATAGGCATAACTGCAAATTGATATGCAACACCAAGGATCTTCTCTCAAAAGCAGTTGCGCCTGTAAGCTCCGACAACTTGGTACAAGATATCAACAGCAATGCTGGGTGGACAAAAGTAGTAGACGGATCATTAAAAGTGGTGAGCAGGCTCATGGGTTCGCCAGGCAGCACCAAAGAAGAGATGCACAGCCTAATTGCTGGTGCAGCCAACAACTTGGAAGCCATTCTGGACATGGATATGATGAGTAACAGCAGTATCGTAGATCTAAAGACGACAGCAATAGAGGTTCTTACACATTTAGTCTTGCATCATCCACCAAGTTCTGCTACAGTAGTGAGAAGAGATAAACTCATCAAGGGTGCGGTACACATCTTCATTACTAAAGATTGGATGAAAGATTATTTGAAACATGAACAAAAGAAAATCGACAGCCCAACCTCAAGTCACATGGAGAAGAAGATGAGACAAGCCAAGGAAAGTGCAAGCCGGCTTAAAGAGAAGGCTGGCGAAGCATTGGCCAGTTTGTCCAGTAATTCAGAGGCTTTCATGAGTTTCACAGGAAGTGAAGATTTTGCCCATCGTCTAACTGAATTGCTTGACTCCAGTATCAGGACCATCAAATGCGAAATAAGTGCAACATATACTGTGGAAGTAGAGATCAACACGCGCTGTCGTATCAGCGCGGCAGTCATTTTGAAGAATATGAGAAACTACGTCAAGGAACCAACCTTATGCAAGGTATGCTTGAATACATGCAGGACATTTTTTCATAGAAAAAAAACATGTCGGGCATATATAGTGTTCTCCCTTTTGTCTAATTAGTTGAAATAATTAATCAATTTCCTTATAGTACCAACTGCACGCCACAATTTTTTTCTGAGATTAACTTCTCAATCTCCCTATCTATTATTGCAGGTACTCCTAGAACTGCTTCTTACACAACCAGAAGCAAGTAGCACACCCTGTTGTTGGGAGCGTGTCACCAGTTGCATTCCATCAGGCAGAAACGACATAGAAAACCCAAGCGATTGTGGCCAATATGAGAGCCACACCCAGCAGTGCAGGGAGAGGAGGCTACAAGCAGAGCTGTTATCACTAGTTGCAGGAATTCGTGCGAGCAGCAATGTTAACTTTGCAGAAACCTTAGTTTCGCAGCCGCAGCCAGTTGCCCTGGAAGAATTTGTGTTGAGGGTCAAGAACATGGTGGAAGAGAACATGTATGCCACCCCTGCGTGCCTGGCGATACAAAAGCTTACCTGCGAGATGGTTATAGAATTGATCCAGCATGATCGAAATGCCGAAGTGATTGAGAAGCACAATATTGTTGGAACACTATCGAGGGCTTCAAAGATGATGGCCAGGCTTGAGAGAAACATGCTTTTCGCCGGTGTGGATCGTGATTGCCACGGGGTTGCTCTAAGGCCTCTCTCTTCTGATCTCGCTAAACAAGCAGAAGATCTTTTGACACAGAGAAAACAGTTGCTGGGTATCAATGGTGGTGTGCCTGCTGGTATACCGTGATTGCTACATATATGTTGCTTGTGTGAGTTAAGCTTCGAGATGCCAATTGGTGTCCTGCTGAATGGCTATGCAATTCCCACTCACATGTTTCTCCTATTTAAATTTTCAGGTGTTGGTTATTCTACTATCTGTTGGCAGCGAAGTTTTTCTAAAACCTAAGTATTCTAACACGAAAATCTTTCCATGCATACGAAACAAATAATTCAGTTTTGGAAAAAGAGGTCCGGACAACTTTTTTTTTCTAATAGTGCAAACATACTGCAGTTTTTCCTAATACCGAATTATGTAACACTTTAGTTTTTGCTAAAGCCAAACACCTACAAGTATTTAAAACCGGTATTTTCAGAAACAACGGTATTCTTCGAATATTTTACAAAACTTTGATTCAGTAATATCTTGTGTATCCTCAAGTACAGCTTTTGTAGCCCGAGCTACATGAGGGTTGATTTTTTTGGAAAAAAATGAAAATGACATTTCTAAGTTTCAACAAAATTCGAAAAATGTCCTAGATGTAGGTAATGATGTATTCTACTGACATGCAAAATCTCAACTCGAAATACCTTACATTTTAGGCTGTGCAAAAATGACAAAAGTCTGAATCTGAAGTAGTGAGCAGTGCCAAATTTGAAACATCCAAAATTTATCAGATTTTGTCATTTTTGTGTAGCCTAGAATAGAAGGTATTTTAAGTTGAGGTTTGCAGGTTGGTAGAATACATCTTCATCAACATCTAGACCTTTTTTAAGAATTTATTCAAACTTTAAAATGCCCTTTTCAAAATTTTCATAAAAAGGGACTAGATGTAGCCCGAGCTACATTTGCAGTTTCCGTTGTATATTCACATAATTTTATTTATATTTTCTATCATGGCTCCTCTACTTTGTTGGACTTTTACAAATTCTACATTCATTTTTCAGTCGAACCATTTTTTTATGCTTTTGTGTGACTTGAACTTCTTTACAGCATGGTTATTAACGTTTAGTTTTTGGCCCGAGCTTGCTCCAATGCTGGCTCAGCTCCTAACCGTATACAAAAAGGACCACTGACCACCGTCTCACTGTCGCATATGGTATCATCCGTTTAGCAATAATCAAGTTCAAACGAGTAAAATCTACTCGCACTCAGGGCCGGTTCTGGACCAGGGCAGCAGGTGCGACCGCCCGGGGCCCAGCCTAAATAGGGGCCCAATATATTAGCTATACAAGCACGTATACATGGAATAGTAGAGGGAAAAAAAGACCCACTATTGCACTGCACAGGTCCAAGTCCAACAGGGAAGAATCGCCACCATCCAAATCCAATTCCCTCGACTGTTCGTTTTCTTTTCGTTCTCGACTTCTCAATCGAATCCCCAATCACACGCACAGGCCGCTCGGGACGGAAGCCAACATGAACACCTCATCCGATCGCCTAAAACAAATTCCCTTCCCTAATCCTTTTCCATTTTCTCGCGGCTCAGGCACGGCCGCGCAGCACTATCGCGGAGGCGGAGGTCTGGCACTGAAGGAGAGTTGGAGACAGGGAGCAGGGATCGGAGATATCAATCAGCAGGTTACATACTTACAGGTAATTCTCTCATCACAAATTCTATGAGACAGCGGACTCTATTTTCCATGTTCTAAATAAAAAATTCTTAATTCGCTGACTGAATTGTTGTGTTTATTTTTTGCATCATTTACAGCTACAACATTCAGGTCTTGTAATCATGTTGACTAAGAAGCATCTCTCTGGTTATCATAAAAGAAACCACAAGAAATAAAATTCTATGTGTTGAAGGTTTGTTCGCATGTTATTTCTCTTTTTCTATGTGTTGTAGCTTCTATGATACTTGGTTTCGAACAGAAGAAGAAAAAAATATTTCATGCTACTGAGAAAATATCGGTGTCTATACAATTGATTTTTCATTCGTTGGGCCCATCAATAGAATTCGCCCTGGGGCCTTCAAAATCTTAGAGCCGGCCCTGCTCGCACTCAGTCACTCAACTATCCTGATCATCCATGGCTGCATGACATGGGGGCATGTATCTTGCACAGAACGCGGGTTGGTGCCTCATCCCCAGATCCTGCATCGATCCATCCAGATTCCAGATCGAGCACCGGTCGACGCGCGGAACGCGACCCCGAACGCTAGGTAACGACCCCCAAATCGGAAAGAGCAAGATTGCAAGAGCTAGCAGCTTGACGGTGGGTTCATGGAAGCTTACCGGGCATTGCCTCTGCCGCCATGAGATCCTCCGGCACGCCGCTTGAGAATCTTCTCCCGGCTCTTTGACGGCCTGGCCGCCTGTACCAGAGAAACACAAGGGCCAATCCCATCCAGCGCGAGCTTAACCGCTGATACCTCCTACGACGTGGCGGCGGCTTTCGGCGGAGAGCTCGGCCTGCCCGAGGACGTCGCGTCGGCGCCGCCCGTCGGATTTCTCGCCTGCAACGGGCCAACGCACGGGATGGAGATGAAACAGAGGGGCGCTTTTGGAATACCGGAAAAACTGACAAGCAGTTTTGATCTAAAAAAAAAAAGGGTGTGCCTATGTCTCAGTTGGGTGAGATTTTCTTAAGTCTCAGTCAACTCAGAAAAGTGCAACTACAGTTTAGAGAAAAGTGCAACTCGGTTCAGTTGCACATTTCTGTCAGAAAAGTGCAATTGCACTTTTTTAACAGAAAAGTGCAACTCAAAGCACATTTTTTAAGTGACTTAGACTTAAGAAAATCTCCGTTGACTGAGACATAGCAAAACCGAAAAAAAAAAACTGACAAGCAGTTCACGGTTTGACTAATAGAAGTTGTTTGAAAAATGCGGGCAGTGCTATTTTAGGAATATTTTATGATTTGCCAAACTTTCCTTTCAATTTTTATTATAATCGACATGTGATGGTTACGTGGCAAATACAGAACCGCAAAGAAAAGTGCCTGAGTGATATTTTGGCTGTTGGGATGTATATGTTTCGTCTAATTTAAAATATATTTTTGATATATTTTGAAATGTTAAAAAAATTAAAACAAAAAATTTGCGTGTATATTTCCACATGCTATGTATGCACAAAGTCTTTTCATGAAAAACCGACTTGTCATTTAAGCTGTGTAAAAAAGAGAGAATTTGGCGCTAAAAATAAAGCTTTTTATAAGACATGTTTTATCTTCTTTGCATCGATCACAAAAATATTGGTTTTTCACAAAATCGTGCTAAAAATAAGTGGATGAGTAAACAAGTTCAACTTAAGGTGTTTGATTCACTATATATTCCTTGGACAAAAAATAATAATGCAAGTTTTCATAAATATTTTTAAAAATATTTATTTTGTTCTGAAAAACTTATTTTCTGCATGATTCACATGTTGATTAGAACTTTACGGAGTTTCTTACCCAACGCGTCCAGAGTTTTTTCCAAAACAAGGAATAACAAACCACAAATCAATACAATTTGAGGAGGTGTGTTACTTTTTCCATAAAGATACATAGGTACAAACATCAAGTGGTCACATCTAGTAAAACCACATCAACACAAGGCCGTGAGGCTATGGATCATGTCCATCGGGCCAGCCCAAGGCACATGTGGCCTTGTGACGCAAGCATATAGAGCATCAGTTTAATTAGCTTCCAAGTTCCAACCTTTCCATTCCCCCTCGAGCATTTCCCATCTATCTCATTCTTTTCTAGTGAGGATCATGCCTCGTCTGTAGGTAACGGCTACCACATCTGAACTACATTTTAGACTACATCGTGCACATCGGATTAGTGGGGAAGTAAGCTAGGGCACCATTGGCCATGCCCTAAGAAACCAACAACTTTGTTGCCAATTAGGTGTACTTTCTTGTCCATACTCTCTTTTGTATGGAGCCTAGTTGATGATTCAAGTCAATCACTTTTATTTTGCGCGAGCATACACATGTGCTCTTTTGTAAGTTGTCCTCACCTTTATCATATAGGTAGACCGTTCCGGACTGCAGTTCTCACATTTACTCAATAGGTAGACTGTTATAGACCACTCTTACATTCCCTTATAGACACATTGATAATTCCGCCCTTTGCATTTATCGTACAGTATATGTAGACTGTATATGTAGATCATTTTGTGCCTCAGTCCTAACCTTTACACTATAGATAGACCCCCTTGGACAAGCACCTAATAGTAGTATGAAGTTATGCGGACATAAGAAGATTCGGCTGACTTCTCTGTCTCATTCCAAATCTCAATGGTTAACGTGTAATACATGGCGCAAGAATCACTAGACGATATTTGTTGTTAATCCTATAGAAGTATACACAAGTGCAATGGAACCTCCACCATCAACTCAAACCATGTTTCTACGGCTCAACACATAGTCATAATCAAACTTGTAGAAAAGTACTACTTTATTAAATGCGGGAGTGATACAAATAGTAAGTCGTAACTACTTTGATAGTAAATAATAATCAATGGCATGTGCAAGCCTTGAAATTGCCTTGAGATTGCGAGATACTGTGTTCAATGGTTCGGCTTGACCCTTGACGAAAAAATCATCATTTTCCTACGAGACAATGTTTAAAGAACCAATTTATGCTATTAAGAATAATTATGATATACTTTATGGGTCTAAGTTGTTTCCCCTTCTTTGTGTCTTTAACCCTAGAGTTACATATATCAACTCTATTTTAGGTATTCATAATTTATTTAAAATGTATGTTAATAATATTAAATGAATTTGGTAATTTCAAGATTCCAAGATGTAAGAATCATCACTACAGAAAATTTTCTTATCAACCACAACCAAAAATAGTCAAAAGGGGGTGGCATTTTTGTGATTAAATACGCACTGGGGATGAAACGGTATATGTGGTGCATATCTCCTCGTAAAATATCTACCACTGATTTTTGATGTGTGGCTAATGAGGGGTCTTCAACCATAGAAAACCGCACTGCAGTAGATGAGTTTTGGTAGACCTTGGGGTCAACCTTGAGCATGTGCAAATAACAAAAAGTTACATGTTTCAATAAAAATAGAAGTGGAGAAAGTAAATGAGAAGGATGAGCAATGGACATATCTTGGTTGAAAATGCTATATCATTTGTATCGAGAACTAACCATTTTTGAGGCATTAAATTATCATGGAGATTGACGTTGGTATGCCTAATGGGCATGTCATGTGTATATCCCTGGTTCATGCTTTTAGGTGTTTAAGGAGTTGAAGGCCTGCGGATCCAAAGGTTTGGAGGCCCATGAAGATGAGGATGTGATTAGGAAATAGAGTCAATATAGGAAATCTTGTAACAATATATGTAAAGGCCCAGTCCGACTCGATGTTTGTATACTTGTAAGACACGGAAAGCCTCGGTTTCACCTCTTATATATGGGCGAACCTAAGGGCGAAAGACATGTTCGATCATTGTAAACCCTAAACCACCATTTTTCTCTAGTTAGGCGCCTTTGTTCGTCTGACCACCTTCGAGTTCTACTTGCCCCTCTAATTCCATGAAACCCTAAGTCTACAATCTGTAGGCATTGAGGAGTTAAACCCTCGTCAATTGGTGCCATCTGTGGGGAGTTGAGGTAGCAAGGTCCTGATCTCGATGGCATCATCATCATGGTCGGCAGCAAGCAAGGCGGTGGAAGGAGGTAAACAGATCCAATCTGACTTTGTCGATTTTGTTCCTCACCCTCCCGTCTGTTTGCCTGCATACGCCAATTTGGGAGAAGCAATGGACATGACGTTCAGGAGCTTCCGCTTCCTCGTCTAAAAAGAAGGTTCACATCGCTTTTCAAGCCCGATTTTTTCGGGACCGTCGGCGGCCGAGCCCGAGTCTTCGGGATCGTCAACACCATCAATCGACTCAGGCGATGAGGAGATTCCGCCGCCACGCTTCACCAAGCCCCCTGATAGCGGGAAACTCGCCGATCTGTTTGGCGGGTTAACCTCCGGGTCGACCGCCGAAACCGATCTACCCTGGGGCAACGACTCCGATAGCTTCACCAACTTCGTCTTAACCGACATCATCAACTTCACCGACAACGAGGAGGTCTTCACCGATCTATACGAAGGTGTCACCGATCATTTGCATAATATGCGGGTGCCAAGCCTGGCACCACGCAGAAGGAACTCGATGATTCAAGCGCCACAGCTTGATGATAGCGCAGACTCCACGCTCATCAGATATGCGTGCTCACGGCGTCGGGTCGCGAAGTAGAGGAAGATGAGCAATCTGAAGATTTCGACCCATTGGGTACTCCCCATGTTGATCCCACGGATCTCACCAGAGGAACATGAACCAAATATGCTGGAACTGCGCCAAGAGAGAAGGTGCAACTTTCTTAAGCTGCATTGAACAAAGCCGGAAGGGTCATAAGTGGCGCATAACCAATGACAACACAAGCAACAACAGAGGAGCTCACGGCGTATCAATATAAACTCAGACGCACAAGACACGAGTTACAGAAGTTACAGGAGAAATTAGATGCAAAGAAGGTTGCAGCGGATGCATCCAGCGAACGCAGAGCTACCTTGGGTGCGCAGTTAGGGAAATCTGCAAACAACAATAGAGCACCCGGAGAAAGAGCACGATCTCGGATGGCAGGCATACCAGAGAACCAGCGAGGAGAGCATCTGATCCAAGATCTCGACATGACCTTCATGTCGATAGATTCGAGAGGTAATATAACGCCCAAGACACTAGAAGCGGCTTACATTGCGACACATGCATACATGATGGCAACTAGGCCACCTCCTGGTGATCCCCGAGCATCCTTATATCAAACTGTTATGGTACGCATCAGTGTTATGGGAGCAGCAATAGCTGGCATAGAGGTTACCTAGGGACCCGCAAGATCACCACGTCGTAACAGTCCAAGGCAAGTAGGACACCGCAGATCAAGTTCACCACATCGGCAACGTAGCCCTCGATAGGCAGCGGTGACAACCCGCAATACCCAAAGAGAGGACGACACAAGGAACAATGCAGCTCAGGTACGAGTCGATAGAGCACGTGAAGAGAGATGTCGTGAAGATAGAGGTCGAGAGAATCGCCAAACAATTGAGGAAAGTGAAGTGGAATTATATGGACTCCCTTGCTTTACCCGTATGGTTCGCAAGACTCGAGTACATGCTAGTTTCAAACTACCCGATAATTACAAAAAGTTCGACGAACTCCAAGATCCAGAGCATTGGTTGGTTGACTACTTGGAAACAGTAAAGCTAACTGGAGGCACACGAGCAACAACAATGCAAAGCATCCAAGATTACCTCAGCGGAGCTGCAAGATCATGTATGAGGAAATTGCCAGAGGGGTCGATAGATAGCTGGGAAACTATCGAAAGGGTGTTTGTGCGGAACTTTAAATCCACTTGCAAAAGGCTAGTATCGATAGAACAGCTGAGAGCATGTATGCAAAAATCAGACGAGTCAATGCGAGCATATATCCAGTGGTGGAGCCTCATAAAAATTTGGCTGTGCACGTGTCTGATCAAAGAGCAATCGGCGCATTCATTGAAGGCATCCGCAGAAGAGACCTAGTGCAGGAGCTGGGAAGAGCGAACCCGAAAACGTTTGCGGAACTCATGGATATAGCAAATAAGTGGGCGGACGGCGAAGACGTCGTCCATAACAAGCGGACTCGTGCACCGAAGGAAGATCGCAGCAGGAACAACAGTCAAAATATGCCAAGATTTCGCAACTTTGGGTAATACGACGGTCCCATACAAGTTTCGGCTGGCTTCCGCAGCAATAATGATAACAACCACCGCGATGATTACCGCAGGAGCAGCGGGCAGCTAAGTGACAATAGAGATGCAACAGGCAGAGCAATCGATCCAGGTACAACATGTCATCAAAGCAAATCATGAACGGTCCATGCCAGATGCACTTTAACATAGATCCCGACGAAAGGAGGCTGTCGGAACACCTCCAAAAGGACTGTCAAACGTTAGGCTTTGCGAAGAACTCACAAGCCGAAGCAGTTAGCAGAGAATATGTGTCACATGGTTGACACAGTTAATAACGTAGCATGTTTGCTAGTTAGTTATGATTTTCTTCATTATAGATTGTATTTCATATTATCGGAAAATACGCCTCTATTAAGCTAAAATTGAACATGATTTTGTAAAAACTACCTTCTTAAATTATTCTAACAATTGCATATAGCGTGGATTTGTGTGCATGTGTGTGTGTTGTGCTCTGGATATCTACTAATATTATTAAATATCATGTTACAGATCACTTTAGAGCTCCTTCTATCAAACAATATATCTGAAGTAGCGGTTTCTAGTGTTTGATTGGGTAAGCACATTTACAGAAACTTTTAGACGATAACGTGAACCATTGGCAATCATTTTTTACCATTTTTTAGTGGTCACATATTCTTGCCAGTTACAACTGGTTCAATAATGAGTTGACAATATATGAGTGTTATGTAATTTATACTGATCAGTGAGGAATCGTATACACACTATTGGATTCAGTCTCTTGGAGGCGCAAGTCTGACAAAAATGACATCGATGTTGCTTGCGCGACGTATGCAAGTTCAGTTTAGGCCGTCAGAAATGAATCGGAACAGTTCCTCGGCGCGCGTTCATTGTCAGGCTTGCGGCTTGCCAGTGCCAGTTTTGACCGTGTAGTGCTACCTTCGCGGGAGAGACGAGTGATGAGTGAGAGACACTTGCCGAGAGACCCGGATCGACCCCGACACAGCAACACCCGTCGTCCCCTAGCTAGCCCGCCGTGCATGCAAGCAGAGACAGCCATAAGTCCCCAGTGACTGACACGCAGGACGCCCTCGGAAAGTGAACAGCCCCACGAACGCCACCACCCGGACGAGCTCGCACGACGTACCGGAGACCGGGGATCGGGGAGAGCTCGGGCGCCGGGCGACCATGGCGCGGAAGTTCGACGACCGGGAGGAGGACGAGGACGCGGCGGAGTCGGTGGAGCGGGTGTTCGAGGGGCGGGAGGTGCCCGGGTGGCGGGAGCAGGTGACGGCGCGGGCGCTGGTGGTGAGCGCGCTGCTGGGCTTCATGTTCAGCGTCATCGTCATGAAGCTCAACCTCACCACGGGGATCATCCCCTCCCTCAACGTCTCCGCGGGGCTGCTCGGCTTCTTCCTCCTCACCTCATGGACCACGCTGCTAGACAAGGCCGGCGTCCCCGGCGTCAGGCCATTCACCCGCCAGGAGAACACCGTCGTCCAGACCTGCGTCGTCGCATGCTCCGGCATCGCGTTCAGCGGTACGTACTTACTGTACATCGATTTCGATCAAAATTATGTTCGTTGAACACGCGCTCGATCTCCCATGCATGGATCGTTGCATCAATCATGCGTATGGGTTGGAGACCTTCGAACTGCAACGGCCGGCGATTACCCAGATTTTGTTTTTCGACCTCCCCTCGATCTTCTCCAACTGCACACACACCTACAACTGGGCCTTTATAAGGCCGCATATCCTTTTCAACGTGCCAGTTCTGGGTGGCTAGATTTTAAGTTGGGCTTTGAGGATTTGTACATGCATGGCTCATGTGCTTGTTCACGTAGGTATTATGAGAAATTCACTTTTTTTAACTTCATTAAACTTCCTTCCAAAAGTTCAATCGCAGCACTATCTATATAATTTCAACACAATCTCAACACCCTCGTCACTTTCCCTCCCACCGGCGGCTCCACCCGATGCCAACCTTTTTTCCATATGTTGACCACATACTCAATATTTCTATCATCCTTTACTATTGAGGTAGACGACACATTACTGTGATCATCCACCTCGTTGGCACCCCCCCGCCCCCACCAACACCCCACCCTTCCTCGCAGCGACGCCCCCAACCCCCATCCTCCCACCTCATTCTCATCCATCGATGGCATAGAGCATGTACCGCGTGCGAGGAGACCCGTCAAGGCCATCCCCTCCTCTACCATATCGCCACTCCTAGCTCTACACAACCAGGGAGGACCTCGGTCAGCTCCATCCAAATGTGTTCGCAGTGCCTCTACCATGCACCAATGTCTGAGGATTCTTCGATTCCCTTGGCGCCGCTAGACTTATCTCCTAATGCTGCCATGACAACCTAGGTTGTGCCGAGCCCCAACTATAGGTTTCCGTAGAGCCCGAAGTGGTGACATTGAATTTGAAGGGGCGATATGAGGAAGGACACAATACCAAGATCAGGTGCACGACTTGTGGGAGGAAGATGTGATGGATGGGGTTTGACTGCCGGTGCGGCGACGTGTTCTATCACGAACACCGCTACTTGCACACGCACGCCTACGACTACAACGACTCGCCACAACGGTGACGTCTAGAAAATAACGGTTTGGGAAAGATGTAAGAGCAGGTAGGGTCTCACTTGTCCCGTAAACCATTGAATGGCGCAAAACCGGTCAGCCGGGACGGTTAAGCGCCGGTCCGTGATGGATTTGTATGGGTGGCTCGACACTGTGGTGTTCACCTCAATGATACCTGCTCTCTGCCACACTCTTTACTTTCTCCCTAACTTAGTGACAACGATTATTTACATGCATCACTAATATATGTAGCCATATTTTACGTGGCAGGCGGATTTGGGAGCTACATATTAGCAATGAGCGAGAAGATAAGCGAGCAATCCGGCGAGGTGAGGGACGAAGACAGCATCAAGAACCCTAGCCTGGGATGGATGATTGGCTTCCTCTTCATCATCAGCTTCCTCGGCCTCTTCTCCGTCGTGCCTCTCAGGAAGGCATGTCTTGTCACCCTACGCAATCAATATTGTAACTCAACTTCTAGCATCTAAAATTTATTTGTTGAGTCATGGTAGCCGATTAATTATTTTTTCAGATAATGATCGTGGATTACAAGCTTAGCTACCCTAGCGGCACGGCGACAGCGCACCTCATCAACAGCTTCCACACTCCTCAGGGTGCGAAGCTCGCCAAGTATGTTTGATCAATCATACATGGGCAAAGACAATGTCTTGTTTGTATTTGTATCCACTCATGCATGTTGGTCAATTAGTACTTCTTTTCCAAAGATAAGGTCTACAAACTTAGAAGGAAATATTCAATATTTACAATTTTGAATAAATCTATATAAAAAAATATTTCACTGTCAAATTTAGAAAATATTGAATTTTTGACTATTTATATGCATTATTTTTGTAAGCCAGATAGTAACTTGTGTGCTCGGAAATTGGGATCGATGCAGGAGGCAGGTGAAGACGCTAGGGAAGTTCTTCGCAGGGAGCTTCACCTGGGGCTTCTTCCAGTGGTTCTATTCCGCCGGCGAGGGCTGCGGGTTCAAGGCGTTCCCCACCTTGGGCCTCGAGGCCTACAAGCAAAAGTAGGAGTAGTTCGATTAGCTTGATTTGGATTTTGGAATTGCTATTAGATTTACAGGCATTTGAGTGCTGAAGTTTAAATAATTGGATGTTGGTATCCGTGGCAGGTTCTTCTTCGACTTCTCGGCGACGTACGTTGGCGTCGGGATGATCTGTCCTTACCTCGTCAACATCTCTGTGCTCGTGGGAGGCGTCATCTCGTGGGGGATCATGTGGCCGTATATCGAGCACAAGAAGGGCGACTGGTACCCTGCCAACCTCAAACCCAGCAGCCTCCGCGGCATGGTCGGCTACCGGGTATGTACGCGTGCAAGATCACCATCTTCCAACATTGATGAGCTTTCTGATTTGAATCTGCAAGATTGTGATCCTACGTGTAGGTGTTCATCTCCATCGCACTCATCCTCGGCGACGGCCTGTACAACTTCCTGAAGGTGATGACGCGCACCATGACCGCGTTGGTGGCGCAGTTGCGGGGCCCGACGCTGCCGATCAGCGGCGGCGCCGACGACGACCTGACGCCGGTGGAGACGTTCGACGACCGGCGGCGCACGGAGGTGTTCCTGAAAGACCAGATCCCCAACACGCTGGCGTTCGGCGCGTACGCGACGATCGCGCTCATCTCCATCATCACGGCGCCGCGCATCTTCCACCAGCTGCGGTGGTACCACGTGGCGTGCTCCTACGTGATCGCGCCGGTGCTGGCCTTCTGCAACGCGTACGGCTGCGGGCTGACGGACTGGTCGCTGGCCACCACGTACGGGAAGCTGGCCATCTTCATGATCGGTGCGTGGGCCGGCTCGTCCAACGGCGGCATCATCGCCGGGCTGGCCGCGTGCGGGGTGATGATCGGCATCGTGTCCACGGCGTCGGACCTGACGCAAGACTTCAAGACGGGGTACATGACGCTGGCGTCGCCGCGGTCCATGTTCGTGAGCCAGGTGATCGGCACGGCCATGGGGTGCGTGATCGCGCCGTCCGTGTTCTGGCTCTTCTACAAGGCGTTCGGCGACATCGGCACGCCGGGGTCCGACTACCCGTCGCCCAACGCGCTGGTGTACCGCAACATGGCCATCCTGGGCGTGCAGGGCATCGGCTCCCTCCCGAAGCACTGCCTGGAGCTCTGCATCGGCTTCTTCGTGTCCTCCATCGTCCTCAACCTCGCCAGGGACATCTCGCCGCCCAGCGTGGCGCAGTTCATCCCGCTGCCGATGGCCATGGCCATCCCGTTCTACCTCGGCCCTTACTTCGGCATCGACATGTGCATCGGGAGCCTGGTGCGCTTCGTGTGGGACCGCGTCGACGGCCCCAGGGCCAAGGCGTTCGCGCCGCCCGTCGCCTCCGGGCTCATCTGCGGCGACGGCATCTGGACGCTGCCGCAGTCGGTCCTCGCCCTGGCCGGGATCAAGCCGCCCATCTGCATGAAGTTCCTGGCGCGCCGCACCAACGTCAAAGTCGACGCGTTCATCCGCTCGCTCCCAACCTAGCCTAGCTTCCCTAGCTAACCGACGAGCTGGTTAGCAAGCTAGCTAACTAGCTGACACACGCACATAAATATGTTGTAGTGACAGATACATTAATGTACTGACTAGAGTGTAGGCTCGTGCCTTGCTACATTTAGCTGAATCGATCAGATGGTTGGACTGCAGCGTGTGGCACATGCGTACAAATAGCTAACAGGAGCAAAGTATTACGATCTCCGGTTCGGAAATAAGAGCATCCCTAGGAGATTTCGTAAAAAACAGTTCTTAAAAACTACTTCCTCTGCTCCTTTTTAATTGACTTAAATTTAGTACTCCCTCCGATCCATATTAATTGACTTCAATATGGATGTATCTAGAACTAAATTTGAGTCAATTAATAGAGACCGAAAAGAGTATAAAATTGGTTTACCGTGTCGAGCAAGCTAAGGCATAACAGTGCCCGTAAAATAGAATCGCAAATGTAAATCTGCCACTAAAGGCTCTACCGTCGTGTTTTCTTCTTTGTTTAGTCTTTCCTTTTTCAATGTTCTACTCATCTTCTTCCCCATCCCAATCGCATCCCGACCTCACCCTGCTTATGGTCTCTAATACGTCCTCCCCCTCCATCACTACACGCACATCTCAGAGTGAGCGGTAGGAACGACCATAGGAGCCCGAGAATGAGCTCACCCTGAGGGGGGCTGGTTGAGTCGATCGTACTGGATGGGGTCCAGGTGCGCTGAAACTTTCCATCCGCCAACGTTTACATGGAACTGGCGAAATTGCCTCCAAAACTGTGAATACAATATTCTCGAGCGTGCATTCTCGGTGCCCTTTAAAATGTTTACGAGGCATCTAAATTTTACGGGATGTAGAATAGGCATTTATGGACCAAAACCTTAAAAGTAGTTATTTTAAAGATTTGATCACTTTTACAAAATCTGTTAGAGATCCTCTAAGTTAGTCAATTTAGTATAGATACTAACATCTCTACACACTAAAAATGAGTCTAGATATATCTATCATGTACATTAGACAAAGCTAAGTCACTTAATTTCGAATGGTGAGAGTACTTGGGGTTGCATTGCATGCATGCACGGTGAACTCTCAAGTCAGAACTCATCTCAAGTCTGAACCTTTGTGGGGATTACGGTTGTGGGGTTCGGGAGAGATCCTTGCCTGGTTTGTCTGGCGGCGCCAGCGGGTGTCCCCACTCCTTCTTGAAGGGCGCCGAGGATACCCCATCTCCATTCCCCTCCAAGTACCGGGGAAACCCTAGGTCCAATTCATTGGTCCGGGCAGCACCGTCGTGTCGACATCGCATCCCTTCCTGAAGGTGTTGCCTTGGTACTTGGTGATCCGCGGTGTTTGTCACGTGGTGGGATAATTCTGGAGGGTGCTACGGTTGAGGGGCATCATCGTTTTGTCGATCTGCCATTGGATTGCTTTATAACATTTTCGTTCTGTTGGGTATGTTTGTGACGTTGCCCGAGCGCCTTTTCTTTTCTTTGCTTGAACTGTTGTATGGTGCTTTATTTATAAAGCGGAGCAAAATCATATTTGAAGAAAGTCTGAACCTCTGGGTGTGTGGTGCGGTGGTGCCTAATTAAGCTAGCTTCACCGTCAGTTCAGCCACTGGAAAACTAGGTAGCTTTAACATTGTGACTGACGAGTGAGTGTTAATCTATTTTGTTTGGTCTGTAAACATAGTTTGATTCCACGCAACGCGACTCCCGGGTCGTCTCCCCAGGGGCGACTCCGGAGGACACAAACCGCCACCAGAGTCCAGATCGCGCGACCTCCCTCCGCCGCCGCCGCCGGCGTGGGCCGCGGTGGCGGCGGCCCCTGGTGCCGAACGATGCTGGGGATGGGGGTTGCGGCGAACTCCTCGTCGGGGCGGCTGGGGCGGCGTCGGCGCTGTTGGTTGTCGGCGGTGGTCGGGGCGGCGATCCCGGCCAGGCGGCTGCGGCTTTCTGGTCTCGGTTCGCTTCACGGCGGCGGGTGGTGGAGGCAGGTCGTGGGTCTAGGGTCCCGCCTAGACCCGTCGTCTTGGAGGCAGCGCGGGGGACCTGGGGCGGCGCCGGTCGGCGGTGGTTCGCTCCTTTCGAGCGGTTACAGGAGGGCGAGGGGTTGGTTCGGCTGAGATCTGGGCTGCTTTGGGCCTAGTTGGGCCTGTCATCCCAAACAGTGTGTGTTGCGGATCTGGTTGTGGCCTTGTTCACAAAGGCGATCTGCAACGACGCTCTGTCCTGGCTTCTCCTCTACTAGCTCGGCTTGAATAAAAGGTGGTGGTCCTAGGATTCTTTCTCGCGCCAAGATCAAGATCTACCGGTGCGTGTCCCCATTGTTCTGACGGAAGTGTCGTATTCCGGAAGACTCCGCTGGCGCTCCATTGGGCAATTCATGCCTGGAGATTGCTGGATCGGGTGAGATTCGGTCGTGCGCACCCATGTTTTTTTCTCTGGCCGTTTGGTTTCAGAGGGAGCGCTTCGAAGTTCAGCTGGCTGTTAATATCATGGAGCACGTTTTCGTTCTGTGGTGCTGGCGGAGAATGTCA
Source organism: Lolium perenne (assembly GCF_019359855.2). Taxonomy (NCBI): domain Eukaryota; kingdom Viridiplantae; phylum Streptophyta; class Magnoliopsida; order Poales; family Poaceae; genus Lolium; species Lolium perenne. Next base: position 326,770,373 of record NC_067245.2, read on the forward strand.
TGGAAGTCGAGATCTGTGGACTAGCTATGGTGGTTCGAATCTGGGTGGCGATGAGGAGTTGGCTTGGTTATTCGTGACTTGAAGCAGCGGTATGTAAGTGGGGGCGACTACACAAGAGAAGTTCAAAGTCTTACTTCTCAGGGTGAAAATCCAAGGTCTGGCCTTAATTGGTTGTGCCTGGCAGTGTCCTTGTTGAAGGCATTGTTTTGAGAGTGATGATTTTCTTCAGGGTGAAAACCCAAGATCTATGATCGGACGACGACGGCGCTTGTGCACTGTTTCCTTCTTAGAGGCGTCGCTTTTGGAGAAGTTGAACTTTTGGTGCTGTCTTGGTGGTGTTAGTGCCGTTGTTTCAAGGAATAGATTGCTGTAGCGGGACTTTTCTTTTTTTTGTAATTCTTCTTTATGTTTTGGGCTGTGTGCATCCGTAATGTCGCTAGAGCAATGCGTTGTTGCAGAGGCTGGGTGTAATTGGTATCTCCGCGATATTAATATATACTCTTTATCTAAAAAATGCGTAGCAGTAGTAGGCATGCGCGTACGTAGGTAGGGGAATATCTTGTCCGGTATGCCGGCCCTGTAGCTGAGCGGAGATCTGGTTGGTCCCCTCCAGCTCCGGGGGCAGGAAGGGTCTGGATCTGCGCCGGCGTGGGGGCAGCGACGGCCGGCCGTGACAGGAGGACAGCCTCGCCCTCTCCATCCATCCATCATTGCCAAGTCATGTGATCCCTATAACTCCTCCCCCAAAACCCTCGCGATCTCACCGGATTTGTAGATGCAGATCCCAATCGCGAAGTAGGGATGATGCGAAAGCCTGAAACCGCAATGCACATGGACACACGGTGCCGTTGGCTTTGCTCCGTCCCAGAGGCAGAGAAATTCCCACCGTTTCGGAGCAGAGCAGAGCTGGGGCCGGTCGGCGTGCATGGCTGCAGCACGCAGCCGCCGCAGAGGAGCAGTAGATCATACCGGCGGCACTAGCATGCAGATGGGACCGACTGATGGATGAGACTGAGGATTTTTTTTTTCGAGAGCAAAATCATCTTCACCGCCCCAGCCCGACGAGCAGTTTTGTGGGCGCCGCCAACGCCTATGTATTCGAGCATCTCCAGCCGTGTCTCTTAGAGCGTCTCTAAAGAGATTTGGGTAGGGTCAGACCAAAAAAACGTTTCCAGTCTCGTGTCTAAAGGCTTCTTTTGTCCGGCGCGGCTCAATACGTTGTCCGGCGCCATGAGCCTGTCCCCGCTACACAGGGACGTTCCGGGCACGCCGGACACAACGAAAAGCGAGGCAAGGAGATGCGGGCCCGACGCGTCGGCACATTCAAGTTTAACCTAACTGTCGCCTACCTCGCGACGGAAGTTATTGGCACGCAGCGACGATGCAGTTTCCGTAGAGGCGTAGCGAAGCATCTCGTCGCTCCTAGCTCTGCGTGCAGGCGTTAATGAGCGCCCGGCCTATAAAAAGGGTCGCTCTCTCATCGTCCCTTACACACAAACCCTAGCGCCTCTCTCCTCAACACTAGTCGCCACCATCTCAAGAGTCGACGCCATGGCTGGTAGAGGCAGAGGCCGAGGTCGCGGCTGTGGTCGTGGCCGCGGCGACGCCGTCGTCTTCATCGTCGGACCTGCAGGAGGAGGAGTAGGAAGTGATGTTCGAGTTCGTCGTCGTCCTCAAGGGCGACCCACTCAGCATCCAGAGGCTGCCACACAAGTTCACCGACTTCTTCGCCGGCAACGAACTAGCCTCGTTGCATCTGCGGGGGCTGCCTGCGACTGCTGCCGGTGGCCGGTGGACGTGCTCTTCGACGGGCACGGCAAGATGTACCTCCACACCGGCTGGGAGAAGTTTGCGCGCTACCACGGCCTCGAAGCTGGCTGCGTGCTCACATTCTCCTACCTAGGCGAGGGGGATATGAGCGTCAAAGTGTTCGACGAGACGTGCTGCCCCCGGCACTACCACCGCGACAACGATGAGGAGGATGACTGAGTGTTGTTTGTTCGCAGCAAAAATAGGCACACATGTTTTTGTATGTTCTTCCTCCAAAGGACCAACAAGGCTATCATCACCAGCTGGATTTTCCAGTTTGGGTGACTGGGAGTGTTCTTTCTTGCCAGCGAACACACGAAATCTGCGATGCCAACACTAGTTAGGTTTCCTCATTTTCCAATGTTTTAATTTGTGTCAACCATGATTCAAACTATGTATTAGTTTGTAAAAATCATGTTCCAAACTATGTCTTAGTTTGTGTAAACCATGTATTGTTGAAAATGCAAAAAAGGAACAAAAAAATATTATTTTAATGTTAAAAAAAGTTTAGGGGCGGCATTTGGGGGACGCGGCTGGGAAGCGATGTTCTCAAACGCGACACAAACAAAACATGTTCCTCAAACGCTACATCCGGTACCGTTTGAGGGACGCTTTGAGGAACGCGGCTGAAGATGCTCTTAAAGCTGCATGTCGGCCCACAAAAGAAAAAATTGAGACACTATACGATTTTGACGTGTTTTTGGGAAGACCAGATACTATTTGTGGTCTGGTCCGTAGATATTATCAAGGGCCCTGGTTTCAACCCGCATCGGTCGGTCGGAGCGATCGATGCGGGTTGAAATCCTCATCCTCTTCCGTCGCTTCCGCTCCCCTCTACCGCACCAGCCACACAAATTCTTGTGTCGGCGGTTGAATCCGCGCGCGTCCCAACATATCATCGACATGGTGTTGGAGAGGGCATCAGACGCGGGGGCGGTCATATTAGCCGTGGAGCCACCTGCGACGATAAACAACGAAAGAAAATATGCTCCGACGTGGCACGACTCCTATTGCTACACGAAATACGACGTGATGTTGTCGCCCGCGTTCATCCGTCGGGAGGCGAGCTCCGCCTCGCTATGCACTACCTACGCCGGGAGCTCGCACGGATGCGCATCTGCTTCTGCCTCGAGCTTGCGTGCGCCGGTGGTGAAGATGGAGGTGGACAACAACATCGAGGACGCCTTACTAGCTAGAGTTCGCTCTGGCGATTACGTCGAGGATGTAGACCTCGTGATGGTCACCGCACAACTCGAGGAGAAGGGAGTCGAGTTCGCTCCCGGCGACTTCGTCGACGACACGTACCTCCCCACCTTCATCGCGTTGGTGACGGAGAATATCCGCTGCGACGCCAGCAAGAAGGAGGACTGGCGCTAGGTGGTCGAGGAGCAGGGCAAGGTGCACGTCGACCTCGAAACCGACGAGGAGGAGTGAGCAGCCGCTCGCGTCACCATTACGGCAATAGGCTCGGGTGAGGTATCGTAGGGCCGTATTTTGATAGATTTTAGGTGTTGCACCGGAGCCGTATTTTGGTAGATTTTAGGTGTCGTGGCGCGGCGCGGATTTCATTTGGATTGTGGCACATTTTTCTATGAATGTAGACTTAATGTTGCAAGGTTTTAACTCCGTGTATGAACTTTCTCCCGTGATATTTTTCAATTGACGGTTTAGTTTGTCGTGTCTGTTCTGCACGAATCAATTTGAGTCTGCAAACCAACTTTGCGGTGCACTTTAAACACGTTTTTTGTAATTTCTAAAATGCTGCATATGCTAGAGATGCTCTTAGAGGCGGTTGCCCACGGTTGCGCCCCCAATGCTTGATACCCAAACCCATTCGGGTTTTTTTTTCTGAAACCAAACCGATAAGTTTGATTGAAACATTTTAGTTTTTGTTTGCAAAGTTTGAACAAAATAGTTGAAAAACTAAACTAGCTAGCGACTCTGGAACAGATTGGTGTTGTCCATGTCGTCGTCGCCGTCCTAGCAGGAGGAGAAGCTGGTGCAGTCACCACTTTCGTAGTTTCGTCGCCTTCGCCTCCCACTGCCGGCATAGTATTGGGGACGCCGGTGAGAGCTTAAGTTCATGCATGCACTTAAAGGGCTACAGGAAGGGAGGTATTTGGGGCGATGGCGGAGATGCTCTAACGGTCCGACCATTTCGGACGCTAGCGGGGTGACACATCTCTAGCGGGACGACGCATTTCGGACGTCAAAACAGACACATCGTGTCTATTTGCATCGGGTCGAATGGTTAAAATCGACGGCACGTCCGTTTGCGTCTACGGGTGTCCCCAGGGGGCGACGTATAATTTTTCCCCATTAATAAACCCATAATTTACATTAATAAAAATACATAAAAAAAACTAAAAAATGGCCTGCAAGGCCTGCTAAAACCTAGCTATGGGCTACTGCTCGTCGTCGCTGACGAGGTCGATAAATTCCGGCGTCGGCCATGGAAGCTGATACTCCGACGATGGAGGAGAAAGGGCGGCCTACGGCAACTGCGATCAGGCCGTCGGTGGCGCGTGCGGCTGTGGTGAAGGTGGCCACGGATCTCAGGCCGTTGAAGGAGCAGGAGTCGGCGCACGGGCATTGGAACGTGTCGGCGTGGTCGGAGGAGTCGCATGCCTCCCCTGCGCGAGCACCGACTCCTAAGGTGGATGGCGAGACCGTCCCACATAGCGAGCTCGTTGAGCTCGTCGAGCTCACTATTGGCCAGTGCCATCGAAATGGCATCCTCCTCGCTAATGTCCGGCGGCTGGGTCTCCGAATCCAACGCTAGCCCGTCGTGGTCATTGTCTCCGCCTTGGACATGGCCGTCCGACGAGGTCTCGCACTCGGCCTCGGCGGCGGCACCGTCCTCGTCGTCCTCGATGTCGTTCTCGTCTTCTTCCGTAAGTCATGCCGCCCGTAAGTCATGTCGCGCTGAAGACGAAGCATCTGTGACGCTGCCAGGAGGGCCCGTGCGAGAAGCGTGTGGACGACCGATGCATCAGCGCAGACGCAAACGTGCCGCATATTTGGGCCGTGTTTGCGTCTCGGCGGATGGGTCGGACATTACGCGTCGGGCCACTGGAACGGGCAACGGACGCATTTTCATACCGCGCGGTCGCAAACGGACAGGAAGCGTCCGTTTGCGTCACCCCGTTAGAGATGCCCTTAAGCCATATACAATGCAAAGTGCTTAGTGGGGTGCTTATTTTTTCGATAAAAAACAGATATTAATATCGGAAAGATACAAAACACTCAACGCATTGCCCTAGCGGCATTATGGATGCACACTGCCAAAAAATAAGAAGAATTACAAAAAAGAAAAAGTCCCACTACATAGATCTATTCTTTGAATCAACGGTACTAACACCACGTATATAGCACCAAAATTCCAGCTTCTACAAAAATGATGTCTCGAAGAAAGGAACAGTACACAAAGCGGGGGTGCTTATGAAAACAAATCAACCATTTTGTTAAGCACTAATGCATAGGTGTCTAATTAGGCATCTGCCTAGTGTAAATAAGCGTCGGTGTTTAAACAAAACCATATTTATTTTGATAAGCACTTACCTAAACATCTTGCATTGTACATAGCCGGTAAGCTTTTTTTTACATGGAACCATCACACGTTGATGATGCTTTTCTTTGGGGTTATGCAGGCTAGCTTTTCGGTGCGGTGCACGATGAGGCTTTTCCTCGCTGCACAGATCTCTCTTTCCGTTGGTTTCCACCTGCCGATTGAGGACACATACGCCTCTCGTTTTGTTTGTAATACACATCTTTTTAAGCCACGAAATATTACGTAAGAAAACACTGGCCAGAAGAAAACACCAACTGAAAAAGGGAGCACGCTCGCCTTTCTGTTTGTTGTTTTGTTTGGTTGTTGCTTTACACGGGGACGCGATGTGGGGGCTAACCGAAAAGGGACTTTGTCGTGAATGCCGCAGTAATTGCGGTGGCGGCCTGGTTTTATGCTAAATTCTGCCGCTACTCAAGTCTTTTCGGGAGATCGATCGGGGGTGTCAGTCAGGGGCTCAGGGCTGGGGTAAAGTTTTGCTGTTCCGGCGAGCGAGCGGACAACAAGTGCGGGGCTGTCAGGGTCCAGGTTGGTTACTACGCAGATCTACCAGTGGCGGCTCACTGAGGCTGCAGCTGCTCAATTTTGAATTTTGAAAAAAAACCGTGATTATTTGCGCTGGCTTCGTTAAGAAGCTGAGTGGAGAATTGGGACGGAATTGTTGCGCGGAAGCATTATCTGTAAGCAGAAGCCATGGTGGTAGAGCTCTGAACTGCAGTTGGACTGTCAATGGGTAAAATTCAGAGAAACGCCTCTGTGTGGCAAATAAAAAGAAGCTGAAGTTAAAACAGAAGAGTAACTCTGAATATTACTTCACCAAAACCTTTTTAGAACCGTTCTTGATCCGAATTCTCCGCGTCTCTGATCTGGAGAATTCCTGGAACCCAGCTGAGCTCTCTGGTGTTTGTTCGGGCAATTCGACTTGCTCTGAATTATCCGTAAACAGTGCCGTCAAGAAGCAATTCAGAATTTGGGAAAATGTGCAGAACCAAAAGCACCCGCAAAAGAGGTGTACTAGAAATTCCTCGGCACATCAATTCGAAGAAACAAGAACCAAGATCCGGATAGGGGCGAAATTCGGAAACCTCCTGACTGCAGAACCGCACCTGAAGGCGGCATTTAAGAAGGGCCAAATTCAGAAGAGAGGAGCCATCCTGTTTTGCCGAATTTAAGCCAAGTAAATGCCTGGCGTAACTGTCGTGGACTTTCTCGATCGGGAGAAGGCAATTAACGCCGCAATTCTGCACCTTGCACGGCGGAATTCACGCGCGCGGCGAGTACCTCGCGGACGGTTTCAAGACCCTCCGCCCATACAGAGTTCCCTGAATTCTCGCGAAATTAAGGTGCAGAACAGCAAAGATCGGAAGGAAAACGCATAATTCGGAGCAAAAGATGTATAATTCAGGTACCTACCGCATAATTCAACATCACTGGCGCCGTGCAGAATTTGTAATTGAGGGATCGACGGAGAATTCCCTGAAATCTCGCAAGATATACCCGCAGAACACCGAGATTCAGAGAAAAGACCCCTAATTCAGAGAAACGAACCCATAATTCAGAACGGGGGATTCTGGCAGCGAATTCTGGCGAAATTAAGCCGGAGAAGAGCGAAATTCAGAAGGAAAACGCATAATTCAGAGCAAAAAAAGCATAATTCAGGTAAACCAACGCATAATTCGGCACCCCATCGCCGGGCAGAACACAGACTTCTCGCCACCGTCGCCGTCGCGTGGACGGGACAGGACGGGAGCTGAACGTAAGAGGCGGCGGCATGGTTTCCATGGGCTTTCTTGAACCATCAACTGGCAGAGAAGACCGAAGAGAATTCAGGGAGAATTGGACTCGTCTGAATCCTCCAACGAGTTGACAGTTCAAGAAAGCCTGTGGAGAGCATGCGCGCGCACCATGGATCGGGCACCATAATTCGGCTCCGGAGGAAGAAAAGAGAGAGAGAAGATGCAGAGGTGGTTGTGAATTGTGAGAGAATGGAGGAGAGGAGAGGGAGCGTGAGAATCGTGGGGTTGGGGTGAGAGCAACGGCCCAGAGAAGTGGAGGTATAAATAGAGAGGTGGGAGAGAACCAACCGGGCGGTGGCAGAGGCAGTGGCACGGGCCGGTATATAGTACTGGCAGCAGCAGCAGCAGCAGCAGGCTGCCAGCGATCAGAGTGGAGGCCCGCGCCGTCCCCTCTCCTCCTACTTTTCCGTGCGCCTGCCGCCACCCCCACCCCGCCGGGAATATTAATCCCAATCCTTTTCTACCCATCCATACCCGCCGATCATGCACGCATAAGAATGACAAATTAATGTTTTTTCCCCAAAAAAAACTCACCAATCTACTAGTAATAATCAGTATGAAAAGCACCAAAAAGTAAAGAAAGTTACAAATAAGTCCTTATACCACCTAGGCCCTAGCGATGAGCCAAGGCGCACCGTCGTCCACACCCCTCCATCAACAGAGCCGAGCAAGACTTGCCGTAGTATAGCTTGTTGTGGTAGACGTTGTCGTGCTAAAGCCCTGAAACACCAACACACTAGAGTAGGAGCCATCGCCGTGATGAGAACCGAAGATCGGAAGAGACTGAGTTAAAACCACATGAGCAAATGTGAAAACCAACCGACTCTCAGTAGATCGATCTTCTGGGCACACGACTACGCGCGCCCTACGCCCTCGATAGGTGGACAGATGCAGCGGGAGAAGGGCGGGAGGGACAATAATTATTCTAACTTCGGGGGTGTCACCGCTGCCTCATCACCCCGAAGAAATCACTGAAAAAACCCTGGAACCCTTTCGACGGATGAGAGGTCGGGGTCCACCGCACCTCGAAGGCCTGAGAGACCATTGGTGTCGGAGAACCGATGCCGACAAAGGGGACAGGAAAAACTAGCTCCCTACGGATCGCCTCCCTCTCGTGATTTTTCTCGGGGCATCTCCAGCGGCTCGACGCATTTTAGCGTCCGGAAATGTCCACGCGCGTCCATTTGCGTCGGCCGAAATGGTTGAAATTGACCGCGCGTCCGTTTGCGTCGGGGGTGGCTCCAGCGGCTCGATGCATTTTTTCGCTCGAATCATTTTTTTTATAACGTGAAAACATAATTTACATAGTTTAACACATGAAAATAAAACCTAAACGGATGCGCCTACTGCTGCTCCTCGTCGATGTCGAGCACGATGAGCTCCGGTACCGTCCAGGGCCAGTTGGATACCGGTGGAACGTACGCTAGGTGCGCCGGCGGTGCTTGAGGTGGAGGCGCCTAGGGCTCTGGCTGCGGTGGAGGCGCCCAGGGATGTGGCGGCGGTGGAGGAACCCAGGGGTTGTACGGCGGCGGTTGTGGTGCGGCCGAGTCCTGTAGCGCCAGTCGAAGGGCTTCATCCTCCGACAAGCCCGGCGGCTGCATAGGTGGGTCGTTCTCGGAGACGAGGATGCCGAGCTTCGCCATCTCGTCATCCGTCATGTTGTCCGGGAACTCGAAGTTGCGGCCCTCCGCCATGGCCAGCTGCCATTCCTGGAAGACGACCGCGACGTAGTCGTAGCTGTCGTCCTTGACCTCCTCGTTGTGGTACGCCAGCGCCTCGATGTAGTCGTCGTCGTACTCATCATCGTCGTGGTCATCGTTGTACTGCGCACGCGTCGACGCCTGGTGCACATGCGTCGACGCCTGCTGTCTTCGAGGACGAAGCGGCGGTGGACGGTCGAAGGGAAAATCCTTGTCGCCCATGAAGCCCGCCCTCCTCCTCCGATCCCTCTCGGTCGAGAGATACATACGCCAGCTATCGGAGTCGATGGCGTACGCCGGATCGGCGCGAATTGAAGGTCTTGCGACAGGTACCGCCTCCTACGCTGGATCTCGTTGGTCCTATCTGGCTCGCGCGCAGGCACCGAAGGGATGGGCACCCGGCGGTAGCTGAGCCGACAGCCGCCAGGCATGTGCACGTCCCTCCAGGTGTCGCACGGCGTCCAGTGCACGTGCATCAGCCTCCCGATGCTGACGGGCAGCGGCACCCTACTAGGCCGCTCCTCCTTCTTCGTGCCGCTGCCGGACGCCTCGAAGTCGTCCTTCTTCTTCCCCATGGTGCTGCGGCGGTGGTGGTGCGAGTGGATGTGTGGGCGATGGAGGAACGGGGCGGTGGACTTTTAAGGCCGGCCGCGCGCGAGATACGATGCCATTGAAGGCGGCGCAGAAGCCCAGCCACCGCCCACCAGTGCGCGTGCAGAAGAGGCAGCCGCGCCATTGATGGTGAAGGCTGCGGCGCAGACGCGGAAACGCTGACCGCGGAAACGATGGCCGCGGAAGCGATGCCCTCGATACAGGCTCGCTGCCAGGCGGGCCCCGTACAGACGCGAGCGGACACTTTGCGCGTCCGCACAGCGTCCGCGGAGACGCAAAACTGCCGCAAATATACGTCGGATTTGCGTCGCACCGGACGCCCCGGTCACGATGCCGCACCGCTGGAGGTGGTGCCAGACGCATTTTTCGATCCGCGAACGCAAACAGTCGCTCATCGATCGTAAAAATGTACGATCGTAAAAATGTACTTGCGTGAGTAATTCCTACAAGTTGCGTTGGCGTGGCCGGTGGTTGGCGCGCGCATGCACGCTCGCTTGCTTGGAACGTACCGCGGGCGGAGCTGCCTCTCAGATTCAGATCGGCAGGCTCTAAGCCTACGACGTCCGGGGGGCGTAGTCTATAGCTAGGTAGCTAGGTTGCCATGCATGGCTTGGCTGGCCTTGGCATGGCCTCGGGATCGTTGCACGGTTCAGGCACCCACCAGCGTACCCTCGCTGGGCTCGACCGGCCGATCTCGCGCCATCCTCGGCGCGCGAGTAAACCGGGGGATGGGCGCGGGATTTCCCATTCATCGCCATGACGATCGATGTATGCAGCTGTGTCAGCCACCGGATCAGTAGTCGTCCACGACACTTCACACATGCTGCGTACGCAAGCCAGATAATGTGGCGCAGAAAGAGAGGCAAGCAGACGGAGATAACGTACGTACATATGTGTATGTATCTATCTACCTGTACGTACATGACTTCACATGTGCGGACACGGTTCTCGATCTGCAAAATCGTGTCATCTGTACACTAGCAAAACCCATGCTCCCCGCGTGCTATCACATATGCCCGCTTCCATGTAAAATACCCCAAGTTCTTTTTTCCAAACATAATGCAGGTGTAGTCGCTCATAGGTACGTACGTACACTCACTCATATAAGCACCTCTGAGAGATCAAGTTCAAGAAAATAGACTTGTAACTTTCAGACAATGTTCAGACAAATTGGTTTGAGATTTGCTCACACAAATTCTCGAGAGAACCTCGTGCGTAGCCTTGATGGCGCGTGAAGCACACGTCTGTTGGAAACCCCAAGAGGAAGGTGTGATGCGTACAGCAGCAAGTTTTTCCTCAGTAAGAAACCAAGGTTATCGAACTAGTAGGAGATGAAGGCCACGTGAAGGTTGTTGGTGAAGGAGTGTAGTGCGGCGTAACACCAGGGATTCCGGCGCCAATGTGGAACATGCACAACATAATCACAATACTTTGCCCCAACTTAACAGTGAGGTTGTCAATCTCACCGGCTTGCTGAAAACAAAGGATTAAACGTATGGTGTGGAGAATGATGTTTGCTTGTAGAAAACAACAGAGAACAGAGATTGCAGTAGATTGTATTTCAGATGTAAAAGAATGGACCGGGGTCCACAGTTCACTAGTGGTGTCTCTCCAATAAGATAACTAGCATGTTGGGTGAACAAATTACAGTTGGGCAATTGACAAATAGAGATGCACATACATATATCATGATGACTACTATGAGATTTAATTAGGGCATTACGACAAAGAACATAGACCGCTATCCAGCATGCATCTATGCCTAAAAACTCCACCTTCGGGTTAGCATCCGCACCCCTTCCAGTATTAAGTTGCAAACAATAGACAATTGCATTAAGTACTGCGCGTAATGTAATCAACACAAATATCCTTAGACAAAGCATTGATGTTTTATCCCTAGTGGCAACAGCACATCCACAACCTTAGAACTTTCTCACTTCGTCCTGCATTCAATGGAGGCATGAACCCACTATCGAGCATAAATACTCCCTCTTGGAGTTACAAGTATCAACTTGGCCAGAGCCTCTAGTAGTAACTGAGAGCATGCAAGAACATAAACAACACATATATGATAGATTGATAATCAACTTGACATAGTATTCAATATCCATCGGATCCCAACAAACGCAACATGTAGCATTACAAATAGATGATCTTGATCATGATAGGCAGCTCACAAGATCTAAACATGATAGCACAAGAGGAGAAGACAACCATCTAGCTACTGCTATGGGCCCATAGTCCAAGGATGAACTACTCACGCATCAGTCCGGAGGCGGGCATGGTGATGTAGAGCCCTCCGGTGATGATTCCCCTCTCCGGCAGGGTGCCGGAGGCGATCTCCTGAATCCCCCGAGATGGGATTGGCGGCGGCGGCGTCTCTGGAACTTTTCTCGTATCGTGGCTCTCGGTAATAGGGTTTTCGCGACGGAGAGATTATATAGGCGAAGGGGCAGAGTCGGGAGGCGCCCGAGGGGCCCACCCCATAGGGCGGCGCGCCCAAGGGTGGGGCCGCGCCCCCCTAGGGTGTGGCCGCCTCGTCGCCCCTCTTCGTCTCCTCTTCGGACTTCTGGAAGGCTCCGTGCAAATAAGACCGTGGGCTTTTGTTTCGTCCAATTCCGAGAATATTTCCTGTGTAGGATTTCTGAAACCAAAAACAGCAGAAAACAGGAACTGGCGCTTCGGCATCTTGTTAATAGGTTAGTGCCGGAAAATGCATCAAAATGATATAAAGTGTATATAAAACATGTGAGTATTGTCATATAACTAGCATGGAACATAAGAAATTATAGATACGTTTGAGACGTATCAAGCATCCCCAAGCTTAGTTCCTACTCGCCCTCAAGTAGGTAAACGATAACAAGGATAATTTCTGAAGTGACATGCTACTATCATAATCTTGATCAATACTACTGTAAAGCATATGAAGTGAATGAAGTGATTCGAAACAATGGTAAAGATAATGACTAAACAACTGAATCATATAGCAAAGACTTTTCATGAATAGTACTTTCAAGACAAGTATCAATAAGTCTTGCATAAGAGTTAACTCATCAAGCAATAGATTCTTAATAGAAGGTTTTGAAACAACACAAAGGATGATTAAGTTTCAGCAATTGCTTTCAACTTGTAACATGTATATCTCATGGATAATTGTCAACATAAAGCAATATAACAAGTGCAATAGGTAAACATGTAAGAATCAATGTACACAGTTGACACAAGTGCTTGCTTCTAAGATAGAAAGAAGTAGGTAAACTGACTCAACATAAAGTAAAAGAAAGGCCCTTCGCAGAGGGAAGCATGGATTACTCATGTGCTAGAGCTTTTTATTTTTGAAAACATGGAAATAATTTTGTCAATGGTAGTAATAATTCATATGTGTTATGCATAAGACCTCTTATAAGTTGCAAGCCTCATGCATCGAATACCAATAGTGCTCGCACCTTGTCCTAATTAGCTCGGATTTCCATGGATTATCATTGCATTACATATGTTTCAACCAAGTGTCACAAAGGGGTACCTCTATGCCACCTGTACAAAGGTCCAAGGAGATAGATCGCATTTGATTTCTCAGTTTTGATAGATCTCAACTTGAGGACATCCATACCGGGACAACATAAAAAACAGATAATGGACTCCTCTTTTTAATGCTTAAGCATTCAACAACAGATAATATTCTCATAAGAGATTGAGGATTAATGTCCAAACTGAAACTTCCACCATGATACATGGCTTTGGTTGGCGGCCCAATGTTCTTCTCTAACAATATGCATACTCAAACCATTTAATCATGATAAATCAACCTTACTTCAGACAAGACGAACATGCATAGCTGAAAGAACATCTCTCATATTATGTTTTGTGTGTTTGATGTCAATGTATGTGATACACTAATGTTTGTTTAAGTGGTACAGGGATTATATAGATACATTTTTATGTGTGTTGGGTGTGGTCAGTTCTGTCAAAAAGATGCAGCAAAAAGATCATCAGGCCGGATAATCCGGGCCGGATATTTCCAAAATATCCGGCCCCCAGTTTTTCGGCTAAGGACTTGAGGATCTGCGGCTCAGTATGCTTCTGGATAGGGGCCGGACATTTGCCCGGATATTGTCCCGGTTTTGTCCCAAGGCCGGATTATCCGGGCCGGACATTTCGGAAATATCCGGTCCCCTCGAAAATGGCTAAGGACCTGAAGAAAAGCAAGTCTGGTCAGAGGCCGGATATTTGGCCGGACATTCTCCCGGTTTGGTACCTGAGGCCGGATTATCCGGGGGGGGGGGGGGGGTGGATTATCCGGCCCTTACTTAGGCCGGAATATCCGGGCCCCCAGAAGCCCCAACGGCTGGATTTTGGGGAGGGGTATTTATACCCCTCTTCTTCTTCCTTCCTCCTTTGCTCAATCATTGCAAGAAAAATCTCCCAAGCTTCACCACCATTAGAGCCACCTCAAGAACACAAGATTTGCAAGATCTCCTTCCTCCCCCAACCAAAGCTCTTGATCTTTGGAGATTCGAAGGAGAAGACACCGATCTACATCCTCACCGAAGCGTTTTTCATTTCCCCCTCATTTGTTTGAGGGATCTCATGCTAGTATTCCTATTTGGTTCCCTAGTTGATTTGTGTTGATGTGTTGTTGTTGATTGTTGTATTGTTACAGATTTGGGAGCCTCCAATTAGGTTATGGATGTGTGCCCCAAGAACCTTGTAAAGGCCCGGTTTCCGCCTCGAGGAAATCCCTTAGTGGAAGTGGGCTAGGCCTTCGTGGCGTTGCTCACAGGAGATCTGAGTGAAGCTTTCGTGGCTGTTGGTTTGGCTTGCGTAGCAACCACACTCCTCCAAACGTAGACGTACCTTCTTGCAAAGGAAGGGAACTACGGGAATCATCTCCGTGTCATCGCGTGCTCCACTCTCGGTTACCTCTATCCTATTCTATCTCCTATATATTGCGTAGCTATATCTTGCTTAGTTGATAACCTTGTCATATAGGGAAATTCACTTAGTTGCATATCTAGAGAATTTACCTTTGTGTCAAGCCTAAATTAAAAAAGAACTAAAAATTGGTTAGCACCTATTCACCCCCCCCCCTCTAGGTGCGGCATACGATCCTTTCAATTGGTATCAGAGCCTCGGCTCTTATTTCGGGCTTAACCGCCTAAGAGTATGCCGGACGAGGTGCCTTCGGAAGGGGCCGCTAAGACGGTCTCCATGGAAGACTTCAATTCGTTGAAGTCCTCCATGGAAGCCCAAATGGAAAGCATGAAAAAGATGATTTCCGAGTTTTTTACTTCGGTCCCTCCCAAGACTCCCATCGTAGAGGTAAAGGACACGGGTGCATTAGAAGAGGGAGATGCTTCAGCATTACCCTCCTCTACCAAACCCGTGGAAGGTGATAACTTAAACACTATCAAATCTCCCATTGCATCTCCTAGGGGAACTAGTGGAGGTGAGAGCTACAATCGAGTAGCTCCACCTTTTCTATCTCCCGATATACCGGTTCCCCATCCCCATATGAACATTCGAGGCGACCCACCTAAGTTTTCCGTTGATAATTTCGATACTTGGCAATTTGAGTTTCGCTCTCATGTTTGCAGTGCCTCCAATGAACTTTGGAGAATCATCTTGGAAGGCTTCAAGCCCTACAACCCCGACAAGTTGACTAGAAGAGAAGCGGTTGATAGTCAACTCAACAACACCGCCTTGCACATGATTCAAACTAGTGTGGGGACAAAGGATTTGTCTCGTGTTCGGAACTACACCACCGCCAAGGAAGCTTGGGATGGTTTGGCCGCTAGTTGCATTGGAAGTGAGAGCACGAGAAGGAACAAGTATAATGCTCTTCGGAATAAAGCCGAAGGATTCATGAGGCTACCGGATGAAGATCATGAAGTCATGTATGGAAGACTTCTCACCGTTACCGATTCCTTCCGGCTTATTGGTGCCACCCACATCAATGACTCTTGGATCAAGGAGAAGTACATTGAATGCATGATGCCATTTGTACCCATTGACGCCAAGACTCTTGTCGGTAGAGAATGCTATCCCTCTCTCACTTCTCAACAAGTCGTGCACGAGATGCAAGCTCTCAAGGTGCTTGAGCAAAACTCTCATGATTCTCGCAATCGAGCTATCGGGATGACAAAAGGGTCCAACCTTGCCTTGGCGGTCAACTCCGTTGAAGAAGTGATTCCTCAAGAATCTTATAGGGCATCTTGGAGTATGTCCTATCCGGAAGACTTGGAACACCACTACCATGACCACATGGCATTCCATGCTAACTACTTCTGGGTTGACCCATCCAAGGCCAAGGAAGACAACATCAAGAGAAACAACTCAAGGGGGTTCACAAGTTCGGGCCAAGGACAAGATCTTGCTACAATTGTGATGACAAGCGCCATTTCATTGCCGAGTGCCCCTATGAGAATAGGGAGACTCATGGTGGAAGGCTCATTCCCAAGGACAAGAGCAAAGACTCAAAGGGCAAATATTCAAAAGCCCCTAAGAAGAAATTCTACAACAACAAGACCAAGAAGGGCAAGAGGCCCTCAAAAATTGTGCTAGTGACTAGGAAGAATATTCTTCCGATGAAGTTGAAAGCTCTAGTGATGATGAAGATGAAGAAAGCTCAAAGGAAGTGGCCGCCATTGTCACCACCAACATTCCCTCTTCATCTCTCTTTGAATCCCCCAATGAAAGTCCTCATATCAAGAATGCACATTGCTTCATGGCAAGGTCCTCCTTGGACACATCTATTGTGCTATCAACTCAAGAAGAATATACCTCCGGAGATGATGATGTTGATGATGAAGAAGATGCAACCTCTAATGGATTGGTCGCTCTTGCCTCCCTCTCCACTAACTCTTCATCACCAAGTGAATCCCCCAATGAGGTCATTCATGTGGAGGAAGAAAGTTGCCTCATGGCTAAATCCTCCGAGGTATCATCTCCTAACCCCTATACGCCTAACATTTCAAATGATCTAGGGGTTGATCTTGCTAGTCTAAAAGTGAAACAAGAAATGCTTGAGTTTGATGATTTCATTCTTAACCTACAAGGTAATACTAAAAAGCATGTTTCAAATCTCATGGTTCGTATGGCTCAACTAAATGGTACTCTTGAGAAAAAAATGCCAAATAGAGAGAGAAGACGCTCTTGAACTACATGCTCTTAGGAATGCTCTTGAGGAAAGTCAAGAAACCATAGCTTCTCTTGAAGAGAGGTTAGAAAATCTTGGAGATCCTCAAGATAAAATTAACAAGCTCACTAAAGCTAGAGATCTTGCTAGAGCTAAGTCTAAAGTGCTTTCAAAGGAAAAGGCCAAATTTGGTGTTGATCATGAGAAACTTGTGAGAGATCTAGATGATCTAGACAAGGCACACAAAGCCTTGAAGAGTGAATTCTCTCTCCTCTCCAAGTCTTATGAGCAACTTCAAATTAGGCTCGCTTCATATGACATACCTAGCACCTCTACTCCTTCATGTGATCATGCAAATATTATTGAGGAAAATGCTAGGTTGAAGGATGAACTTGCTAAGGCCTCCTCTCCCCAAAGTAAACTTTCCTTGGATGATCTCTTGAGTAAGCAAAGATCAAACAATGGGAATGAGGGCCTTGGTTACAATGCCAAGGCAAAGAAGGCAAACAAGCAAAAGGCCAAGCCCGCATAAGAGAAGAAGAAAGCCATCACTAATGGTGAAGCCTCCAAGGGAAAAACCATAAATGATGATGATGCGGGAATTGCTAACCCTCACTATGTTTTATTTAAAGATTATTATGGTGATGTTTATGCTAAATATGTTGGCCCATATGATGGTTATGTTGCTTGGTCTATTTGGGTCCCAAAGACCCTTGTTGCTAACAAAAGAGGACCCATTGCGAAATGGGTACCTAAATCCAAGAATTGATCTCATGTAGGACTATGCCGCCGGAGGTTCAAAATGGGTACTTGATAGTGGATGTACAAGTCATATGACCGGCGGCAAGAACCTCGTCAAGGAGTTGAGGCCTAACATAAACAATATCACCATCTCCTTTGGCGATAATTCTACATCCGAGGTATTGGGTTTTAGCAAGGTTGTGGTTGCACACAACATTACTCTTGTGGATGTCATGCTTGTCAAAACCCTTGGTTACAATTTACTTTCCGTTTCCGCCCTTGGCAAGATGGGTTTCGCCGTCTTTATTGATAATGATATTGTGGTCCTCCTGTGGAGCAAGACTCTAAAAGTCGCTTTCGTTGGGTATCGCGAACACAACTTGTATGTGGTGGACTTTTCGGGGAAAACCACGTCAAGTGCGATGTGCCTATTCGGAAAGGCGGATGTGGGTTGGTTGTGGCATCGCCACTTGGCCCATGTCAACATGAGAACTTTGCAAAGTCTTCACAAGGGGAACCATATTGTGGGACTAATGGAAAATGTGTCTTTTGCCAAAGATCGTGTTTGTAGGGCTTGTGTTGAAGGCAAAATGCATGACTCTCCGCATCCAAGCAAGACTATCATCTCTTCCAAGAGGATCTTGGAGCTCCTTCATGTGGATCTCTTTGGTCCCGTCACTCATGCAAGTCTTGGTGCGAAGAAACATTGCTTGGTGATTGTTGATGACTACTCAAGATACACTTGGGTCTACTTTCTCAAGACGAAAGATGAGACTCAAAAAATATTCATTGACTTTGCCACCGAGGTGCAACGCCAACACAACCTCCTCATTATGGCAATAAGAAGTGACAACGGCTCCGAGTTCAAGAACTATACACTCAATGATTTTCTTAGTGATGAGGGGATTCGTCATCCCAATATTCCGCTGCTTACACCCCTCAACAAAATGGTGTTGCGGAGAGGAAGAACCGGACTCTTATGGATATGGCAAGATCTATGATGGCGGAGTATAAATCCCGCTATAACTTTTGGGCCGAAGCCATCTCCACCGCTTGTCACTCTTCTAACCGGCTCTATCTCCGCAAGGGCTTGAACAAGACTCCATATGAAATACTCACCGGGAACAAGCCTAATATCTCATACTTCAAGGTGTTCGGGTATAAGTGTTTCTACAAAATCAAAGGATTTCGTTTATCTAAATTTGCTCCTAAAGTTTTGGAGGGTATATTTGTTGGTTACGGTGCCGAATCTCACACTTATAGAATCTTTGATATATCTTCCAAGATTATCATTGAATCTTGTAGTGTGAAGTTCGAAGAAAATGATGGCTCCCAAGTGGGGCAAGTTGATGTTTGTGCAGGTGATGAAATACCTCAAGATGCCATAGTAAGAATGGGTGTGGGATTTTTCCGCCCCATTGAGGGACACGGTGTGGCGTCTCGGGAAGAACTATGCTCTACCACGGTGGAGCCCTCATCTTCTCAACATCAACAAACCCTACCTAGTGAAGCAAATGGTGCACCAACCCAAGAACAAGAACAAGACCCTCCCTCTTGTGTGCAAGATCAAGGACAAGATCAACTAAGCATTCATGATGGCTCCAATGAGGATCCAATCAACTCTTGCCCTTCTCCGAATATTGTTCAAGATCAAGCACATGAGGATGAGCAACCCCAAGAAATTGAGGAAGCTCAAGTTGAAGGTCAAGACGGGGACCCAAATGATCAAGTTGATCAAGTGACACCTCCAAGGCCAAGAAGAACCAAGGAGGAGATCGAGGCCCATCGTTTAGCAAGAAGAGAAAGGAACCTTGAAATTCGTGAACACACTCATGATAAGGTCCTTGGTGATTTGAGGGCAAGTGTTACCACAAGAAGGCAATTGGCTAACTTTAGCAATCATCATGCTTATATCTCCTTAGTGGAACCCAAGAAATTATTTGAAGCCCTAGAAGATTCGGATTGGTTGGAAGCTATGCACGAAGAACTCAACAACTTCAAGCGCAACAAAGTATGGACCTTAGTAGAGAAGCCAAAGGGGTGCCGCAATGTTATAGGCACTAAATGGATTTTCAAGAACAAGCAAGATGAGTTTGGAAATGTTGTGAGGAACAAGGCAAGATTGGTGGCTCAAGGGTTCTCTCAAGTTGAGGGAATTGACTTTGGAGAAACCTATGCTCCCGTGGCTCGCCTTGAGTCCATCCTGTTGCTGTCAAAACCCACCGGCGGGCAGCGACGGGCAACACAGTAGAGCCGGGAACAACCTAGGGCTGCGGCTGGCCGAGGTCCCTCCGAGCGACGGCCCGCAAAGCCTTCTGGTCACACGTCCGATGCTGATTGCAAGGGCGTGCCACCTGACCTATACCTGGTCAGGAAGGTGATGGAGATGCCTCGCTTAGTTTCCTGCAGGGCATACACGTAAACATTAAATACGAGCCTCGATCGGCTCTCAGGTTATCCTGTGAATCGGCTCAAGGAGCCGATCCACCCATGATTCGTACGAGGTGCACGAATATATGGTGGTCCTGCTTGATCAAGATAAAGCTAAAACGATCTACGACGATTTAGGGTTTTCACCGCATAATCGGATCATCCTACTCACGATTGGGCCTCGCGGCCACGCACGGTGATCGTAAGCCGATCCTAAACAAGGCCTAAAAACCAACACGAGGTTGATCCCCGGAACATCCTGTTTAGGACTAGCGAACGACACCCTACGTGCCGCTGGATCCTCCAACCCTTTGTAAGGCCTAACTATTGCAGATATTAAACTAATCCTTGTAGAACAAGGAGCAACCGTAACGGATCGGATCTACTAAATAATGATCAAGCGGGGTGCCGCCCCTACACCTAAGATAGGTGTAAGGGCGGCTAGATATGCAAGGGTTGCACTACGATAGCATGTTACGCGAAGAACTATGCTAACCCTAACACATCTATGATAACTACGTTGCTCGCCATCAAAAAGGCTTCAGTACGAGCAACGCATGAACAACATCAAGCTTGTGCTGCCTAGATCGCAAGATGCGATCTAGGCAGCATGGTGCTTACCGGTAGAAACCCTCGAGAAGAAGGAGTTGGCGATGCGCCGAGATTGATTTGGTTGGTTGAACGTTGGTTGTTGTTTATTTCATAAACCCTAGATACATATTTATAGTCCAGGGGACTTTCTAACGTGGGAATAATCCCAACCGTGCACGAGGCAAACTCTAACTAACCGACACGTAATCTATATGTTACAGATACAAGGGCAAACTAGCCCAAACTTTGCATATAAGGCCGGTTCACGTATTTCTTCCGTATATAATCTTCAAGTCCATCTTGATCGCGGCCCACCTCTGACTCGGTCAAATTCTGGTGATAACACATGCCCCCCTGGTTTTGGAATTGATAATTCCAAAATCACTCTGCTTTTTCTTCGTCGGGTCATGTCGTGGCAGAACCATCGCAGTATCCTTCATCATGATGCCTTGCCTTCTCAACTTCTCTGCACGATTTGACACTGTAGTTCCTTTTTCGTGGTAGGCGGCTTCATTGTGCGCACTGCCTCCTGACTTTTTAGGCCGATCTCAATTCCGCGTTCATGAACCAAGAAGCCCAAGAATTGACCGGCCGTCACTCCAAATGCACACTTCTTTGGATTCATCCTTAGTCCGAATTTCCTAGTTCGGTCCCGGATGCGTCGTAAATCCTCCAAGTGTTCCTCTACGGAGACAGACTTGACCACCACGTCGTCAATGTAGATCTCAACCAGTTTGCCGATCAGATCATGAAATATGTAGTTCATGGCTCTTTGGTACGTTGCACCGGCGTTCTTCAGTCCAAATATCATGACTACATATTCAAACAAGCCCACTGAACCTGGTACTCTGAATGCAGTCTTGTGTATATCTTCTGGATATTGTCAACATAAAGTAATATAACAAGTGCAATATGCAAGTATGTAGGAATCAATGCACAGTTAACACAAGTGTTTGCTTTTTTAGATAGAAGGAAATGGGTAAACTGACTCAACAATAAAAGTAGAAGAAAGGCCCTTCGCAGAGGGAAGCATGGATTGCTATATTTGTGCTAGAGCTTTTATTTTGAAAATAAGAAACAACTTTGTCAACGGTAGTAATAAAGCATATGAGTTATGTAAATTATATCCTACAAGTTGCAAGCCTCATGCATAGTATACCAATAGTGCCCACACCTTGTCCTAATTAGCTTGGATTTACATGGATTATCATAGCATAGCATACGTTTTAACCAAGTGTCACAAAGGGGTACCTCTATGCCGCCTGTACAAAGGTCTAAGGAGAAAGCTCGCATTGGATTTCTCGCTTTTGATTATTCTCAACTTAGACATCCATACCGGGACAACATAGACAACAGATAGTGGACTCCTCTTTAATGCATAAGCATTCAACAACAGATAAAATTCTCATAAGAGATTGAGGTTTGTTGTCCAAACTGAAACTTCCACCATGGATCATGGCTTTAGTTAGCGGCCCAATGTTCTTCTCTAACAATATGCATACTCAAACCATTTGATCATGATAAATCACCCTTACTTCAGACAAGACGAACATGCCTAGCAACTCACATGATATTCAACAAAGAAATAGTTGATGGCGTCCCCAGGAACATGGTTATCGCCCAACAAGCAACTTAATAAGAAATAATATGCATAAGTACATATTCAATACCACAATAGGTTTTAAGCTATTTGTCCCATGAGCTATATATTGCAAAGATAAAGAATAGAAATTTCAAAGGTAGCACTCAAGCAATTTACTTTGGAATGGCGGAGAAATACTATGTAGTAGGTAGGTATGGTGGACACAAGTGGCATAGTGTTTGGCTCAAGGATTTTGGATGCATGAGAAGTATTCCCTCTCGATACAAGGTTTAGGCTAGCAAGGTTGTTTAAAGCAAACACAAGTATGAACCGATGCAAGCAAAACTCACATAAAAGACATATTGAAAGCATTATAAGACTCTATACCGTCTTCATTGTTGTACCTTTTATCATTATATCGAAGCCGATCGCTTGAACCGGCCTCCTCTTTGTCCTTGCCACCAGAGTGACTGCTCCCTTCTTTGTCTTTGCCATGGCGGTAAACAGACCCTGCCATGTTGACATCGAACGAGAAGTCTAGTCGACGCCTTGCGGAGCGGCTGAGTTCTACCATGTTGACTCCAGGGAACGACTGCGTGTCTACCTTCATGGCGAACTGTCCAAAGATCAGACGGCCTTGTTCTATTGCCATTTAAGTCACGGGGGATGCCCCCCGAGCCCATTCAGCTACGGCCACCTCCTGGTCTTCCGCAGGGTCTCCGAATTCGTCCGTCTCGACCAAGGCTACCGGGCGTTTGAACTTGTCTTGGTACAACTCCGGGTGACGATGCTCATATGCTGTCAACTTCTGAGCCATTTGCGCCAGCGAGTTGTACTCTACTTGGAACACCAAATCCTTGAATGGTGCTGCAAGGCCATGTACCTTGCCGACTCGATCGCTTCTTTCTCAGTTATACGAGCCGAATAACATCGGTTCTTCACAGTCCTAAAGCGCTGGATATATTCAGCCACCGTTTCTCCACGCCTCTGCCGCACCTGGGCCAGATCGGCAATGCCAGCTTCGGTAGTTTCTGTTTGATATTGTATGTAAAACTGCTCCTCCAGCTGCTTCCACGTCCGGATGGAATCTGGTGGCAATGAAGTGTACCACCCGAAAGCTGGTCCTGTGAGAGATTGCGCAAAGAATCTTACGCGTGGCTGGTCTGATGCTGAAATCTTCATGATCTCCTGGACCACGCGAACCGCGACGCGCTCAAAAGCGTTCGCCATGCTCTCAGAATGGCGGTGTACAGAATGAGCTACCATGTAGTTAACTTCCCGGCGCAGAGCTCTGGTCCGTTCTTCTGAAGGGGTGGACAGATCTACTTGGTCGAGGGCACCCTCGGCTGTAAAGCCGTTCCACCTGATGCCATGAGAACGGGTCTTCGAGAAAGAGCCGATTAGATCGGCTTCAAAGAGAGCCTTGAGCTCATCGTACTTCTTCTTGTGCTCATCAGGCAGCTCTGCGTACGTGACTGGGTCGCCAGCCATCTCAGCTGTGGATGTCGACATGGTTGCTGAAGAGTGTCCCACCGGGCGTGCCAGAATGTGTTGCTGTCAAAACCCACCGGCGGGCAGCGACGGGCAACACAGTAGAGCCGGGAACAACCTAGGGCTGCGGCTGGCCGAGGTCCCTCCGAGCGACGGCCCGCAAAGCCTTCTGGTCACACGTCCGATGCTGATTGCAAGGGCGTGCCACCTGACCTATACCTGGTCAGGAAGGTGATGGAGATGCCTCGCTTAGTTTCCTGCAGGGCATACACGTAAACATTAAATACGAGCCTCGATCGGCTCTTAGGTTATCCTGTGAATCGGCTCAAGGAGCCGATCCACCCATGATTCGTACGAGGTGCACGAATATATGGTGGTCCTGCTTGATCAAGATAAAGCTAAAATGATCTACGACAATTTAGGGTTTTCACCGCATAATCGGATCATCCTACTCACGATTGGGCCTCGCGGCCACGCACGGTGATCGTAAGCCGATCCTAAACAAGGCCTAAAAACCAACACGAGGTTGATCCCCGGAACATCCTGTTTAGGACTAGCGAACGACACCCTACGTGCCGCTGGATCCTCCAACCCTTTGTAAGGCCTAACTATTGCAGATATTAAACTAATCCTTGTAGAACAAGGAGCAACCGTAACGGATCGGATCTACTAAATAATGATCAAGCGGGGTGCCGCCCCTACACCTAAGATAGGTGTAAGGGCGGCTAGATATGCAAGGGTTGCACTACGATAGCATGTTACGCGAAGAACTATGCTAACCCTAACACATCTATGATAACTACGTTGCTCGCCATCAAAAAGGCTTCAGTACGAGCAACGCATGAACAACATCAAGCTTGTGCTGCCTAGATCGCAAGATGCGATCTAGGCAGCATGGTGCTTACCGGTAGAAACCCTCGAGAAGAAGGAGTTGGCGATGCGCCGAGATTGATTTGGTTGGTTGAACGTTGGTTGTTGTTTATTTCATAAACCCTAGATACATATTTATAGTCCAGGGGACTTTCTAACGTGGGAATAATCCCAACCGTGCATGAGGCAAACTCTAACTAACCGACACGTAATCTATATGTTACAGATACAAGGGCAAACTAGCCCAAACTTTGCATATAAGGCCGATT
This sequence comes from Lolium perenne, assembly GCF_019359855.2. NCBI lineage: Eukaryota > Viridiplantae > Streptophyta > Magnoliopsida > Poales > Poaceae > Lolium > Lolium perenne. The sequence goes on from NC_067245.2 coordinate 326,794,967, forward strand.
CACGTATTTCTTCCGTATATAATCTTCAAGTCCATCTTGATCGCGGCCCACCTCTGACTCGGTCAAATTCTGGTGATAACACATCCGTATCCTTCTTGCTTATGCATCGCATCATAACTTTAAGTTACAACAAATGGATGTGAAAAGTGCATTTCTTAATGGTCCTTTGCATGAAGAGGTTTATGTTAAGCAACCCCCGGGGTTTGAGGATCTCAACTTTCCTAACCATGTCTACAAGCTTGATAAAGCACTTTATGGTCTCAAACAAGCTCCTAGAGCTTGGTACGAGCACCTTAAAGAATTGTTGGTAGACCGTGGGTTTGATGTTGGGCTAATCGATCCCACTCTTTTTACTAAGAGGGTCAATGGGGAGCTTTTCATTTGCCAATTATCTGTTGATGATATTATCTTTGGCTCTACTAACAAAGCTTTCAATGATGAATTTTCAAAGCTTATGACCGATAGGTTTGAGATGTCTATGATGGGAGAGATGAAGTTCTTCCTTGGTTTTGAGATCAAGCAATTAAGGGAAGGAACCTTCATCAATCAAGCAAAATATCTCCAAGACATGCTCAAGAGGTTCAAGATGACCGAGATGAAGGGTGTGGCCACTCCTATGGTCACCAAATTTCATCTTGCACTAGATCCCAATGGTAAAGAGGTGGATCAAAAGGTATATCGCTCCATGATTGGATCCTTGCTTTACCTTTGTGCATCTAGACCGGACATAGTGTTGAGTGTTGGTGTGTGTGCAAGGTATCAAGCTTCTCCTAAGGAGAGCCACATGATGGCTCTCAAAAGAATCTTTCGATATTTGGTTGATACCCCAAGATATGGTATTTGGTACCCCAAAGGCTCAAGTTTTATTCTCAATGGATATACCGATGCGGATTGGGCGGGTGACAAGGATGATAGGAAATCAACTTCCGGGGCTTGCCAATTCCTTGGTAGGTCCTTGGTGTGTTGGTCTTCTAAGAAGCAAAATTGCATATCTCTCTCCACCACCGAAGCCGAATATGTTGCCGCCGCAAGTGGATGCACTCAATTGTTATGGATGAGGCAAACTTTAAAGGAATACGGTGTCATTTGTGACAAAGTGCCTCTATTATGTGACAATGAAAGTGCCATCAAGATTGCCTATAATCCGGTGCAACATTCAAGAACGAAGCATATTGAGATCCGGAATCATTTCATTAGGGATCATGTTGCCCGTGGTGATATTGAGCTTATCTATGTTCCTACCAAAGATCAACTTGCCGATATATTCACGAAGCCTCTTGATGAAGCAAGGTTCTCTTATTTGAGGAATGAGCTAAATATCATTGATTCAAGGAGTATAGCTTGACCATATTGCAAACACACCTTTGTCTCAAAAACTTTGTTTGGTTTAGATGTGGGCATGGAAATAGGGGGAGTGCGGTTTAAATTATTGAGCTATCCCTCCCCCATAATGCCAACATTAAGAAATCATTCTCTTTATATCATATGTTGATATGTGAGCTTCAATGATGAGTAGTGGCTTGGACCCAAGATACATCTTCGCGGTGCCATGCCACAACACTCATATATGGTGGCCTAGGCCACCACACTCTTCTTTGTGAAGAGTTGGAGTTATTTGGATCTTATCGCCTTTTATTTGACAACTCCATGTTCTTATGGGAAATCACTCTAGTTTGGCCTTATTTGCTCATATCTTGCAAACTTGAGTGATCATGTACCATTAACAGTTTGTACCCTCTAAACCTAAGCCTACACTCTCCTATAAGCCACTTCCATCTTGCTCATTTGTCATGTTTGGTAAAAAACTTGGAGCTTGAGGTTTCTCGGTCCGATGATCTAGGTTGCCCCATCTTATTGGTAAATATGCATCTTATATGTGACGTGATATTTTATTGCACCACATATGGGTTCGCAAATAACCAACTAAAGATAGGCAGGATTTCCGGTGTTCTGGAATTTTCCAGAAAACCGGATAATCCGGCCCCTGGCACCTCGGAATATCCGGCCTGGCCGGATTATCCACCCCCACTTTGGGCCGGATTATCCGGCCTGGGCGATTTGCGGGAGGACTAAGGGAGGCCGCGGGGAGAATGGTTGCCACTTCAATCAGTTCCCCCCACGCGCCCCCTTCTCCCTCCTCAAGCCGCCGGAGCTCCTCCTCCTCGCCGGAGACGCCCCGTCCGCTCCCTCTCGAAGTTCTTGGATGGATTGGGTGCCTCTCCTCCCTAGCTACCTTCTCCTCCAAGCGGCTTTCGCAATGGATGTGGGTATAACTCACAATCCCTAACCCTAGGTGTTGTGATTTGTATGTGCTATTTTCTTGGTGAAGATGGTGTCTGGTTGTTCCAAATCATGTGTAGTACACTCCTCTTGCATGCTATGAGGCCGATCTGGTCATAGACAAGTGTTTGATTGGAAGAACTGCAAGATTCGCAGGGCCGGATTATCCGGCCCTCGCAAAGACCGGATTATCCGGCCTGGCCGGATTATCCGCCTCCAGGGGACACCGGATTATCCGGCCTGGAGCTTCATCGCCACTGCAGTTTTGATTCAATCTATCTTGTCTAGACTTGTACCAACTTATAGTATGTTTCTAGAGTATATTACTGTATCATACATGACTTATGAGCATTATCTTCTCTTTGCTATCCGTCTTTGCTATTCACAGGTCGTGTTGCTCGGGGTGCTCGGAGACGCCCAAGGGGTGATCGGTCAAGTGATGAGTTCACGCACAACGCTCCTCGCAAGTCCTCAGCATCTAGGCAGAAGAACAAGGCTTCAAGGGAAAACTACAAGACCATGGACCCTGTCTCTTATTCCGCTATTCGCATGAAGAACTGGTATGAAGACCTCCCAAGGGATGAAGAGACAGAGGACAGGAAATTCTGGTGCATGGAGCAGGAGTTCATCTACAAGGACATTTATGAGCCCATGAAGAATCTGAGACCCATGCAAGCTATCGATGTGGACCTTCTGGCAGTCAACAATCATTTTGAAGATGCAATCTGGGTAGCTGGCAGGATGGGCTTGAAGGATATCATGAAGATTCAATGTGACAATAGTCCAGAGTTGGTGAAGCAATTCTTTGCCACTTTGGCCATCCAGAAAGATGAGGACCGCACTATGGAATGGATGACTGGTTCCACTCACTGTAGGGCCACCTTGCGCCGATTTGCTGCTATTCTTGGAGTTCCTGCAGGAGGAGGTCGTCGTCTTCATGGACCACAGAGGGCAGATAAGAATGTGCTGTTTGATCTCTATACCTCAGCTGGAAAAGTTGGTTCTTCCAAGGGGCTGCTTCCCATCTATGGTCAGTTACTCAGGTTCTTTCGGGCCACCATCTCTCCAAGTGGTGGTAACAATGATGCTCTCCGGGGAACACTTGTGGATCTTATGCACCTCAGCTTTAGGTGTGCCCGTGATACTAATGAGGAACGTAACTACACTATTGATGTCATGGACTTCATCTTCAATGAGATTCATGATGCCATGGTCTCCCGGACCACCATACCTTATGCACCATATATCCAGCTCCTCATCAACAACTCTGTGGCCGGGGATGGTGAAGACTTGAGCGGGTACCCATTGATGAAGCATTCTGTCAAGAAGGCTTACAAGCTTAAGCCAGTCTCTTCTGCTGCACCTGCACCTGACTCCTTCATGGGTGATGCTCGTTCTAGTGGTTTTGCTCCTGCTCGCCATCCTGATCTCCCGGCTATGAAGAAACAAGTGAGCAGGCTTAGTTGGTTTCAGCGTCACATCCCTTGCATGAACATTGAGATCCATAAGGAGAACTATGCGGCCAGCCGAGAGCATTCTGAGATTAAGCATACTCAGGCGGTTATTCTGCACAAGCTCAGTGGTGAGCAAGGACCCCCGCCTCAGCCTCCAGTTCACCCAGGTTACAGGGGGTGGCATTCTGCACAGGTTCCATGGAGTGATCTTGATGATTGCATTCAAAGGTCCAACCTCACTCGCCGCTCTCCGGATGCCCCTGACACTGATGAAGAAGAAGAAGAAGAAGAGGAGTACCAGTCCGACAATGACGATGGCTCCGAGTGATCTCCATGGGGCGAGTAGCATCGCGCTTATCCCCTTTTTGGCGTCTCGATGCCAAAGGGGGAGAAGTGTTCTATTAGGAACTCTCTCGGGGATTTGCATGGTTTGGGCACAAGCATACGCGTTTATCATTCCTATATTGCTTGTGTTCCCTCTTATTTGAACTATTTGGTTTGCTTGTGTTCCGTTTTAAACTATGTGCTAAGTGGTGTGAGACATTGTTATGGTTTTCGGAATTCTATATGTTGAGATCAAGGCTATTATATTATGTGTGATGCTATATCTCCGTATTATATATCTACACATGGGTATGATTTCGAGCATCCTATCTCAACTTCATATGTGTCTATGTCTCTTGTTTGAGCTCATGTTGGATACCTCTTGTGTTGAGGCACCTCGCTCCTATGTGTTGTGTATCTGTATTCAAATGCAAATTACTTATATGCACACATGTAGGGGGAGTGTCTCTATGTTTTGCCATCATGCTTGTCTCTATAGTGATTCTCTTGCAAATCCATATATTGTCATCAAACACCAAAAAGGGGGAGATTGAAAGAACATCTCTCATATTATGTTTTGTGTGTTTGATGTCAATGTATGTGATACACTAATGTTTGTTTAAGTGGTACAGGGATTATATAGATACATTTTTATGTGTGTTGGGTGTGGTCAGTTCTGTCAAAAAGATGCAGCAAAAAGATCATCAGGCCGGATAATCCGGGCCGGATATTTCCAAAATATCCGGCCCCCAGTTTTTCGGCTAAGGACTTGAGGATCTACGGCTCAGTATGCTTCTGGATAGGGGCCGGACATTTGCCCGGATATTGTCCCGGTTTTGTCCCAAGGCCGGATTATCCGGGCCGGACATTTCGGAAATATCTGCCCCCCTCGAAAATGGCTAAGGACCTGAAGAAAAGCAAGTCTGGTTAGAGGCCGGATATTTGGCCGGACATTCTCCCGGTTTTGTACCTGAGGCCGGATTATCCGGGGGGCGGATTATCCGGCCCTTACTTAGGCCTGAATATCCGGCCCCCCGGAAGCCCCAACGGCTGGATTTTAGGGAGGGGTATTTATACCCCTCTTCTTCTTCCTTCCTCCTTTGCTCAATCATTGCAAGAAAAATCTGCCAAGCTTCACCACCATTAGAGCCACCTCAAGAACACAAGATTTGCAAGATCTCCTTCCTCCCCCAACCAAAGCTCTTGATCTTTGGAGATTCGAAGGAGAAGACACCGATCTACATCCTCACCGAAGCGTTTTTCATTTCCCCCTCATTTGTTTGAGGGATCTCATGCTAGTGTTCCTATTTGGTTCCCTAGTTGATTTGTGTTGATGTGTTATTGTTGATTGTTGTATTGTTACAGATTTGGGAGCCTCCAATTAGGTTGTTGATGTGTGCCCCAAGAACCTTGTAAAGGCCCGGTTTCCGCCTCGAGGAAATCCCTTAGTGGAAGTGGGCTAGGCCTTCGTGGCGTTGCTCATAGGAGATCTGAGTGAAGCCTTCGTGGTTGTTGGTTTGGCTTGCGTAGCAACCACACTCCTCCAAACGTAGACGTACCTTCTTGCAAAGGAAGGGAACTACGGGAATCATCTCCGTGTCATCGCGTGCTCCACTCTCGGTTACCTCTATCCTATTCTATCTCCTATATATTGCGTAGCTATATCTTGCTTAGTTGATAACCTTGTCATATAGGGAAATTCACTTAGTTGCATATCTAGAGAATTTACCTTTGTGTCAAGCCTAAATTGAAAAAGAACTAAAAATTGGTTAGCACCTATTCACCCCCCCCCCCTCTAGGTGCGCCATACGATCCTTTCAATAGCAACTCACATGATATTCCACAAAGGTGTAAAAAGTTGATGGCGTCCCCAGAAACATGATTACCGCTCAACAAGCAACTTATAAGAAATAAGATACATAAGCGACATATTCAATACCACAATAGTTTTTAAGCTATTTTCCCATGAGCTATATATTTCAAAGACAAGGAATGAAATTTTAAAGGTAGCACACAAGCAATTTACTTTGGAATGGCAGAGAAATACCACATAGTAGGTAGTTATGGTGGACACAAATGGCATGAGTATTGGCTCACGGTTTTTGGATGCACGAGAAGCATTTCCTCTCAGTACAAGGCTTTGTCTAGCAAGGTTGTTTGAAGCAAACACAAGTATGAACCGGTACAGCAAAACTTACATAAGAACATATTGCAAGCATTATAAGACTCTACACTGTCTCCTTATTGTTCAAACACTTTTACCAGAAAATATCTAGACCATAGAGAGATCAATCATGCAATCCAAATTTCAACAAGCTCTACAGTAGTTCTCCACTAATAGGTTTAAACTACATGATGCAAAAGTTTAAACATGATCTATGAGAGCTCAAAACAATTGCCAAGTATCAAATTATTCAAGACCATATACCATTTACCACATGAAGCATTTTCTGTTTCCAACCAAATAGCAATCGACGAAGCGGTTTTCAACTCCGCCATGAACATTAAAAGTAGAACTAAGAACACCAGTGTTCATATGAAAAAGCGGAGCGTGTCTTTCTCCAATACAAGGAATGTTAGGATCCGATTTTATTCAAACATAAACAAAAATAAAAACAAACAGACGCTCCAAGTAAAACACATAAGATGTGACGAAATAAAAATATAGTTTCACTAGAGGTGACCTGATAAGTTGTCGATGAAGAAGGGGATGCCTTGGGCATCCCCAAGCTTAGATGCTTGAGTCTTTTTGAAATATGCAGGATGAACCACGGGGGCATCCCCAAGCTTAGACTTTTCACTCTTCTTGATCATAGTATATCATCCTCCTCTCTTGACCCTTAAAAACTTCCTCCACACCAAACTCAAAGCAAACTCATTAGAGGGTTAGTGCATAATCAAAAATTCACATGTTCAGAGGGGACACAATCATTCTTAACACTTCTGGACATTACCCAAAGCTACTGAAAGTTAATGGAACAAAGAAATCCACTCAACACAGTAAAAGAGGCAATGTGAAATAAAAGGCAGAATCTGTCAAAACAGAACAGTCCGTAAAGACGAATTTTTTAGAGGCACTTAACAGGCTCAGATGAAAAAGATCAAAACTAATGAAAGTTGCGTACATATATAAGGATCACACATGAAATTTTGCAGCATTTTACGAGTTTCCTACAGAGAGATCTACTCAAATTCGTGACAGGTAAAAATCTGTTTCTGCGCAGGAATCCAAATCTAGTATCAACTTTACTATCAGAGACTTTACTTGGCACAAAAATATGATAAGGAGAGGTTGCTACAGTAGTAACAACTTCCAAGACTCAACAAAACAGTAGTAAAAACATACATGGGTTATCTCCCAAGAAGTGCTTTTCTTTAACGCCTTTCAGCTAGGCACAAAAAGTGCAAATCAAGTATTATCAAGAGAAGAAGCATCAACATCATAATTTGTTCTAATGATAGAATCAAAAGGAAACTTCATTCTCTTTCTAGGGAAGTGTTCCATACCTTTCTTGAGAGGTAATTGATACTTAATATTTCCTTCCTTCATATCAATAATAGCACCAACAGTTCGAAGAAAGGGTCTTCCCAAAATAATAGGACAAGATGCAATGCATTCGATATCCAAGACAACAAAATCAACGGGGACAAGGTTATTGTTAACCGTAATATGAACATTATCAATCCTCCCCAAAGGTTTCTTTATAGAATTATCAGCAAGATTAACATCTAAATAACAATTTTTCAATGGTGGCAAGTCAAGCATATCATAGAGTTTCTTCGGCATAACAGAAATACTTGCACCAAGATCACATAAAGCATTACAATCAAAATCATTGACCTTCATTTTAATGATGGGCTCCCAACCATCTTCCAACTTCCTAGGAATAGAAGCTTCAAGTTTTAATTTCTCTTCTCTAGCTTTAATGAGAGCATTTGTAATATGTTTTGTAAAGGCCAAATTTATAGCACTAGCATTAGGACTTCTAGCAAGTTTTTGCAAGAACTTAATAACCTCAGAGATATGACAATTATCGAAATCTAAACCATTATGATCTACATCATTCTGAAAAATTTCAGCACTTTTATCACAAACAGTTTCAGCAGTTTCAGGCAATTTTGCACGCTTTGTACTAGGAGTAGAAACATTGCCAACACCAATTATTTTACCATTGATAGTAGGAGGTTTAGCAACATGTGAAGCATCAACATTACTAGTGGTGGTAATAGTCCAAACTTTAGCTACATTATTCTCTTTAGCAAGTTTTTCTTCTTTTTCTTCTCTTTCCCACCTAGCATGCAATTCAGCCATCAATCTAATATTATCATTAATTCGAACTTGTATAGCGTTTGCTGTAGCAAATGACTTAATATCTTTATCTTCATTAGGCATAACTTTCAATTTTAAAAGATCAACATCAGCAGCAAGACTATCAACCTTAGAAGCAAGAACATCAATTTTACCAAGCTTTTCTTCAACAAATTTGTTAAAAGCAGTTTGTGTACTAATAAATTATTTAAGCATGGCTTCAAGACAAGAGGCTGCACTCCTACTATTGTTGTAAGAATTACCATAACCATTACCATTATTAGAAGGATATGGCCTATAGTTGTTACCAAAATTATTCCTATAAGCATTGTTGTTGAAATTACTATTTTTAATGAAGTTCACATCAACATGCTCTTCTCAAAGATATAATTTTAGCAGGAGGATAATATCTACCAATGAAAGCATCTTTATATTTAGTCCATGAATCAATACTATTCTTAGGCAAAGATAGCAACCAATCTTTAGCTCTTCCTCTTAAGGAGAAAGGAAACTATTTAAGTTTTATAATATCCCCATCTACATCCTTATACTTTTGCATTTCACAAAGTTCAACAAAATTATTAAGATGGGCAGCAACATCATCAATACTAACACCAGAAAATTGCTCTCTCATAACAAGATTTAGTAAAGCAGGTTTAATTTCATAAAATTCTGCTGTAGTAGCAGGTGGAGCAATAGAAGTGCATATAAAATCATTATTATTGGTGCTAGTGAAGTCACACAACTTAGTGTTTTCAGGAGTATTCATTTTAACAGTAATAAAAACAAGTAAAGCAAACTAAATAAAGTAAAGTAAAACAAGTAACTAATTTTTTTTGTGTTTTTGATATAAAGAAAGCAAACAAGGCAGAAAATAAAGTAAAGTAAAGCAAGACAATAAACAAAGTAAAGAGATTGGATGTGAGAGACTCCCCTTGCAGCGTGTCTTGATCTCCCCGGCAACGGCGCCAGAAAAATTGCTTGATGGCGCGTGAAGCACACGTTTGTTGGGAACCACAAGAGGAAGGTGTGATGCGTACAGTAGCAAGTTTTCCCTCAGTAAGAAACCAAGGTCATCGAACCAGTAGGAGATGAAGGCCACGTGAAGGTTGTTGGTGAAGGAGTGTACTGCGGCGCAACACCAGGGATTCCGGCGCCAACGTGGAACCTGCACAACACAATCACAATACTTTGCCCCAACTTAACAGTGAGGTTGTCAATCTCACCGGCTTGCTGAAAACAAAGGATTAAACGTATGGTGTGGAGAATGATGTTTGCTTGTAGAAAACAACAGAGAACAGAGATTGCAGTAGATTGTATTTCAGATGTAAAAGAATGGACCGGGGTCCACAGTTCACTAGTGGTGTCTCTCCAATAAGATAACTAGCATGTTGGGTGAACAAATTACAGTTGGGCAATTGACAAATAGAGATGCACATACATATATCATGATGACTACTATGAGATTTAATTAGGGCATTACGACAAAGAACATAGACCGCTATCCAGCATGCATCTATGCCTAAAAACTCCACCTTCGGGTTAGCATCCGCACCCCTTCCAGTATTAAGTTGCAAACAACAGACAATTGCATTAAGTACTGCGCGTAATGTAATCAACACAAATATCCTTAGACAAAGCATTGATGTTTTATCCCTAGTGGCAACAGCACATCCACAACCTTAGAACTTTCATCACTGTCCTGCATTCAATGGAGGCATGAACCCACTATCGAGCATAAATACTCCCTCTTGGAGTTACAAGTATCAACTTGGCCAGAGCCTCTACTAGGAACGGAGAGCATGCAAGAACATAAACAACACATATATGATAGATTGATAATCAACTTGACATAGTATTCAATATTCATCGGATCCCAACAAACGCAACATGTAGCATTACAAATAGATGATCTTGATCATGATAGGCAGCTCACAAGATCTAAACATGATAGCACAAGAGGAGAAGACAACCATCTAGCTACTGCTATGGACCCATAGTCCAAGGATGAACTACTCACGCATCAGTCCGGAGGCGGGCATGGTGATGTAGAGCCCTCCGGTGATGATTCCCCTCTCCGGCAGGGTGCCGGAGTCGATCTCCTGAATCCCCCGAGATGGGATTGACGGCGGCGGCGTGTCTGGAACTTTTCTCGTATCGTGGCTCTCGGTAATAGGGTTTTCACGACAGAGAGATTATATAAGCGAAGGGGCAGAGTCGGGAGGCGCCCGAGGGGCCCACCCCATAGGGCGGCGCGCCCAAGGGTGGGGCCGCGCCCCCCCTAGGGTGTGGCCGCCTCGTCGCCCCTCTTCGTCTCCTCTTCGGACTTCTGGAAGGCTCCGTGCAAAATAAGACCGTGGGCTTTTGTTTCGTCCAATTTCGAGAATATTTCCTATGTAGGATTTCTGAAACCAAAAACAGCAGAAAACAGGAACTGGCGCTTCGACATCTTGTTAATAGGTTAGTGCCGGAAAATGCATCAAAATGATATAAAGTGTATATAAAACATGTGAGTATTATCATATAACTAGCATGGAATATAAGAAATTATAGATACGTTTGAGACGTATCAAGCCTCTACAAAAATACGGATCCTCCACTAAAGAATAGATAGAAAATGGAACTTCCACGGTGCAATGTATGGAACCTAAACTATTCGTCGGGCATTTTAACATTTTCGACCAAGTTACATATATACTCCCATATTTAATTTTCAAATGCTCATGCACAAACATGCACACATTCTCTACATGTATGACCTTTTCGCATTCATTTGAATCTATATCAAACATTATAAACAAATTCAGTGTTCATTTGGGATCTTGGGTACCCGCCAAGTTTTGAAAGCTAGTGGTTGACGGTTCCGTGTCCGTGACTCCATGTGTTAGATTATGAGACTAGCAGACTAGCCCTTAGCGGCATATTTTTTTAATAGAAGAAATAAGAAACTCGGTTGATATTCGCCCATGAGGGGTCAAACCCCGTTGCCCTAGAGTAAACAGCATCTCTACCACTAAGCTAACGCCCAGCTCTCAATATTGTGTATGATTTAGGATTTATGGTTTAGGGTTTAGAGTTAGGGAGACCCGGAGACCATACAATGTCATAAGTTTTCTTATATAGTCCGATTTTTTTTAGATAAAGGGAACATATTAATATCAAAAGATATCAATTACACCCAGCCTTTGCAACAACGCCCCTCCCTAGTGGCAGTACGGATGCACACATCCAAAAAAGAGTAAAGAAAACTAAGAAATAAAAGTCCCGCTACAGCATTCCAGACCTAGCAACAGCAATACAACCACCACCGTGACAACACCTGAAATGCAGACTCGCCAAAAGCAACGCCTCCAAGAAGGGAACGGTGCACCAACGCCGTCGTCGCCCGACCAAAGGTCATAGGTTTTCACCCTGAAGATAGTCCGCACTCTCAAAACAATGCCTCCAACAAGGTCATTGCCAGGCACAACCAGTTAAGGCCAGACCTTGGGTTTTCACCCTGAGAGGTAAGATTCTGAACTTCACATGTGCTTCCGCCCCCACATGCATACCACTGCTACGGAGCCCGGAACGCCAAGAAATCCCTCAGCATCACGCAGACTCGAACCTCCTTTAGCCAGTCCACCAATCCGACCTTCATGATATTCCTTCTTCTGACTTCACCATGGACCAAAAAGTCACCTGATATCAACACAGAATAGAGCTTAGCGCCACTTCCTCCGGAACGAAACGGTCGGAATAAAAACATGGGTGCGCGCGACCGAATACCACCCGATCCAACAAACTCCAGGCAAAAGATGCACTGTTCCATTCGCCGGCGGAGTTTTCCGGAACTCATCTCTCCAGCCAGATCAAGGCAAACTGACCTCTGGTAGGTCTTCATCTTCGCTTGCGAGAAACCCGAGGACCGACACCAAAGACAAAGCAAGACCAGCAGCCCCCACGCCGCCAGTCTCTCCTACCGGATCACCAGGGAAGAGGAGGGCGACGCGGATCATGCGTACCACCGCCAAACCGTCACCGGGGGCGGAGGCCGCCACCACTCCACCAAATCCTCCATGGCTTCCGACGTAGAGCATCAGGCCCCGGCCAAGTAGCTGTGCCACCCGGCTTCCTCCATCGACGCTTCATCACCTCCCATGGAACACCGCCGCGGAAGCCCTCTCCCCCTCGTTGTTCGACAGAAGGGGCGTCGCCACCGCCGCCGGGGCCGGGGCTGAGCCGGGGCTGTGGCCGAGGCCGGCAGCAGCGGCGGCTGAGGGGAGGCGGTCCGGGGGCGGCTGCTCGGGACGGGGCGGACGGATGCTCCGCCGCCGCCCGGGAGGGTGGCGGGAGAGGAGGAGGGCGGCGGCTAGGTTAGGAGCCCCCGCGTCCTAGCTAGTTTTATATATAGCCCGATTAATTCGGTATCGAACTCATGATGCTTGACATCTAATGATATGGAGACCTGAAGGCATGGATTTTTTTTCCTTTAAAGAAACAACATTGCTAGTTCTCGGTGGTTCACTGAGAATGAACTTAGATCTGCATCGATGTTTGTGCATCCTGTGATTCGTAAATGTGTTGTGACTGAGGAATTAAAAGTATCCTGACCATGCCTCATGATTCGCCTTTTTTGATAAAGGCCTCATGATTCGTGCTGGGTGAGAGTTGCAAGCGGTTGCGACTGATATAGAACTTAGCTAATTCTGTGTCGATTGAGAATTAGTCACTCTCCTAAAAGAAGAACTTCTGCGTGACAAAACATCCGAAATTCCTCAACAACAACAGCACACTGTCATCAACTTCAAACAGAACAAATATACCGACTAGGTAAAGTACTGCAATACAGTATACTATTACGAATCACCACATGGGATGGGAGACAGTGAACCGGTTGGAACAAATCGGCGTGCAGATCCATGGATGGATGAGCCACCTACCAAGCACGAGGAGCAGAGGTCGATGGATGGATCGACAAGGCAGCAGGCAGGAAGGCACACATCCTCCTACCAAATTCTTCCAAAATCACACTGCCACACACCAGATGCGAACCCTTTTCTCCAGTTGTCAAGTTAATTATCCTTTTCCCTCCCCTCCAGCGATCGATGGATCGATGGCTGCTAGCTTGTCGTGCAGCCTAGTGGTGGTGGGCACGGCACGGCAGTGCAGCGCTTGCTTCGTTGTCGCGTGGCCATGGATGCATGTGCTGCAATACCCCGGCCGGCCCGGCGTCCGATCGATCAGCAATGAATCGCCAATCAGACAACCTGTGAACCTGTCCCAGCATACGCACTTTGCAATAATAATCCACGCATCCCTACTTAATCATGTCGATCCCCACTGTCATGCGTGGCCATGTGGTTGCTGCATAAGCATAATCAAATCCTCAGCACCCCGACCCTGCTAACCTGCTAGATTAGATTAAACTGAGCCTGTCTATTGCAGGAAACCTGACAGGCTAATCATGTTCCTGCTCTAAAGCCGATGGTTTCACTGAAGATTGTATATGCAATTTGCTCTAATTTGTACCCGACAGTATTGAAGAAGGTCGATCTGGATCACATGCATGTACCGTCAGGGAAACGGACATGCCCTGTAGACGCGCGTGAGAGAAGGTGGCACTTAACTGAAGCCACTGTTTGAAACGGTTTTCCCTCTCAGTCTCAGGGATGGAAAATGAAGTACGATCTCAAACTCTGGCAGTGGTGCAATGGATTCCGGTGAACACTGGCTGCAGATACCACACATATATATGTAATATGCCGGGTACCATCGTCCCGTTTCTGTGTGTTCTCCACATCATGAGCGTATGAGCACCTGCAAAGCTATAATGCTGCCTTTGCCACATATGATTAATTGATACTAGTACCATGTTTCGATTCAGAAAAGGCCCTTTCTGAAAGAGGTGAAATGATGGGTAGCTGCAGGCTGCTGCATGCGACACAAAGAGAGAATGTGCAGCGCCGATCTGATGGCAGTCAGATAAGGTAGTAGTAGTGAAGTTACATCAGTCAATCAACGATGCGCTCTGACGATGGCCGGTGCAGGGTAAGATACATTATGGGTGATTCAGTTGTCAGCCTGTCATTGCACCGGCCGGGCCACGAGAAACCTATAGCAGGGCACTAGCAGACCTCAACCAAATATTAACCACAGCTTAGTTTTTAAACAGAAGGCTCGAAAGCCCAGCTTTGAATTAACAAAGCCATCAACCGGCCAGGAGTACAACGATAGAAACACCATATACAAAAAACAAAGAGCCGCTGGGTTACCAGCTTACAAATGACAGCAAAAGGAGCAACAGAGAGGAAGAAAAGCAAGCTACATTACACTAGCTATACTAGGAAGAGAGCATGAGCTCGTCGGAGGGATCGCCTCCACTGTTGCAAGGGCACGACGCCAAGAATGTCCCGAACCAACAAATCTCCCATGCCAAAGCAAAGCGCACCCATGACCAGCAGATCGTAGTTGTCTTCATGCCTCGAGGTACTAAAGGGGAGGGCTTGATGGAGACGCCTCCAAGGAGGAGAGCGACACCCAAGGGCGTCGCCGTCTCCCGCACCGGCCGAGGCCTTGCTGAGCTTTCACCCTAGCCCAACCGCCACCCCAAAAGACACAGCCTTGACACCTATCCAACAACACATTGGTCCCACGGCATAAGGAAGAAATCATCGGCCTCGCCCGCGGCATGACACCGGCCAAAGAAACCACCCCTGGCTATCTAGCTAGGCGGCCGCCCAAAACGGGCAGAGCACCGTGTTAAAGACGCCGGGGAGACAACGGCGGCGACGAGCACAAGGAAGGTAAAGCGGGTGTGCCTAAAGACCATGAGGAGAACCTTGTCCCATCGAAGAAGCGCGCAAGTCGAGCATGGGGGCGTGATCCAGCTACGAGAAAGGAGGGGCAATTGGTGGCGCCTCCAAGAAGGAAAACGGCGTGGAAGACGTCGTCGTCACTCGCAAAGGCCAAGGCCTTGTACGGCTTTCGCCGATGTCCCACCCAGAACCCGAAGCCAGCCACCACCATGAGACCGTGGAGGGGAAGCAAAGCCGACACCGTCGACAACACCGCAACAGGTATTGCCAGCCCAAGGGAACGCGGTGACCCAGACCCCGAGTCACCAACGTCGAACTCAACGCCGACACGAGTCGCACACCACCAGCCTACCACAGCAGCCGGAGCACATACGGCACCATCCATGCCACCCCGGACTAGCCCCCGTCGTCCGCGGCAAAGCACAGCGCCCCACCAAGCACATGGCGAGGCGGCGGCGAGAGACAGGTGCTACCTCAGCCACCACCACATCACCCACGCGCGACCGCAGCAAGCCGTTGGCAGGCACCAGCAAACGCGCCCGCCCTAGAGCAGCGCCACGAAACTGCCCGGGGGCCCTACCCCTGCAGCCAAGGCCCAGTCCCTACTGAGCCGCCGGCGACACAGACCCGTCCGTGCCGCCCCTGCCTAACTCCACCACCGCAAGACCCACCAAATAGGCAAAGCCATACCAGCCGGTGTTTGCCTTCCTTGGCCAGATCCAGGCCTGACACCCGCCACCGCGACGGGGAAGGACGGAGCGCCCGATCTGCAAGGATCCTTCCAACTGTGGGCGAAATCCTGCCAGATCCCAAGCCGTAGCCCGTCACCGCGACGGGGGAGGCACCGGAGCTGCACGGGGACGCACGCAGCAGAGCGACCGCTGGCGGATGCGAAGGTCAGGCGACATGGCGCGGCCTAGGGGAGGGGAGCGGCGGGGAAGCCTCGGCGCAGCACTGACCTCCATCCTGCTGCGGCCGCGAGACCAGAAGACCTCGCCGCCCCCATCACCGGCGCCGCGCGACCTTTGCCGGCGGCGGCCTCCGGGGGCGACGAGGCGGAGAGGGAGGGAGGGTGGGTGGCGGCGGAGAGGCGCTAGCGGCGGAGAGGCGCTAGGGGCGCCCAACCACAGCTTAGTAAAACAGGCCGTATATTATTAGTCAAAATTCGATGCTTCATAAGTTTGACAAGAAATATATGTTAGGTTGATCTCTTCTGCGTGGGCACGGGCGCCCAACCTCTATCTGGTTGGTGGGCTCCTGTCGCCAACGCTATAAAGAGAGATGGGGGCCGACGGCACGCAGTACGAGGTTCACCGATGGTACGTCCCACCGACGTACCAATCTGATCTAGGGTTAGCGTTGTATCGGTGGGAAGCTCTGCCACCGCCACCACCACTCACTCACGCCTCCGTTGTCACCACCATGTCGACTACGTTAGGCTCCTCCTCGCAGGGAGAAGGTAACCTCCTCCTCTCTCTCGATCTCTCTCTGCCGCGACCAGTACACACACATAGATTGCTCTAGCTGCACGAGTTCTACACCTAGTCGATCTAGTGGCTTTAACAATATGAACATCCACAATACTGAATAAATATATACTATGAATGTATCTTTATATGGTGAATCTATTGATATAGATTAGGTGCTTAGATGTTCATATTTTTAGGTAAATACAAGTCGAACTTACAAGGCGTTGACTTTTGACTAAAGATGTACGCCTCATTTTTACGACGTAGGAAATATCCAAAAGCATAAGTGTTTCAAAACGGAGGAAAAAACTTTGCCTCATCTCATTAATTAAGAAGAAGTTTTAGAGATGTTTGGGTGGCCTAAGCCACCATACAAGACAACACAAGCCTACTCTCGTGACATAATACAACTTAAATGTTTAGCCCCCGCGGCTTCCATCCTAATTTTAGCTAGAACTATGCAAGGCAAGGTTGAGATATGGGGAAAAACCTTAGTTCCAAATTTCCTATGCCACCAACATAGCAAGAGATGCCATGATTTACCTGTCTCTGAAAGCAGAGATTCATGAACTGCGGCTGCCGGTTTGCAAATTACAATAGGCCTGACGGCAGGAGCACGGCAGCAACACCGCATAACAGTTGCAGCAACCGGACCCAGCAAATAAAACACTGAATCCACAAGTAATCGGCTTTTGCCAGGGTGATTCAGGCGTACCATGAGAGAGCCCAAAAGATGGATGCCGAGAAAAAACACCTAGGGGCCGTTCAAAAGTGTCGCATGATCGTACGAGCTAGTGCGAATTCAGGCTGCACGGTGCTACTGTAGTACAGCTCGGAAAAGCGGATTTCTGTTGGATCTGGAGCCGATGGAGCGCGCGCGAGAGAGAGAGATATAGGCTGGCATTGCTGATTGTTTCTTGATTATTCTCCTCGATCGATCCTCCGGCTCCATGGCCACGGAGACAGGGAGGCGCGCATGTGCGGCGGGGCTTTTGAACGATGAATTAATCTGGGAGCTGTAAAGACGATCGAGCGGGGTCTCCTCCGGGATCTCTCCCTCCCGATGATGTGCCTCGTTTCCTGCTAATCTGTCTGCACATTCCGTGGCTTGTCTGGACATGTTCCACCGCAAGCACGTATTGATCTGTATATACAATTGCACAGACATGTATTCCATGACCCTCGCAGCCGGAGTAGGAGTAGTATATTTGCACCGGACACCGCCTTCCGGCGAGCGCACGTGGCAGCGACATGCCCAGAGTTATTTTATTTTGCATTTACATGTCGACCTTCAGTTGACAAGACTTGACTAAGATGATTTTCCCATAAAGAAATTAAGAAATATATTAGTATCACAAAGATATCAATTATATCTAGCCTCTAGAACGACGCAACATAATGGTAATAAGGATGTATATAACAAAAAAAGCTAAATAAAAAGGTTTCAGCTACACTGTTCCAGCCCTAGTAGCAGCATCTAAGACAACACCTAAAGTTCAAGTTCCCCAAACGCAACGGCTTCAAGAAGGAAAGAGTGTACAACCATCATCGTCGTCCGATCATAGATTTTCACCATGAAAAAAAGTCACCGTTCTTAAAATAATGCTTTCAACAAGACTATTGTCAACACAACCAATTACTGCTAGACCTTGGAACTTTTTTAGCCTGTGTGTGGGTGGGGGGGGGGGGGGGGGGTGAGGGGAGGAGATCAGGAGAGGGGGAGGGGGAGATTCCCCACCTGAATTTTCATTCCATAAAAAGGCTCAAAAGCCGACAAGTTTTACGGTAGAGGCACATGGAGAGTAGAAGAGCAAGAGTTTACAGATAGGGGCGTGAAACTTGAACACGCGTCCCATGTGTTCGTCACATCACGAACGGCATCAAGCGTTCTAGCCCTCCACAACATAGTGTCATGGTGACAAGCTGCCAGGAGACGGGGGAGGGGAGATTGATCAACTTGGAAGGCGGCCCTTCGGTGCCGCCACATACCTTAGATTTTCACCCTAAAAGGTTCGACTTTGAACTTCTTCTGTGTAATCACTCCCACTAGCATGCCGCTGCTACGAATCATGATTCACCTAGCAATTTTCTTATCGCGGCAAAGATTCGAACCACCATTACTAGTCCTCAGATATCGGCGCTCATGCCATTCCTCTCTTCTGACTTCACCATGGAATGAAAAAGACATGTCACGTGATGGCAACAGAGCTTCGCGCCACTCCCTCTTAAAACTAAGCGGTCGGAAAAAAAAAATATGGGTGCGCACGACAGAGTTAGAAACATGCCAATTTATGTGTAGCCTAGTGTAAGATTAAACTACGGAGTTAACGACGAGAGTACAATCATCAGGACATGTTCGTCTCCATGTGCATGAAAATTAACAAAGCTATACGTCTGTAGCTAGGTTAATCTACCGCGGGAGAGGGGACAGATCGAGAGACGGATGTGCGCCTCCCTGGCTTCCGGGGACAGGACAACGGAGCATGCACGCCACGACAACCTATAGGAGCCATACCACCATATGCACGCCGATCGCTTACCATGGAAGCTACGAAGCACGGAAGCACGGAAGCAGGCATGTGAAGGAGCAAGCCAGATCGACCGGCTCGCGACTCCACCTCGCGCCACAGTTCAATCTCGTAAAATTACCAATTGTTTGCGGAACGAAATGACATTCAGCTCAAAACTAGGCCTCAAAGAATATGTTTTCTCTCCTAAATCCAGCGAGATTTCTACTGCTACTCGTGAAATTGTCGCCCAGTTATAGCCTGGCCCTCCAAACAAAGATGACACAATAAGCAGCATTATTGTTGCGGGTACGGCAAACCGATGACATCAGCGCTGCTCAGTCAGTTGCACGTACAGCCAGAACAAACATTCAGTAAACTGACGCAGCAACAGCGTCCATAATTCCAATATAGAGGATTTGAATGTAAATGTTAACTTCAGTTAAACGGGGCCATGCCAAGAGTAGCTTTTGAAAATACTCCCTCCGTCCATGTATCTATGCACTAAATTTAGATGTATTTATGCACTAAAGAGTGTCTAGATACTTCTGAATTTAGACAAAATTTTCGACATCAAAAAATGGACAGAGGTAGTAGCATTTTGCATGTTACATTGTTACACCGGGCAAAAACGCCATATTTACATTTGACAGATTTGCGGGCAGCTAAACGATGTATCAGACATCTATAGGATTACCGACTATCCGTTCAGTCTAGATGGTACAAAAACATGTTGAATTTCGCTTTCTATACATGTCAGTATACTGCCAACTAAGAGATGTGGTCCAAGCATTTCTAGACCCCATAGCATCATTCAGACTGCCGGAATTAATCTTCACCATGACTTCTATTGGAGCACAGAGGCATGAAAGATGTGATCCCTGCCTCGGAACAAAGACTGGTGACGCCCAGAAATTCAGATATTGCAATTTATTGCCTGAACACCAAAACCTCTTTATCATCTGCGGGAAACAATAGGTAGGAGTAGGACCACATTGTATTTTAGCATCTGATGAAATTCCTTAAATCAATGTGACGACTTGGACATTCATGCTAAATAGGAAAATTATTTTAGTAATTGGATATTGATGTTATTTTCCTAACAAGGCCCTCCTCCAGATTTCTATGAATTATCAGGCACATTGATGTTATTTTCATCACTGGCTTCAGTTATATAAACTAATTGGATATCGGTAGTCAGATGTAGAGGTGTGTCTATTGTTCTATTGGCAGCAGCATTGCAGAACCATAAATATTTCCTCGGTTGTAGGATTATACATCGGAGCATTGAAACCTACATGTAAACAAAAACTATTCTTCAGTGTATGATTAAAATGATCCTAAAATAACACGATTGATTCTAGTTCGGGGATTAAGCAGATTGAACAACCAACTAGCATTATCTCCAGATGTCTTGCAAGCTAACTGTACCTATTCCTTTTTGTATGTTGTGTGTCAGACAACGTTATTACCATTAGAAAAAAGCACAACAGATCAAAGTGAATCTATATTGTGTACAATCATTCATTCACTTATATAGTAACAGATGAAATAAAACACGTGCTCTTAGTCTAATAAGTTTACCAAAATCTGCTTAATAGAGGAGCTTGTAAAATCAGCAAGATCCATCATGAGTATTGACATTGGTATTTTAGAAGCGCTCCATTACAAAATCTAGATGAAATTTAAAGTATACTCCTACAGGCTACCAAAGTAGTTATGCCTATAGTTACACTAACATCTACCACCAATGATACAAAAGTAGCTATGCCTATAGTATACTAATACCCACCACCAATGATGAAAAACATATCGAATGGTAAAACAACAAAAAAGGACCATTGGCAAATAATTGGGTATTTTTTCTTTCTTTATTCTATTACGGAGTATTCTACCTAATTAGAAGATGTATATAGGGCCATTTTGGCAAATGTAGACTAATACAAAACCTGTGTAAGCCGGATGATATACTTTTTTCACAGTAGAGTATATCGTACATATCTCAACACAGTGATAATTGAAAGGAAAATTAGCTTGTTTACGCAAGCTACCTGGTAAGAAAAAAAACATTGCTTGAAGAAATGTGATGCATACCTCTACAGAAGTTTTGAGCCTGAGTTGTCCTGCGACTTGTTCAAGTAGCCCAACAACACTCTCGAAAAAGGATATGGACAGCCGAAGAATCGAACAAGATTTTGCAATCCTCTCTCCCCTTGTGTGACATTTGATGAACTTAGACGAGTAATATATGTATTTCCTTCATATATATAACTAAGTTGCTGACACAGTAACACAGCTATACCAGCATTAACTGACAGACTGGCAAATGCAAGATATAACAGAATTATACCCCTCGCTGACAAGAAGAATGCGGAACTTGCCAAGGTAGTAATAATCTCCATCAGTAATTTCATAGAACCCTTTGAGTGACCATATGATGATAGATTTGGAAAATCTAGAGGGGGCCATATATGATAACTTGCATAAATGGTCATAATAGCAGCATAACTGCAACTCGTGACCACAGATATAAGAAAAATGACAAAAGCTCGGTGATTTGAAGCTCCCACACAGTTTCCAATCTGCAGATGACATGACAAAAAAGGAAATACAACAAAGAAAACTAATTAGCAATAAGCAATGAGGCAACAGAATGGGAATATATCAAGACATCACTATCAAATTTATCCAACTTACAAATGGGCAATGATGATCCATGTCCACCACACACATTTTACAGGATCGGCAGTGATGTGCTCTTGGAGGCTTAGGTTTACTACAGTATGTACAAAATGTATAGTTCTCAAGATCATTCTTTTCGACCATTGGATAGCTTCCCCACCGTATGTTTGCTGGCGCACCGGCAGACTTCAGAGAGGCCAAACAGTAACTTGCAATTGTAAATACAGATAAGACAGCTGCTACTGTGCAGTGAAAGATGCCACAGAACATGCTGATTGAGAAAACAACTGGATATACCGCCCAGACCCCGCCGCCTGTTAATGAGAGAAAAGAAGAC
This sequence comes from Lolium perenne, assembly GCF_019359855.2. Taxonomy (NCBI): domain Eukaryota; kingdom Viridiplantae; phylum Streptophyta; class Magnoliopsida; order Poales; family Poaceae; genus Lolium; species Lolium perenne. The sequence continues at coordinate 326,817,126 of NC_067245.2, forward strand.
AGAATAAAACAGGAGTTGTATGGAGCACAGTTACAAAATATTGGGGCGGCAAATATATGAAAAAAACAAATAAACATGGAACAGTAGTTATATCAGACGCTGATAAATATTCAGAACTTACATATAACAAAGAGCATGAAGAGCATGAGCACAGTCACAAAGAACCCATCCCGGAAACGCCTCCAGCGAGAAAAGCATACACTGTCAGGTTTTCTTGAAGTTTGGTCGCATTGTGTGACTGCTCCACACCAGCCACACTTGTATACAGGTGCATAACTTGTAAAAACAAGCCGGAGACCACAGCCCCAACATGTGGCCTCATGATCTTCTGGTATGGACGTGACACATTGTTCTACCTGAACAGAAGAAGGATGTTGATTAGCCCATTGATGCAGAAACGGTTAATTAATTTAAGGTACTTTCACAGTGTCATTCTTCTCTGCTAATCGTAGCACACAGGCTGGACTTGTTATATGTCTATTGTTTGATCCACAAATCATATCAAAAAAATGAAATCACCAAGTAAATTTGACGGTAATTTTTTTTTATCAAGAAGCATTAGTATCACAGAACTGGGGCAATGTCCTTTTCTAAAATTTTACTTGTATGGGTGAGCGAAAGCATTGTATTCATAAGGGTCAAACAGTTTTCCAATAGGTCCTCTCCAAAGAGTAGTGTACTCAGCGCCACTGTTGACAGTCGATCCCAAGTAACAGAACATCCATTATCTAACAAAATCTCAAGTAACAGAAAATGATAATTTCCCCTTGTGTGTGTGCTGAATATGATGTTTGAGATTTATGATTTTATCATTACTCCCCAACAACTAATATCTAACTGCATGATGATCTCGAAAAATAAAATAACCAACTGCTTATACCAAAGCCTGCAAGTTCCCCTAAAGACTGAAGAATGCCCTTAGTTTGAGTGCTAAGTAACTAGATGTTGAAAAGTATTTTAATAATGAAAGGACAGAGTTTAGCTTTCTGGGCACACTGTTGTGAACATAAGTACAGTGCTGATTACCACAGAAAAATAATCAACCCTTGTCAGAATTGACCTACAATATCCTCAAGCGGTGACCTTAGTGCAACAATCTAGTGCTATCCTCAGCCATGTCAACAAACCTAGAGTAACGCAACGCGTCTTAGCAAAAGCACCCTGGCACTAGAAAATTGACACCATTACTGCACATAACTATTACAGAGTAGGGGATTTGCGCTGCACTTCATTATCTGTCTACGGCTCTTCTGAGCCCATAAACGAGTCGGATGATGGATGTCAAACAGTCTAAGCCTCTAATATCAGGCAACCAAGTTGGCAATACAGCGCGTGGAATAACACGGTGAAGACGGTGGGGCATTAACCCACTACCATACTAGCAGTTTTATGCTATGCTAGAAGTTTGACAGAAGAATGCCATTAGCCTGAGCAGCCAACTAGTTAGCTGTTCCCATAACATCTTACTAACAAAGGATGGCGCTTAGCTTTCTGGGCACACGCACTAAGCAGGTTATGATAGCCGCAGACAAATAATGGCCCTTCTTATCTGAATTGACCTTAGTTACGACGAGTGAGTGTGCTATCCTCACCCAAACCAACAAGCTTATTTTACACGAGCCTCTCACTGGTAGTAGCGTAACAATTAATAAGCATCGTTGCAAGATCAATCTATTGGTAGTAGACAATTATACATCATTAGTAGTGATGATGATGATGATGATGAGTAGTAGTAGTAGTAGGGGATCTGCGGTGCTCGTTACTCATGTGCCATGGCCCTACAGCACATAAAAGCGCAGGCAGCAAGTTGGGTACGAGTAGTTGTATCCCAGGGGGCTAGCAGTTTGTTGGTACTCCTTGCTCAACTGAACCTCCAGGGGATCCTGAGCGGAACTTGGCAGCGCCGAGCCTACGGCACGGGCGGTCGCAATCATACAACAGGGCAACAGGGTGTAAAAACGAGGGAAAGATGGGGCGGCGAACCTCGGGCAGCGGCTGCTGCTCCCCCATGGCCGCCACGCGCGGCGCGCAGATCCGCCGCCGGGCGGGGAGCGGGGGGTGGCGGAGGAGACCGTCGCTGGCGGCGGTGGGTGGGGACTCTGGCGAGGTATGGTCGCTGAAGCTTGTGCTGCTTCTCGGTGGGAAGGATCGATGGAGTAGAATAATCGGAGCGGCGGGCGGGCGGGCGGGCATGTGGGACGGACGTGGGATTCGAGGAAAGGAGGACGGCGACAAGTCGACTGCGACTGCGACCGGGCTCCCTGCCGTCTCCGGCCTTCCGCGCTCCGGTCGGGCCGGTCCCGGTTGTGTTGTGCGGCAGCGCTTCCTCTAGGGAAATTTGCCATTTTTTAAGACACACCGCAAAAATCTTTCTTTACTGAGTAGTAGCATTGCAATTTCGTAGCAAAATTGCTAGAACATATCCTACTGCCTAAATGAAAAGTTTTTCTTCATATATATGTCATCATTGTTTTTCTCTAATTTGCTTCTTATGTCTACGATACTTGGGATTAAATAACCAGTTGAACACCCATGCCGAGTCCCCATCCATGGCTGCCGCCAACACGGTGATCTAGGGCGAGGCCGGCTGGAGCATTCGGGGCCGCAAGCCCAGACTTCTCAGCGGAGCGGCGCAACACATCGTGACCTTGGGGCCGGTCGCGGGGCGAGGGAATGTAGGGAGATGGGAGCTAGGGGTGAGTGAGGTGGGCTCATCGAAGGAGAGAAGCCGTGTTTGGGGTGTTGGCAACAGTACGGAGGGCGGCGCTAGGGTTTATACCATAATAAAACGCTTCGAAGCTACTACACGGTAGACGATACTACATGTTTGCCACAAAAGCCAAAGGGTAATATGGTAATTTCAAGCGCTAAAAAGCCAAATTTTCGGTTTCAGGCCATTTGGTATGTTCTTGCAACCTTTTTTTTAAATAAATATTCTTGTTTAGGTAATAACTAGGTAACCAGAAGATTCAATTAAGCGAGATTCTGAAGTTACAACTGCTAAATTGAGATCAATCATCAATAAGTAGTTGCCCTGGGGGATCAAACAAATACAGATTCCGGCGATAGTCTTTGGCAAATGCCAGAAAATACGGTAGCAAAATTTCCCCTTAGCTCGAATCCCAACATCGCAGATCAAATCTATGGTTGAACAAGCCGCTGCATTTTTTATATTTCTGAAGATGGTTCGTTGACGTCAGTATGATTCCACACTTCAATTACTCCATGAATGGTTCACGGCCTCGTCAATACTATGAGTGTTCTGCAGAGGTGTGCGCGAAGCTTTATCTGCTCTACTTTTTTACAAACCAGTAACTTACTCAAGAAATCTAGCTAGTGGATGTTAATGATACGATCCAGGGACTCATCTACAAGGATGTGGAAAGACACCACTATACAAATAGTTCAAGAGGGGGCATTGCACAGGGCATGGCTAGAAGTTTCTTTCCCCTTGCGCAATGCCACAAATGTGAACCTGCTGCTGCGCGGCTTTCAGAATGAATGCTGGGAGCTTTTTCCCTTCATCCGAAATAAAATGCAAGACTACAATACGATATCTTTGCAGCATATTTTGTCATGTCAAGTTACAGGTATTCCCACATTGAAACGCACACACGATCCACTCACTTTGAACCTGGGAACCGACTGCAAGGGCATGATACACTTAACATGAGGTACTACTCCAAATGCAGTTCTTCTGTAAGCATCACATCACCGCGAAAAACATGGCTTCCAGCGAAAAACATGGCTTCCAACGACAAACCAACAAATTATAAGAAGGCATTTCCTATCCAAGGCTGCTCTCTGATGTCATCATATGTCAGCCGAGAGGAAGTCGTTCGACAATGTAACCTGGCAAACAAGAAAATTGAGGAGTCGGTATATTGCATCTGAAATAGCTCAACCCATATCATGAAGCTCTTGTCACTGAATCTAGAATTAGGAAAGTGTGATTACCTTCTCACCCATCTTGAATGGCGCCAGGCCCCTGTATGGGCAAGTACCACATCTGAATGCATCGCCCAACCCGCACTGAAATAGATAACAACATATATCATCAGTAACTTTGGGTCAGTTGAGTGTATGCATACATATGATTGTGGATTATCACAAGAAATCACCAGTGGCATTGTATGTTTACAAGCAATAATTTTACTTACACTGCCACAAGCTGACACAGGGTTATCGATCTGTTCTGCAGTGAGCCCCAGCTTCTCCACCTTCTGCTCAGCCTCGGCCCTGCCACAACTGCAGTTCTTGCATGCCTTCTTTGTGGCTCCCACTTCACAATCTCCGACTGGTGAAACAACAGCAGCAAACCACTTCAGTATCTATAAGCCTAAATAAATACCTTTAGAAAAATATACGAAGTCAGAGGGTCAGTTAGCTATACCAACTGGAAGCTCTGGCTTCTTCAGGTCCTCCTCAGTCAAGAGGCTGTCTTCGTCAATTAGTTCATCATCATCGTCAATTTCAATCTTTGGAAGAGTCTTTACTGCTTTCTTCTTCAGTTGGAAGGAAGAACCCATACTCCAAGATGGCTTCTTTGCCTTGATCTGCAAATGATTCCAGTTAGCACTCATCAACAGACATAAAAATGCATGTGCAGCAATCTTGAATGAATATGACACACTCACCGTAACAGATTGCACGCTATCCTGTGAGCTTGTGGCAGAAGCTTGCACTTCAACAAGACCTCCCATGAGTAGCTGGCGCTCGATATAATTGTTTGGCTGATGCAGAGGAAAACAGAAGATCAGTCCGTGCTAAATTTAAATTACAAGACAACGGATGTGAGCAAAAAAACAGTGGGATGAATTACCTTCTGATCAGAGGAGGGTGTGAGGCTCTGTACCAGCACGATCCCCCCAGCTTTCAGCACTCGGCTGATCTCAGCAACCAACTGATCCCCAAAACTTTCCACCTTTTTGATGAAAGACAGAACAGCACCGACCGATGCATCATCGAAAGGCAACTTCCCACCTGACACATGTTAACAACAAAGGTTTACAACAGGCCTACGAAAACAGAGTTTACACAGCGACGCTAACTGAAACTGGTGGCATAAGGGCATCCACAATGGGGGCGATTAGAAGGGACGCCAGGATCTAATTCCCGGTCGATTAGCAGTTGGACCGTGGAATCCCGGAGTCTAGCCTAGCGTCGACGCAAAACATAGCAGCGAGCACTTGGCAAATTTTCTTCCTGTACATGCTCACGAGCTGAGGAAACCAACCAAAGAAATGTATGTTAGCGGCTTAGCGCCCAGCGTTGCGAAGTCCTCGCTTAATTGATTCTATGATTGACGGTAATTATGTTTTAACCTGTAAGAATCTGACATTGAACATGCCCTAAGAGTATCAAAACCAAGAACAATGAAATGTCAACTTGCAGATTTTGAAATACACAATTCAATGGATTTTCTGTCCATAAGATATGTGTTGGCTAAGATCAAATAGCTCATGCTATCTGATTCACATGCCCAGTCCATCAGCGGTAGCTTGCTAGGCGGCAACTATTCTGTGAGATATTTCATAGCATCTTGTTTTGTTCCCTGGGACTAAAGCGTGTAATATACATACCGCTACTGTTTTTCCCTTCCCTAAAATGGCATTATGTGCTTTACAAGTGATAAGATGATTAGAGTTACGCAGCTATAAACCTGGCAGTTTGTATATGACTAATTTGCAACGGGCAATCACAGCCCATGAAGAAGTCCTAGCTGATAGCGTTTATTTTCTGTAATGACTATGGTTTCGTTTCTTGAAATGGAACCGGGGGGGAAACCCCTGCTAAACGGAAAATAAGAAATACAAAGTTCATAAATGGAATTTCTCCTGTCCGTAATATAGGCGTTGGCTACAGTCAAATAGCATGTATTATCTGAATCATGTGCCCGGTCCATCAGAGGCTGTTTGATAGGTGGCCACTATTCTATGAGATATTATGTAGTATCGTGTTTTGTTCCTTGGTCTGTAATCATGTGGGTAGGTGGGGGGTGGATACAAAGTTTATAAATGGAATTTCTGTCCATAATATGTTGGCTATGATCAAATAGCTCATATTTCCTAATTGGCATGCCCAGTCCATCAGAGGTAGCTTGATAGGTGGCAACTATTCTGTGAGATATTACATAACTTGATAGGTGGCAACTATTCTGTACTCATCAACCTATTCTGCTCTCCCTTTTCTGAACTGTCACCATGTGTTCTCTGCATATTCTGATAAGATTATTACAGCTACTGCGGAGCTACGAACTTGGCAGCTCGCGTGTGACTGATGAGCAAGGGGCAATCCCAGCCCATGATTCTAACCTAGCCCTAGAGAAATATTTTATTATTATATTCTCGTATCTTAATTCGCGGGCCCTAATCCTAGAACAGGGAAAGGGGGAGGGCAAGGGATTGAGAAGCTCACCGAGCGAGGCGCACTGCGTGATGACGACGACCTCCTCCCGCGAGACCCCCGCCGCCGCGGCCAGGTCCCCCACCGCGCGGAGCGGCAGCACCAGCTCGTCCGTCACCGCGAGCGCCGCCGCCGCCGCCGCCATGGATCCGACACCTGCACACGAGCGGATTCGGGTCTGTTGTTAGAGGGAAACGGCGGACCAGATCGAACGGCGGCGACGAGAAGGGGGTGGATTCGAGCCTGCCTACGGATTGGATCGGAGTCCGACGAGGAAGAAGAAGTTCCCGCGAGCGCGAGCGAAGAGGAGATTGATCGGGGTTGGGGGTTGGCTCTGGAAGCTTGGGTGCCGGCGTGGAGAGTTGAAGGATGGATGGAGAAGGGGAAGGCGAAGTTGGGCAGCGGCGGGCGGATGAGGCCGGGTCAGACTTGGCTACCACTTCTAACTGGCCCGGTCTGTTTCGAAGCTATGGGCCTTGCTGGCCTCTGGCCTCTCTTTTTTCAAATGGGATCGCTGGCCTCTTTGATCACTCGACGTGACAGTCGATAAAAAGAAAAACAGAAAACCAGATGGAATGGATCATCTTCCATTTATGCTGACAGTATCGACTTGGTGACTTCAATTGGTTCAGTTTACTGTCACGACACACGACCTTCCCAGGGCTCAAGCAGTGCTTCGTCGTGCGGCACGTCGCCAGGAGATACGTAAAGCCCACGAAGCACAGAAGAAGAAGGCCCAAGCCCAGAATCACGAGGTGTGCGCGGCATCGACAGAGATCCGCTAAGTACGGGAAGGCAAGGGAAAGACGGCAGCTTGGATCTATTCTGTATCTGAACACGCCCGAGTGGCTGTATCTCTCTCCTCCCTCCTCGGATGAACTTGCGAGTTCATCGGATTCCTTCCTCCTAGCGTGACGCTAGGGCCTGTAATCTGTGAATCTCGTGGTGAATTATCTATCTATCCTCGCGGGTGTGACATATGGTATCAGAGCCACCGGTTTCCTCGGTCGGCTTCCACTAAAATCCCCACGAAAATCTCCACAAAAAAAAAAAAATCTCCACCAAAAACGGTGAGCTCACACGGTGATCCAGATTCGAGAAGGAGTTCGGTGGTGTCCGGGGCGGTCGAAATCCGACCCGGCAGTGGATTCGTGTGCCATTGGAGGCGCTACTCGCAGGCGGCGACTGACCTTAGCCCCAGGGGCGGTGGTGTGGGAGCAAGCTCAAACAGTCCAGATGGAGCAAGACCTCGCCGATCTCAAGGCTCAAGGTGCGCTTGTCACCGATTCCATCAGGGCCATGTCGGAAACAATCAAAGGCCTTGGCTCCTGGATGCCTAGGGTGGACACCTCCATCACCACGATCCAACAATCAATAGAGGCGATGGGAGCCCGTGTTGCAGCGCTGGAGGCGGCGCGGTCGATCTCTGACGACATCACGCCTCGGCCCGACGGGCACCGCCCAGAACACGCTCACCAGGGTCATGGTTCGGATGCTACCAAGGCACCGTATCACACCCTGGTCAGGGGTAAGCGTCACTCTCAGCATACTTCTTTTAATTTGGGAGAGCAGTCTGACAAGGATGATGACACAGATGGTAGTGTTTATACTGACAATCACAACACACACCGTGGTCGTAGCTACTCTCGCATGCCCAAAACCGATTTTCCACGCTTTGACGGAGAAAATCCAAAGTGGTGGAAAAACGTGTGTGAGAAATACTTTTCCACTTATGATGTAGATAGAAATTCCTGGGCTAGCTTTGCTACGATGCATTTTGTAGGCAATGCAGCGTTGTGGCTTACAAATTATGAGGTAGTTAATGAAGTTGAAACATGGGAAGAATTAGTGGTAGCGGTGCATACGAAATTTGGTAAAAACAAACATCTGAAACACTTAGAGGCACTAGAGAGATGCAAACAAAAGGAGAACACAGTAGATACTTACTATAAAGATTTTGAGGCATTAAGGCACAAAGTGTTAGTTCATAACAAACACTATGATGAGGCTTTTTTTGTTACAAAATTTGTTGCTGGGCTTAAACCTGAAATTCAGAAAGCTATAAGATTACATTGTCCTCGAACTGTTGATGCGGCTTTGTCCCTTGCTGAAACGCAGGAGGAGATTCTTGAAGAAGCTCGACAAACTCACAGTGGCAGATACAAAAATGAGTTCTCCAGACCATCTTACTCCAGGTCAGGGTATTCTGGCAGGGGCATAATTCAGAGTGCACCTGAAGATAAAAAGAAAACCGAAGAGAAGCCACCATGGGCAGATCAGTTCAATACTCTGAAAGCACAGCGCAGGGCAAGAGGTGAGTGTTTCAAATGCGGTGACAAATTCCAGCCAGGACACCGCTGTGCGAAAACGGTGCCACTAAATGTAGTAGAAGAATTATGGGAATTACTACAGCTGCAATCCTCGTCTGAAGATGACCAAGATGCAGAGTCTAGCGAGGAGGAGACGCTGATGAAAGTATCTTACTGTGCCGCAGCTGGGACAGCAACGAAGAAAACCATCCGGTTACAGGCTACAGTGGATGGAAAACAGGTGCTGATCCTCATTGACTCGGGAAGCTCAGGTAGCTTTATCTCTCAACAAACAGTTGACAAGCTCAAGCTGAAAACAACAGCCGTACCGGAAGTACAAGTGGTAGTGGCAGATGGGGCCAAACTTCCATGTACCATGGCCTCTCCGGATGTGGTTTGGCAATGCCAGAACAACATGTTTGCCTCCACTTTGCGAGTGTTCGACCTGCAAGGATATGACATCATCCTCGGGATGGATTGGCTCGAAGCATGCGGCGATATGTGGGTCAGCTGGAAACATAAGACACTGCGATTCCGACATGGTGGCAAGAGAATTACCTTGAAGGGCATCAAGCACCGTACTGACAAGTGTGAACAGATCTCAGGCCCGCAGTTGCATCGCATGATCCGCAATGGGGAATTGGCACAGGTCATCCAATTGTGCCCAATACAGGAGCAGCAACAACCAGGAGAGACACCGCAGGTGATAGCCAAGGTGCTCCTCGATTTCGACCACTGTTTTAGTGAGCCAAAAGAGATTCCACCGCACCGCAAATTCGATCATCATATCAACTTGCAATCTGGGGTTAAGCCAATTAGCGTACGCCCGTACCGCTATACTCCGCAGCAGAAGGACGAGATAGAGAAGCAAATCCATGAAATGCTACAGAAGGGGCTAATCAAGATCAGCCGCAGTCCATTCGCTTCACCCGTGCTACTGGTCAAGAAGAAGGACGGGAGTTGGCGGTTTTGCGTCGATTACCGACACCTGAACGCCGTCACTGTGCCCAACAAATACCCAATGCCAATCGTGGAGGAGCTACTCGATGAATTGGCTGGAGCCGCTGTGTTCACCAAGCTCGATCTGCGCTCCGGATATCACCAAATCCGGATGGCAGAAGAAGATGAATCCAAAACAGCCTTTCGCACCCACAGCGGTCACTTCGAGTTCCGTGTCATGCCCTTTGGGCTATCCACAGCTCCGGCGACATTCCAGTCAGCGATGAATCAAGTCTTCGCTGGCCAAATCCGTCAATTCGTGCTAGTATTCGTCGATGACATACTCGTGTACAGCAAGACAATGGAAGAACATGCTGCACATCTCAAAGTGGTGTTTGAATTGCTGGCACAACATCAACTATACATCAAGCGCAGCAAGTGCACATTTGCACAACAATCGCTTGAGTATTTGGGACACATAATCAGTTCAGCGGGAGTAGCGACAGACCCATCAAAGATTGCATCGGTACAGTCGTGGCCTACTCCAACAAATGCCAAACAATTACGAGGGTTTCTCGGTTTGGCCGGATATTATCGGAAATTCATCCGAAACTTCGGCACAATTAGTAGGCCACTAACAAACCTCCTCAAGAAACACACACAGTACAATTGGACAAAGTATGAGCGTGAAGCATTCTCAGCTCTGAAAGCAGCTTTGATCAAGGCACCAGTGTTGGCTCTACCAGATTTCAAGGTCGAGTTCATCTTGGAAACTGATGCTTGTGACAAAGGAATTGGGGCAGTGCTTATGCAGCGTGGGCATCCCATTGCATTTCTCAGCAAATCTCTGGGAGCCAAGAACCAAACCCTCTCGACATATGATAAGGAATGCCTAGCCATCCTCTTAGCAATTGACAGATGGCGTTCCTATTTGCAGCATGCTCCGTTTACAATTCGCACGGACCAGAGAAGTTTGGTGCACCTAACTGACCACAGGATAGCCACACCAATACAGAAAAAAGCATACTTCAAGCTGATGGGCTTCCAATACAAGGTCATATACAAAAAAGGTATAGAGAACAGAGCCGCGGATGCTTTGTCGCGTCGACCACCGACCGACACATGTGCCGCCCTGTCATCCGTGATTCCCAAATGGCTGGAAACGGTAATTGAAGGCTATGCTGCCGACCCGCGTGCACAGAACTTGTTGCAGGAACTGAGCTTGACAAAACAAAATGATCTGGGGTATTCTCTACAGGATGGGGTGATCAGATTTCAGGGCAGAGTATGGCTGGGATCACACACAGAGGCACATGATGCAGTGCTCCAAGCATTACACAACAGTGGGTTAGGAGGCCACTCTGGCACATTAGCAACATACCAGAAAGTCAAACAATTGTTTGCTTGGCCCAACATGCGCAAGGACATTGAAGCGTTTGTTCAAAAATGCCCTACCTGCCAACAAGCAAAATCTGAACATTGCAAACTTCCGGGCTTGCTCAAACCGCTGCCAATCCCTCCCGAAGCTTGGCATACTGTCAGTCTTGACTTTATCGAAGGACTGCCACAGTCATACCATTATGACACGATCTTGGTCATCATCGACAAGCTGACCAAATACGGGCATTTCATACCGCTCAAGCACCCTTACTCAGCTGTCTCAGTGGCACGTCTGTTCCTTGATAACATCTACAAACTGCACGGTTTACCGAAGACAATCATATCAGACCGTGACAAGATCTTCATAAGCACATTCTGGCGGCAACTATTCAAAATGGCTGACACCACACTCAATCTCAGTTCGTCTTACCATCCACAAACGGATGGACAAACTGAACGCCTCAACCAATGTCTTGAGACATACCTCCGGTGCATGGTGCACGCAAATCCCAACAAATGGTCAGCATGGTTACCACAAGCGGAATACTGGTATAATACCAACTTCCACTCATCTTTGGGTAAATCGCCCTTTGAGGTCTTGTATGGTCACAAACCACGACACTTCGGGATTCAGAACACACTGCAGCCAGCGGTGACAGATGTTGAGCATTGGCTTCAAGAACGGCAAGCATTGCTGCCCATTTTCAGGCAACATTTGGAGCGGGCACAACAACGAATGTGTGCCCAGGCAGATAAAAAACGCATGGAAAGACAGTTCTCTGTGGGCGAGCAAGTATATCTCAAGTTGCAGCCATATGTGCAGACATCTGTAGCACTTCGGTCTTCTCAGAAACTGGCATTCAGATTCTTTGGCCCATTTAAGATACTTAAACGAGTGGGATCGGTAGCCTACAAGCTCCAGTTACCTGACAATGCACGCATACATCCCGTGGTGCACGTGTCACAACTGAAGAAAGCGGTTTCAGGGGATACAGTGGTGAGTCAAACTCTTCCTTCTCATGAAATCACTAACAGGTTGTCAGTTCAACCCTGTGCAGTCATCGATGAACGCTTCGTCAAGCGCGGGCGCAAAATGGCTCCTCAAGTGAAGCTGCAGTGGGATGGCTTGCCAGAGACATGTGCGACCTGGGAGTACCTCTATGCCGTCGTTGAAGCATTCCCTGATGCACCAGCTTGGGGGCAAGCTGGTACTCGAGAAGGAGGCATTGTCACGACACACGACCTTCCCAGGGCTCAAGCAGTGCTTCGTCGTGCGGCACGTCGCCAGGAGATACGCAAAGCCCACGAAGCACAGAAGAAGAAGGCCCAAGCCCAGAATCACGAGGTGTGCGCGGCATCGACAGAGATCCGCTAAGTACGGGAAGGCAAGGGAAAGACGGCAGCTTGGATCTATTCTGTATCTGAACACGCCCGAGTGGCTGTATCTCTCTCCTCCCTCCTCGGATGAACTTGCGAGTTCATCGGATTCCTTCCTCCTAGCGTGACGCTAGGGCCTGTAATCTGTGAATCTCGTGGTGAATTATCTATCGATCCTCGCGGGTGTGACATTTACTTTCAGCATTGCCCGAGGGAAGCAAATGGAGTTACGCATGAATTAGCTAGGACTAGTTTTCTTGATAAGCAATCTTGTAATTGGGACGATGAACTTTCTAGTTTTATTCTAGATAAACGCGTGATTGATGCAACTATTACTGGCAATTAATAAAATCTCACAGCAGAGTCATGTTGTTTCCCTTGAAAAGGAATGATTCCGGCTAGATCTTAACCATGATGGCAAGATAAATATAAGACATGGAAAAAATTAAGAGAGCTAAAGGACCAACATGACCTGCCATTGGTGGTCATCAACGACTCAAACGAGATTATGTTCTCAAATGGAAAAGATGGGGCCATGGCGGGAACCCTAGACCTCGTGGATACATGCAGGCTTTCCAGGATGCTCAGACGACTGTGAACTGGAGGATCTATACTCGGGTGACCTGTACACTTGGAAAACGTGGTCGCATTAGAGAGAGGGAGATTGGATAGGGTCGTTGCGACTAATCCTTGGTCGGTGATGCATCCAGAAGCAACACTGCAACATTTGCGATATGCTGAATCAAATCACAGGCCGATATTATTTGATATTGAGTATCGGGCTGATATATCACATGGGAGGTCAGGGTCACATTGTTTGCAAGCGAAGTGGTTTAAAGAAAACTGTTTTCGTGAGGTCGTGTAGAATGCATGGGAGGCTTCGCCGCATGTGGTCACCGAGGGTGGCGTGTTGGCAAGATTAGGACATCTCCATGGTGCCCTACACGAATGGGATAATTCTACTCCAAAAAAACCGAAGAAGAGACTCTGATAGGCTCAAAGAGAATTTGAGAAAGTTATCAGTGGAACTATTACTGATGATAGTGAGGCTATAGCAATAGATATGGTCGAGCTCATTGATATGCTACTCGAACAGGAGGAGGTCCGTTGGCTTCAGAGTTTCAATCGAAACACTTCTTTTTCGATAACTTTGCTACAGCTCATCGAAAAAGAACTTTGTAAAAAAACTAAAAACAATGATGATGATGATGATGATTAGGTGAAAGGGTATGGAGATGTTAAAACCTCTCGTTTTCCAATATTTCTCTAATATTATTACGTCTGAGGTGTAGGAATATGATCCGTTATTCCAAGATAAAATTCATCTCAAAGTCACACAAGCAATGAATAAAATCCTTGAGGCTCCGTTCTCGGCTAAAGATGTGAGGAAAGCAACGTTTAGCATTGTAGACTTTAAAGCACCTAGCCCTGATGGCCTCCATGCGGTTTTCTAAAAGAAATTATGGAATATTTGTGGGAAACAAATTAGTCATGAGGTTGTACAGACTCTTAACACAAGTCTTATACCTGAAGAGTGGAATGACACGACAATGGTTCTTATTCCCAAAAATGATAATCTAGAGTCGATTACTTAGTTCCGCCCAATTAGTCTTTGAGGCTTTGCAATGTTATTTATAAAAATAATTTCAAAGATGCTTGCCTTCCGTCTGAAAGAGGTTTTACCCCATGCAAAGTGCATTTGTTTCTGGACCTTATTACAGATAATGTTCTAGTTTCCTATAAAAGTGTTCATGCTATCAAGAATAGGAGAAGAGGAGTTGTTGGATCATGTGCGGTAAAGCTGGACATGCAGAAGGCGTATAACCACGTAGAACGGGTTTTCTCTTGAGAATATGATGTGGAAACTATGATTTGATGAACCCTGGATTTCTCTTATGATGGCATTGATATGTCTCCGACGTATCGATAATTTCTTATGTTCCATGCCACATTATTGATGATATCTACATGTTTTATGCATACTTTATGTCATTATTATGCGTTTTCCGGAACTAACCTATTGACGAGATGCCGAAGGGCCGATTCTTTGTTTCTGCTGTTTTTGGTTTCAGAAATCCTAGTAAGGAAATATTCTCGGAATCGGACGAAATCAACGCCCAGCATCTTAGAAATACACGAAGCTTCCAGAACACCCGGGAAGGACCAGAGGTGGGCCACAGGGGCCCCAGGAGGGTGGCTGGCGCGGCCCAAGCCCTGGCCGCACCGCCATACCCCCTCACCGCCTCGTCGCCCTTCCGACTCCGCCTCTTCTCCTATATAAAGGTCCTCGACCTAAAACCTCGATACGGAAAAGCCACGGTACAAGAAACCTTCCAGAGCCGCCGCCATCGCGAAGCCAAGATCTGGGGGACAGGAGTCTCTGTTCTGGCACGCCGCCGGGACGGGGAAGTGCCCCCGGAAGGCTCCTCCATCGACACCACCGCCATCTTCATCATCGATGTTGTCTCCCATGAGGAGGGAGTAGTTCTCCATCGAGGCTCGGGGCTGTACCGGTAGCTATGTGGTTAATCTCTCTCCTATGTACTTCAATACAATGATCTCATGAGCTGCCTTACATGATTGAGATTCATATGAGTTTTGTATCACAATTCATCTATGTGCTACTCTAGTGATGTTATTAAAGTACTCTATTCCTCCTGCATGATGTAATGTGGACAGTGTGTGCATCATGTAGTACTTGGCGTAGTTTATGATTGTGATCTCTTGTAGATTATGAAGTTAACTATTACTATGATGGTATTGATGTGATCTATTTGGTTATGTTGATCTATCTTGCACTCTAAGGTTATTTAAATATGAACATTGAATATTGTGGAGCTTGTTAACTCCGGCATTGAGGGTTCGTGTAATCCTACACAATTAGTGGTGTTCATCATCCAACAAGAGGGTGTAGAGTATAGCATTTATCTATTCTGTTATGTGATCAATGTTGAGAGTGTCCACTAGTGAAAGTATGATCCCTAGGCCTTGTTCCTAAATACTGCTATCGCTGCTTGTTTACTGTTTTACTGCGTTTCTACTGCCTGCAATATTACCACCATCAACTACACGCCAGCAAGCACTTTTCTGGTGCCGTTGCTACTGCTCATACTTATTCATACCACCTGTATTTCACTATCTCTTCGCCGAACTAGTGCACCTATTAGGTGTGTTGGGGACACAAGAGACTTCTTGCTTTGTGATTGCAGGGTTGCATGAGAGGGATATATTTGACATCTTCCTCCCTGAGATCGATAAACCTTGGGTGATCCACTTAAGGGAAACTTGTTGCTGTTCTACAGACCTCTGCTCTTGGAGGCCCAACACTGTCTACAAGAATAGAAGCACCCGTAGACATCAAGCACTTTTCTGGCGCCGTTGCCGGGGAACGAAGGAAAGCTACACCATTTCCTCCCTCGTCAACTACGCGCCAAGCACTTTTCTGGCGCCGTTGCCGGGGAGGAAAGGTAAAAGGCACTCATACTCCGGTTCCAGGTAACAGTACTTTTCTGGCGCCATTGTGTTTGTGCTCGAAGCTATTTCCTTTAGATCCTGCAATTGCATCTTTTTGTTTCTTGTTTACACTAGTTAGGCATAATGGAAAACAACAAAAATATGAGAGATCTTTATGAACTTTATCTTGAATTAGGACATGATGTGTTTGAAGAGAAAATTAAAAAAACCCATGGAACTTTATATGCATGCTAATGGGAATGTTATTAATATGAATGCTTTGAACACTATTGTTGCTAATGCTATGGAAAATTCTAAGCTTGGGGAGGTCGGTTTTGATGAAAATGATCTCCTTAGCCCTCCGGGTACTGAGGAGAAAGTTTATGTTGATTATGATATGCCTCCCATATATGATGATTATAATGATATTGGTCTCTTAGTGCCACCTGTTATGGAGGATGAATTTGATTATGATTACAATATGCCTCCTATATATAATGATAGCTACTTTGTTGAATTTGCTCCCACTACAACTAATAAAATTGATTATGCTTATTTGGAGAGTAATAATTTTATGCATGAGACTCATGATAAGAATGCTTTATGTGATAGTTACATTGTTGAGTTTGCTCATGTTGATACTGAAAGTTATTATGAGAGAGGAAAATATGGTTGTAGAAATTTTCATGTTACTAAAACACCTCTCTTTTTGCTGAAAATCTTGAAGCTGCACTTGTTTTATCTTTCTATGCTTGCTGCATTATGCTTCTTGAATTTGTTTATGTACAAGATTCCTTTTCATAGGAAGCATGTTAGACTTAAATGTGTTTTGAATTTGCCTCTTGATGCTCTCTTTTTCGCTTCAACTACTATTTCTTGCGAGTGCATCATTAAAACTGCTGAGCCCATCTTAATGGCTATAAAGAAAGAACTTCTTGGGAGATAACCCATGTGTTTATTTTGCTACAGTACTTTGTTTTATATTTGTGTTTTGGAAGTTGTTACTAGTGTAGCAACCTCTCCTTATCTTATTTTTGTGTTTTGTTGTGCCAAGTAAAGTCTTTGATAGCAAGGTTGATACTAGATTTGGATTACTGCGCAGAAACAGATTTCTTTGCTGTCACGAATCTGGGCAAAATTCTCTGTACGTAACTCAGAAAATTATTCCAATTTACGTGAGTGATCCTCAGATATGTACGCAACTTTCATTAAATTTGAGCATTTTCATTTGAGCAAGTCTGGTGCCTCAATAAAATTCGTCTTTACGGACTGTTCTGTTTTGACAGATTCTGCCTTTTATTTCGCATTGCCTCTTTTGCTATGTGGGATGGATTTCTTTGTTCCATTAACTTCCAGTAGCTTTGGGCAATGTCCAGAAGTGTTAAGAATGATTGTGTCACCTCTGAACATGTGAGTTTTTGATTATGCACTAACCCTCTAATGAGTTTGTTTCGAGTTTGGTGTGAAGGAAGTTTTCAAGGGTCAAGAGAGGAGGATGATATACTACGATCAAGAAGAGTGAAAAGTCTAAGCTTGGGGATGCCCCGGTGGTTCATCCCTGCATATTTCAAGAAGACTCAAGCATCTAAGCTTGGGGATGCCCAAGGCATCCCCTTCTTCATCGACAAATTATCAGGTTCCTTCTCTTGAAACTATATTTTTATTCGGTCACATCTTATGTACTTTACTTGGAGCGTCTATTTGTTTTTGTTTTTATTTGAATAAAATGGATCCTAGCATTCATTGTGTGGGAGAGAGACACACTCCGCTGTTGCATATGGACAAATATGTCCTTAGGCTTTACTCATAATATTCATGGCGAAGGTTGAATCTTCTTCGTTAAATTGTTATATGGTTGGAAACGGAAAATGCTACATATAGTAATTGGTAAAATGTCTTGGATAATTTGATACTTGGCAATTGTTGTGCTCATGTTTAAGCTCTTGCATCATATACTTTGCACCTATTAATGAAGAAATACATAGAGCTTGCTAAAATTTGGTTTGCATAATTGGTCTCTCTAAGGTCTAGATAATTCCTAGTAAGAGTTTGAACAACAAGGAAGACGGTGTAGAGTCTTATAATGTTTACAATATGTCTTTTATGTGAGTTTTGCTGCACCGGTTCATCCTTGTGTTTGTTTCAAATAGCCTTGCTAGCCTAAACCTTGTATCGTGAGGGAATACTTCTCATGCATCCAAAATACTTGAGCCAACCACTATGCCATTTGTGTCCACCATACCTACCTACTACATGGTATTTCTCCGCCATTCCAAAGTAAATTGCTTGAGTGCTACCTTTAAATTTCTATCCTCTACCTTTGCAATATATAGCTCATGGGACAAATAGCTTAAAAACTATTATGGTATTGAATATGTACTTATGCACTTTATCTCTTATTAAGTTGCTTGTTGTGCGATAACCATGTTCCTGGGGACGCCATCAACTACTCTTTGTTGAATATCATGTGAGTTGCTATGCATGTTCGTCTTGTCTGAAGTAAGGGAGATTTACCACCTAATGGTTAGAGCATGCATATTGTTAGAGAAGAACATTGGGCCGCTAACTAAAGCTATGATCCATGGTGGAAGTTTCAGTTTTGGACAAATATCCTCAATCTCATATGAGAAAATTAATTATTGCTACATGCTTATGCATTAAAGAGGAGTCCATTATCTGTTGTCTATGTTGTCCCGGTATGGATGTCTAAGTTGAGAATAATCAATAGCGAGAAATCCAATGCGAGCTTTCTCCTTAGACCTTTGTACATGCGGCATAGAGGTACCCCTTTGTGACACTTGGTTAAAACATGTGCATTGCGATAATCCCGGTAATCCAAGCTAATTAGGACAAGGTGCGGGCACTATTAGTATACTATGCATGAGGCTTGCAACTTGTAAGATATAATTTACATAACACATATGCTTTATTACTACCGTTGACAAAATTGTTTCTTGTTTTCAAAATCAAAGCTCTAGCACAAATATAGCAATCGATGCTTTCCTCTTTGAAGGACCTTTCTTTTACTTTTATTGTTGAGTCGGTTCACCTATTTCTCTCCACCTCAAGAAGCAAACACTTGTGTGAACTGTGCATTGATTCCTACATACTTGCATATTGCACTTGTTATACTACTCTATGTTGACAATTATCCATGAGATATACATGCTACAAGTTGAAAGCAACCGCTGAAACTTAATCTTCCTTTATGTTGCTTCAATGCCTTTACTTTGAATTATTGCTTTATGAGTTAACTCTTATGCAAGACTTATTGATGCTTGTCTTGAAGTACTATTCATGAAAAGTCTTTGATTTATGATTCATTTGTTTACTCATGTCATTTACCATTGTTTTGATCGCTGCATTCATTACATATGCTTACAATAGTATGATCAAGATTATGATGGCATGTCACTCCAGAAATTATCTTTGTTATCGTTTACTCGCTGGACGAGCGTAAACTAAGCTTGGGGATGCTGATACGTCTCCGACGTATCGATAATTTCTTATGTTCCATGCCACATTATTGATGATATCTACATGTTTTATGCATACTTTATGTCATTATTATGCGTTTTCCGGAACTAACCTATTGACGAGATGCCGAAGGGCCGATTCTTGTTTCTGCTGTTTCTGGTTTCAGAAATCCTAGTAAGGAAATATTCTCGGAATCGGACGAAATCAACGCCCAGTATCTTAGAAATACACGAAGCTTCCAGAACACCCGGGAAGGACCAGAGGTGGGCCACAGGGGCCCCAGGAGGGTGGCTGGCGCGGCCCAAGCCCTGGCCGCGCCGCCATACCCCCTCACCGCCTCGTCGCCCTTCCGACTCCGCCTCTTCGCCTATATAAAGGTCCTCGACCTAAAACCTCGATACGGAAAAGCCACGGTACGAGAAACCTTCCAGAGCCGCCGCCATCGCGAAGCCAAGATCTGGGGGACATGAGTCTCTGTTCTGGCACGCCGCCGGGACGGGGAAGTGCCCCCGGAAGGCTCCTCCATCGACACCACCGCCATCTTCATCACCGCTGCTGTCTCCCTTGAGGAGGGAGTAGTTCTCCATCGAGGCTCGGGGCTGTACCGGTAGCTATGTGGTTAATCTCTCTCCTATGTACTTCAATACAATGATCTCATGAGCTGCCTTACATGATTGAGATTCATATGAGTTTTGTATCACAATTCATCTATGTGCTACTCTAGTGATGTTATTAAAGTACTCTATTCCTCCTGCATGATGTAATGTGGACAGTGTGTGCATCATGTAGTACTTGGCGTAGTTTATGATTGTGATCTCTTGTAGATTATGAAGTTAACAATTACTATGATGGTATTGATGTGATCTATTTGGTTATGTTGATCTATCTTGCACTCTAAGGTTATTTAAATATGAACATTGAATATTGTGGAGCTTGTTAACTCCGGCATTGAGGGTTCGTGTAATCCTACACAATTAGTGGTGTTCATCATCCAACAAGAGGGTGTAGAGTATAGCATTTATCTATTCTGTTATGTGATCAATGTTGAGAGTGTCCACTAGTGAAAGTATGATCCCTAGGCCTTGTTCCTAAATACTGCTATCGCTGCTTGTTTACTGTTTTACTGCGTTTCTACTGCCTGCAATATTACCACCATCAACTACACGCCAGCAAGCACTTTTCTGGCGCCGTTGCTACTGCTCATACTTATTCATACCACCTGTATTTCACTATCTCTTCGCCGAACTAGTGCACCTATTAGGTGTGTTGGGGACACAAGAGACTTCTTGCTTTGTGGTTGCAGGGTTGCATGAGAGGGATATCTTTGACCTCTTCCTCCCTGAGATCGATAAACCTTGGGTGATCCACTTAAGGGAAACTTGCTGCTGTTCTACAAACCTCTGCTCTTGGAGGCCCAACACTGTCTACAAGAATAGAAGCACCCGTAGACATCAGGCATGTGTCAATTCAGTCTAATATCAAGTGCGGTTTAATTCTGATGAGACCGAGATGTTTTTTCCACCAGAGGTCTTCGACAGGGGGGGGTCCATTTTCCCCATATGTGTTCCTTTTATGTGCTAAAGGTTTATCGAGCCTTTTATTGTATGAAGAAGTTGGTGGCATCGATCGGATACAGATGTGCAGGAATGCGCCGTCAGTTTCACACATTTTATTTTTCTGACGACTCCTCATTCTCATGAGAGTGGATATAGCTAATGCAACTTCCTTGCAACAACTGCTAGATTTCTATTGTTCAAATTTGGCATAATTGGTGGGTTTGGCAAAATCGAGCATTTTCTTTTCTCCCAATACACATGTCATTATGAGAGCAGAAATTTGTGAGACCCTCCATATTGATACAAAAGCATTGCCAGATAAATACTTAGGCCTCCCTGCATTAGTGGGGGTTGATCGTAGTGATTGTTTTAGACATTTTATTGAGAGAATTATCTGGTGAATTATTTTGTTGGAAAGAGAAGCAACTATTTATTGGAGGTAAAGAGACTCTCTTGAAGGTTGTATCTCAAGCCATCTCTGTCCATGCTATGTCGGTGTTCCTAATACCCAAAGGAGTTTGTAAAAGTATGGTGGATGCTATTTCACAATTTTGGTGGGGAGATGATGAGAATAATAATAAACTGCATTGGCTTGCATGGTGAAAACTTTGCTACCCCAAAAAAGAGGGTGGTATGGACTTTAGGGACTTCCAGTATTTTAACCTTGCCATGTTGTCAAATCAGGTTTGGAGATTAATAAATGAAGTGGAGTCACTTTGTGCAAGAGTCCTATGAGCTAAGTATTATCCTCAAGGCGACATTCTCAAGGCTGGCCCTAAGGCGGGGTCATACTTCACGTGGCAAAGCATATGTGCGGATATCGCCACCTTTAAGAGAGGTTACATATGGTGAGTTGGCAATGGGGAGAACATCAACATTTGGAGTGATCCTTGGATACCCACTAGTTGAGATCGAAAAGTAACCTCTCCTAGAGGTGGAGCCATGTATATAAAAGTCAATGAGCTAATGAACCCACCTACGGGTAGTTGGGGTGAATTTTTATTGCGTGAGATTTTTAAAACTTTGAATGTCAATCGAATATTGGGGCCTCCAAAACCAAGGATTTTCAGATTTTATTGCTTGGGGCCTCGCTAAAGAAGAATTTTAAATTGTCCGATCAGATTATCATTGTCAATGGTGTCATCAATTTGAGCCTTCTAGGCTTCTACTAGCCAGCTGGCTTCACTTGGAGGGTCAGGTACTAACCCCGTGTGGAAAAACATTTGGAATTTACAAATTCCTAGCAAGGTAAAAAACTTTATTTGGAGAGCTCTTCATGGAATCATTCCCTTGAAAAGTATTCTGGCTAATAAGCACATTGGGACAAGTGGTGCATGTCCAATTTATCATCAAGGTGCCTATGATATGTTGCATCTTCTCTTTCAATGCAATACGGCCTAGGAGATCTGCACAAGTTTAGTTTTATAAGCGTGTGCGTGTGCATGTGTGTGTGCGCGAGTGTGTGTGTGTGTGTGCGTGCGTGCGTGCGTGCATGCGCGTGTGTGTGTGTGTGCGTGTGTGTGCGTGTGTGTGTGTGTGCGCGTACTGATTTTGACGGTGACGTCTCGACAATGAAGATTGCTTGTACGTAATAATATTCAAGTGATTGTATTGCCTCTTGGTCGGTGGACATAACCAATACGAAGAAGTTCATTGTGTTTTGGCCATATGGCTCATATTCGATGAGTTTTTGTCTGTCACCGCTGCTTGAGTCGGGTAGTGGCGAACATGATGACTGTATTCAATTTGATTCCCTCACATGCTCTCATGTTTTGCTATTTTGTAATTGTAAATTTCTTCTCCAGTGTCGTGATGATAAATGGTAGGTCCAACGTTCCGGCTCTATGCCGCTACGAGTGTAACTCTATTGTTTAAAGAATACACGTTTTCTATTTGCATGAAAAAATTGTACTCGAATTTCTTCTCAGCCACCCCGTTGCGTTCATTCTAACTTTTTCTTTCAAGAAAACATGCTTTTTTATAAAAGAAATGTGCAAGTACATGCCCATGTGCATACAAACCTAATAACACTCACGCCCTTACACCACACCACCCTCCGAACATAAAGAAACTACCCGCCATGTGGCAACCGCGACGGCCTCGAGGCCAAGTCTCTTGCTGGTTCACCTCTGAGAATGTGCGCTCTTCTTCATTGCGTCGCTTCCGTTTGATTTCTAGAATCACCTTGTGGGTGGAACCGCAACTCTGTTAAAGACGAAATCAGTGCGAACTTTTTGTTCTCCCGGAGAGTTATTGTGTCTGAAAAAATTGGTACTTATTGTTTATGTGTATTCCAGCTTTATTCAGCTTAGGATGGTTTGTTAGTTGGCTATCAGAATACCCGTGTGTTGCTACGGATCTAAGAAAAACAAAAGATCGATGGATGATTTTCTCTCGTTCTTTGCTCTTTCTTGACTCTACATGTACTATGTTATAGATGCATTGTAACATGTGATGTATTGGTATGAAACTTAAATAGGTATTTCGTATTAGGTATTGGTAAGTAAATACATTAGCATAGATCTTAATTGGTATACCACAGTTGTTAGAACACAGCATATTGCCTTTCTCGGAACCTTTTTTTTACCTCAAGCTTATCCATAGGTTTGTTACAACTTGTAGATAAAATATATGTGCCATATTCCTCCTTCTTTTCCTGTTTCTTTCAATGAACTATCTTCCACCTTTGCTCACCTACATCTTGGCTCCATCTGACTTTGGCCAAGTCGTCTTCGCTCTGGTCTTTTGAGCATGGTTTATTTCGTCTTCCTTCTCCATGTGCATCGCCTCCTGGCTCCGTCGTTGTTGTATGGTTCTTATTAGTGACCTCATCCCATGTTCATAGCTTCATAGACACCATAGGCGAGAGTGCGAGACACAAGAGGAATACGAATATCCCTTAATTTTATGTTGAATTGCATAGATAACATCTAATGCAATTCCTTGATAATTTCCATTTACTTTTCTGCACTTCATGAGAGACTGTTTATTCCTTGGAAAAGATTTTATTTTATAAACTCGTTGGTGAATGTTTGTGGAGAACATCCCACCCAAGAGCGATTCCTGAGTCCTGAATTCCTGCACCGTGGCCGCCAAAACATGCTCGTGTGATATGCTTTGAGCCTTTGACCGATCGGTGTGGCTACCAGCATACCGCGGTTAGTGATCACAAATGTTGTTCGTCCACAATTGAGCAACCTGATTGCCCTCCTTCCTTTGCAGATTAATACCCGATGACGATTTGGCTTTCTTATCTAGCTGGCCAGATAACATCTCATTTTTCCTCCTGTCTCCAAAATTGTAGCACTGCAGAGCACAAATTGTGCTTCAGTATGGTCCAATGGTGCTTCAAGTAATGCATAAGAAAACTAAATCCTTTCTGTGCGTTATATATGTGTGGTACTGCTTGTCTTTTCCTAGAGTGCATGCGTCTAAGCTCTGAACCTTTGTACAAACTTAGACTTTGAATCCGATGCTTGAACCTGAAGTATTCTCTGGATTTTCGTATACCAAGTACCAGCATGCTAGCACCTAGTAGAAATACATGCACACCACATCAACATCGCAGGCAATTCGATTGTGTAAGCATTTAGCAGGTGAGCTCACCATTTATTAAATTGTCTAAGCAGTACTGTGATAATCGATTCTTCGGTGCAAGAATCAGGTTTAGTAATTTACCACCAGCATCTCAGACTTAGAGCATGTCTAACAGGCTCCGTATTTTTTTGCCTCGTAAAACACGAGTAGAGGGCCCTGTATCCGGTTTTCACCGGCCGAAAACTCGGATACGGGTGGGGATACGGGTTCTGCTAGCTCGTCCGAGTTTCCGGCCCCTCAAAACAGGGTTTTATACAGCAATTTACACAACAATTTCACATGAAACATAGCACATCCAAAATATGTGATACATAATTCATAGTTTTAACATCACAACGCGATCATAGGCAATGTTCAAGCCACGGAAGTTCCCAAATGTGATCAACCATCAACGGATCCATCGCCACCGGCGCCACCGCTCGCCGGAGACTCACCTTGAGCACGAGCTTGACGCGCAGCCTTCTTCCTCGCAATGATGTCCGCCTTGGTCTCGTTCCACCACGCCAGCTGATCCTCGTCCATGCCATCGGTGCGCATCATCATGATTTCCCTCTCCTCGGCAAAGAGCTCCTTCATGGCCTTGGCTTCTTTGGCTGCGATCATCTTCATGTCAAGCTCGGCCTTCAACTTGGCATCTTCCCTCCTTGCTTGCACCTTGGCAAGTTTCACCTTACTCTTCTTGTCGGTGATGAGGAGCTTGGTCTCCAACGTCTTCATCGTCAATGCCTCCTTGGACTTCATGAGTTGATCCAACTTCTCCCGGAAGCTAGCTGCTTCAAGTTCTACCTTGACCCTCTCCTTGGCCTTCTTGTTGCCCCCGGGCTTGCCGGTGTTTCTCCCACTCATGTCCTCCGCTTCATCATCCATGGTGAGAAGTGCCTCCTTCTTGCATTTTGGCTCGTTGTCCCGCAACTTCCACTTAGGAAGATGTTGAAGGATGGAAAAGCAATGTTGAAATTGAAATTCCTTGTTCTTCGAGCCGGCCATGTCCTTGTACCGTTGTTGAGCATACTTGGGCTGCACAACAATAGTATGAGGAGATGTTTCCATATCATCAACACATAATATGGATAGCTTGTCATGTTTCCACATCATCAACACAAGGAAAACTTACATAGTCCTCCGGCACGCATCCACTAGGGGGATTGTCGGCCACTTGATCCATGGCAGCACTCCAACGAGAACAAGCCGGCTTGATGATGTTCCATCGGCCTTCAAGGGAGCGGTAGGATCTGTCCGCCATGCTCTTCGTGCGAGGCTTCAGTTGGTGGTACAGATCCTCAATGCGCTGCCAATAGCGCTTGCCGCCTTGGTCCACTCCGGTGCACGCATCCATCCCTACCTTGCTCCAAGCACGGACCAAGATGGCGTCTTCGATCTCGCTGTAGTTCGCCGTGCGTGGCTTCGGCGTCGACGAAGAACCGGTGGCAGCCGGATCAACCTCAACCACCTCCTCCTCGTCACCCTCATCCTCCTCCTCCCCATCAATCTCTTCGACGTTGTAATCCCCATCAAATGCATCGATACCGGCGTCCAAATTCACCGCGGAACCGTTGAGTGATACGTCTCCGACGTATCGATAATTTCTTATGTTTCATGCCACATTATTGATGTTATCTACATGTTTTATGCACACTTTATGTCATATTCGTGCATTTTCTGGAACTAACCTATTAACAAGATGCCGAAGAGCCAGTTGCTGTTTTTTGCTGTTTTTGGTTTCAGAAATCCTAGTAACGAAATATTCTCGGAATTGGACGAAATCAACGCCCAGGGTCCTATTTTGCCACGAAGCTTCCAGAAGTCCGAAGAGGAGACGAAGTGGGGCCACGAGGGGGCCACACCCTAGGGCGGCGCGGCCCCCCCCTTGGCCACGCGGCCCTATGGTGTGGGGCCCTCGTGCCGCCTCCTGACCTGCCCTTCCGCCTACTTAAAGCCTCCGTTGCGAAACCCCCAGTACCGAGAGCCACGATATGGAAAACCTTCCAGAGACGCCGCCGCCGCCGATCCCATCTCGGGGGATCCAGGAGATCGCCTCCGGCACCCTGCCGGAGAGGGGAATCATCTCCCGGAGGACTCTACGCCGCCATGGTCGCCTCCGGAGTGATGTGTGAGTAGTCTACCCCTGGACTATGGGTCCATAGCAGTAGCTAGATGGTTGTCTTCTCCCCATTGTGCTATCATTGTCGGATCTTGTGAGCTGCCTAACATGATCAAGATCATCTATCTGTAATTCTATATGTTGCGTTTGTTGGGATCCGATGAATAGAGAATACTTGTTATGTTGATTATCAAAGTTATGTCTATGTGTTGTTTATGATCTTGCATGCTCTCCGTTACTAGTAGATGCTCTGGCCAAGTAGATGCTTGTAACTCCAAGAGGGAGTATTTATGCTCGATAGTGGGTTCATGCCTCCATTGATATACGGGACGGTGTGAGAAAGTTCTAAGGTTGTGGATGTGCTTTGTGCCACTAGGGATAAAATATTAGTGCTATGTTCAAGGATGTAGTTACTAGTTACATTACGCGCAATACTTAATGCAATTGTCTGTTGTTAGCAACTTAATACTGGAGGGGTTCGGATGATAACCTTGAAGGTGGACTTTTTAGGCATAGATGCATCTTTGGATGGCGGTCTATGTACTTTGTCGTAATGCCCAATTAAATCTCACTATACTCATCATAATATGTATGTGCATGGTCATGCCCTCTTTATTTGTCAATTGCCCAACTGTAATTTGTTCACCCAACATCTTGTTTATCTTATGGGAGAGACACCTCTAGTGAACTGTGGACCCCGGTCCAATTCTCTATCTTGAAATACAATCTCTTTGCAATACTTGTTCTACTTGTTTTCTGCAAACAATCATCTTCCACACAATACGGTTAATCCTTTGTTACAGCAAGCCGGTGAGATTGACAACCTCACTTTGTTTCGTTGGGGCAAAGTACTTTGGTTGTGTTGTGCAGGTTCCACGTTGGCGCCGGAATCTCTGGTGTTGCGCCGCACTACATCCCGCCGCCATCAACCTTCAACGTGCTTCTTGACTCCTACTGGTTCGATTAAACCTTGGTTTTTTACTGAGGGAAACTTGCCGCTGTGCGCATCACACCTTCCTCTTGGGGTTCCCAACGGACGTGTCAACCACACGCATCAAGCAAATTTAAGGCGCCGTTGCGTGAGATCAAGACACGTTGCAAGGGAGTCTCCACTTCTCAATCTCTTTACTTTGTTTTTGTCTTGCTTAGTTTTATTTACTACTTTGTTTGCTGCACTAAATCAAAATACAAAAAAATTAGTTGCTAGTTTTACTTTATTTGCTATCTTGTTTGCTATATCAAAAACACAAAAAAATTAGTTATTTGCATTTACTTTATCTAGTTTGCTTTATTTACTGTTGCTAAAATGGCCAACCCTGAAAATACTAAGTTGTGTGACTTCACAACCACAAATAATAATGATTTCTTATGCACACCTATTGCTCCACCTGCTACTACAGCAGAATTCTTTGAAATTAAACCTGCTTTAATGAATCTTGTTATGCGAGAGCAATTTTGCAGTATTAGTTACGATGATGCTGCTGCTCATCTTAATAATTTTGTTGAATTATGTGAAATGCAAAAGTATAAGGATGTAGATGGTGACATTATAAAATTAAAATTGTTCCCTTTCTCATTAAGAGGGAGAGCTAAAGATTGGTTGCTATCTCTGCCTAAGAATAGTATTGATTCCTGGACTAAATGCAAGGATGCTTTTATTGGTAGATATTATCCCCCTGCTAAAATTATATCTTTGAGGAGTAGCATAATGAATTTTAAACAATTAGATACTGAACATGTTGCTCAAGCTTGGGAAAGAATGAAATCTCTGGTTAAAAATTGCCCAACCCATGGACTGACTACTTGGATGATCATCCAAACCTTCTATGCAGGACTAAATTTTTCTTCGCGGAATTTATTGGATTCAGCTGCTGGAGGTACCTTTATGTCCATTACTCTTGGTGAAGCAACAAAGCTTCTTGATAATATGATGATCAACTACTCTGAATGGCACACGGAAAGAGCTCCACAAGGTAAGAAGGTAAATTACTTAGAAGAAACCTCTTCCTTGAGTGATAAGATTGATGCTATTATGTCTATGCTTGTGAATGATAGGACTAATATTGATCCTAATAATGTTCCGTTAGCTTCATTGGTTGCACAAGAAGAACATGTTGATGTAAACTTCATTAAAAGTAATAATTTCAACAACAATGCTTACCGGAACAATTCTAGTAACAACTATAGGCCATATCCTTATAATAATGGCAACGGCTATGGTAATTCTTATGGGAATTCTTACAATAATAATAGGAGTTCACCCCCTGGACTTGAAGCCATTCTTAAAGAATTTATTAGTACACAAACTGCTTTTAACAAATCTGTTGAAGAAAAGCTTGGGAAAATTGATATACTTGCTTCTAAAGTCGATAGTCTTGCCTCTGATGTTGATCTTTTGAAATCGAAAGTTATGCCTAATAGGGATATTGAAAATAAAATTTTTACTACAGCAAATGCCATCCAAGTTAGAATTAATGAGAATATAAGATTAATGGCTGAACTGCATGCTAGGTGGGATAGAGAAGAAAATGAAAAACTAGCTAAAGAGAAGAATGTAGCTAAAGTTTGGACTATTACCACCACTAGTAATGCTAATGCTACACATGTTGCTGCACCTCCTACTATTAATAATAAAAGAATTGGTGTTAGCAATGTTTCCACTTCTAATGCAAAGCGCGAGAAACTGCCTGAAACTGCTAAAACTGCTGAAACTGCCTGTGATAAAACTGCTGAAATTTTTTCCAACATTGGGGATGATGATCCCATTGCTTTAGATTATAATGGTTTGAATTTTGATGATTGCCACATCTCTAAAGTTATAAAGTTCTTGCAAAAACTTGCTAAAAGTCCTAATGCTAGTGCTATAAATTTGGCTTTCACGCAACATATTACAAATGCTCTCATAAAAGCTAGAGAAGAGAAACTAGAGCGCGAAGCCTCTATTCCTAGAAAGCTAGAGGACGGTTGGGAGCCCATCATTAAGATGAAGGTTAAAGATTTTGATTGTAATGCCTTATGTGATCTTGGTGCAAGTATTTCTGTTATGCCTAAGAAAATTTATAATATGCTTGACTTGCCACAGCTGAAAAATTGTTATTTGGATGTTAATCTTGCTGATCATTCTACAAAGAAACCTTTGGGGAAAGTTGATAATGTTCGCATTACCGTTAACAATAACCTTGTCCCCATTGATTTTGTTGTCTTGGATATTGAATGCAATGCATCTTATCCCATTATATTGGGAAGACCTTTTCTTCGAACTGTTGGTGCTATCATTGATATGAAGGAAGGTAATATAAAATATCAATTTCCTCTCAAGAAAGGTATGGAACACTTCCCTAGAAAGAGAATGAAGTTACCTTTTGATTCTATTATGAGAACAAATTATGATGTTGACACTTCGTCTCTTGATAATACTTGATACACACTTTCTGCGCCTAGCTGAAAGGCGTTAAAGAAAAGCGCTTATGGGAGACAACCCATGTTTTTACCTACAGCACTTTGTTTTTATTTTGTGTCTTGGAAGTTGTTTACTACTGTAGCAACCTCTCCTTATCTTAGTTTAGTGTTTTGTTGTGCCAAGTAAAGTCGTTGATAGAAAAGTTCATACTAGATTTGGATTACTGCGCAGAAACAGATTTCTTTGCTGTCACGAATCTGGGCTTTTTTCCCTGTAGGTAACTCAGAAAATTATTCCAATTTACGTGAGTAATCCTCAGATATGTACGCAACTTTCATTCAATTTGAGCATTTTCATTTGAGTAAGTCTGGTGCCTCGATAAAATTCGTCAATACGAACTGTTCTGTTTTGACAGATTCTGCCTTTTATTTCGCATTGCCTCTTTTGCTATGTTGGATGAATTTCTTTGATCCATTAATGTCCAGTAGCTTTATGCAATGTCCAGAAGTGTTAAGAATGATTGTGTCACCTCTGAACATGTTAATTTTTATTGTCGCTAACCCTCTAATGAGTTGTTCTAAGTTTGGTGTGGAGGAAGTTTTCAAGGATCAAGAGAGGAGTATGATGCAACATGATCAAGGAGAGTGAAAGCTCTAAGCTTGGGGATGCCCCGGTGGTTCACCCCTGCAAATATTAAGAAGACTCAAGCGTCTAAGCTTGGGGATGCCCAAGGCATCCCCTTCTTCATCGACAACATTATCAAGTTCCTCCCCTGAAACTATATTTTTATTCCATCACATCTTATGTGCTTTTCTTGGAGCGTCGGTTTGTTTTTGTTTTTGTTTTGTTTGAATAAAATGGATCCTAGCATTCACTTTATGGGAGAGAGACACGCTCCGCTGTAGCATATGGACAAGTATGTCCTTAGTTTCTACTCATAGTATTCATGGCGAAGTTTCTCCTTCGTTAAATTGTTATATGGTTGGAATTGGAAAATGATACATGTAGTAATTGCTATTAATGTCTTGGGTAATGTGATACTTGGCAATTGTTGTGCTCATGTTTAAGCTCTTGCATCATATGCTTTGCACCCATTAATGAAGAAATACATAGAGCATGCTAAAATTTGGTTTGCATATTTGGTTTCTCTAAGGTCTAGATAATTTCTAGTATTGAGTTTGAACAACAAGGAAGACGGTGTAGAGTCTTATAATGTTTTCAATATGTCTTTTATGTGAGTTTTGCTGCACCGGTTCATCCTTGTGTTTGTTTCAAATAAGCCTTGCTAGCCTAAACCTTGTATCGAGAGGGAATACTTCTCATGCATCCAAAATACTTGAGCCAACCACTATGCCATTTGTGTCCACCATACCTACCTACTACATGGTATTTTCTGCCATTCCAAAGTAAATTGCTTGAGTGCTACCTTTAAAATTCCATCATTCACCTTTGCAATATATAGCTCATGGGACAAATAGCTTAAAAACTATTGTGGTATTGAATATGTAATTATGCACTTTATCTCTTATTAAGTTGCTTGTTGTGCGATAACCATGTTCACTGGGGACGCCATCAACTACTCTTTGTTGAATATCATGTGAGTTGCTATGCATGTTCGTCTTGTCTGAAGTAAGAGCGATCTACCACCTTATGGTTAAGCATGCATATTGTTAGAGAAGAACATTGGGCCGCTAACTAAAGCCATGATCCATGGTGGAAGTTTCAGTTTTGGACATATATCCTCAATCTCATATGAGAAAATTATTAATTGTTGTTACATGCTTATGCATAAAAGAGGAGTCCATTATCTGTTGTCTATGTTGTCCCGGTATGGATGTCTAAGTTGAGAATAATCAATAGCGAGAAATCCAATGCGAGCTTTCTCCTTAGACCTTTGTACAGGCGGCATAGAGGTACCCCTTTGTGACACTTGGTTAAAACATGTGCATTGCGATGATCCGGTAGTCCAAGCTAATTAGGACAAGGTGCGGGCACTATTAGTACACTATGCATGAGGCTTGCAACTTGTAAGATATAATTTACATGATACATATGCTTTATTACTACCGTTGACAAAATTGTTTCATGTTTTCAAAATCAAAGCTCTAGCACAAATATAGCAATCGATGCTTTTCCTCTATGGAGGACCATTCTTTTACTTTCAATGTTGAGTCAGTTCACCTATTTCTCTCCACCTCAAGAAGCAAACACTTGTGTGAACTGTGCATTGATTCCTACATATTTGCTTATTGCACTTATTATATTACTCTATGTTGACAATATCCATGAGATATACATGTTACAAGTTGAAAGCAACCGCTGAAACTTAATCTTCCTTTGTGTTGCTTCAATGCTTTTACTATGAATTATTGCTTTATGAGTTAACTCTTATGCGAGACTTATTGCTGCTTGTCTTGAAGTGCTATTCATGAAAAGTCTTTGCTATATGATTCACTTGTTTACTCATGTCATATACATTGTTTTGATCGCTGCATTCACTACATATGCTTTACAAATAGTATGATCAAGGTTATGATGGCATGTCACTCCGAAATTATACGTGTTTATCGTTTTACTGCTGGGACGAGCGAGAACTAAGCTTGGGGGATGTTGATACGTCTCCGACGTATCGATAATTTCTTATGTTCCATGCCACATTATTGATGTTATCTACATGTTTTATGCACACTTTATGTCATATTCGTGCATTTTCTCGGAACTAACCTATTAACAAGATGCCGAAGAGCCGATTGTTGTTTTCTCTGTTTTTGGTTTCGAAATCCTAGTAACGAAATATTCTCGGAATTGGACGAAATCAACGCCCGGGGTCCTATTTTGCCACGAAGCTTCGAAGTCCGAAGAGGAGACGAAGTGGGGCCACGAGGGCCACACCCTAGGGCGGCGCCCCTTGGCCGCGCGGCCCTGTGGTGTGGGGCCCTCGTGCCGCCTCCCCGACCTGCCCTTCCGCCTACTTAAAGCCTCCGTTGCAAAACCCCCGCACGAGAGCCACGATACGGAAAACCTTCCCGGAGACGCCGCCGCCGCCGATCCCATCTCGGGGATCCAGGAGATCGCCTCCAGGCACCCTGCCGAGAGGGGAATCATCTCCGGAGGACTCTACGCCGCCATGGTCGCCTCCGGAGTGATGTGTGAGTAGTCTACCCCTGGACTATGGGTCCATAGCAGTAGCTAGATGGTTGTCTTCTCCCCATTGTGCTATCATTGTCGGATCTTGTGAGCTGCCTAACATGATCAAGATCATCTATCTGTAATTCTATATGTTGCGTTTGTTGGGATCCGATGAATAGAGAATACTTGTTATGTTGATTATCAAAGTTATGTCTATGTGTTGTTTATGATCTTGCATGCTCTCCGTTACTAGTAGATGCTCTGACCAAGTAGATGCTTGTAACTCCAAGAGGGAGTATTTATGCTCGATAGTGGGTTCATGCCTCCATTGATATCTCGGGACGATGTGAGAAAGTTCTAAGGTTGTGGATGTCTTGTTGCCACTAGGGATAAAACATTAGTGCTATGTTCAAGGATGTAGTTACTAGTTACATTACGCGCAATACTTAATGCAATTGTCTATTGTTAGCAACTTAATACTGGAGGGGGTTCGGATGATAACCTGAAGGTGGACTTTTTAGGCATAGATGCATGCTGGATGGCGGTCTATGTACTTTGTCGTAATGCCCAATTAAATCTCACTATACTCATCATAATATGTATGTGCATGGTCATGCCCTCTTTATTTGTCAATTGCCCAACTGTAATTTGTTCACCCAACATGCTGTTTATCTTATGGGAGAGACACCTCTAGTGAACTGTGGACCCCGGTCCAATTCTCTATACTGAAATACAATCTACTGCAATACTTGTTCTACTGTTTTCTTCGCAAACAATCATCTTCCACACAATACGGTTAATCCTTTGTTACAGCAAGCCGGTGAGATTGACAACCTCACTGTTTCGTTGGGGCAAAGTACTTTGGTTGTGTTGTGCAGGTTCCACGTTGGCGCCGGAATCTCTGGTGTTGCGCCGCACTACATCCCGCTGCCATCAACCTTCAACGTGCTTCTTGACTCCTACTGGTTCGATTAAACCTTGGTTTCTTACTGAGGGAAACTTGCCGCTGTGCGCATCACACCTTCCTCTTGGGGTTCCCAACGGACGTGTCAACCACACGCATCATTGAGCATGTCCATGTACGATGTTGTGGACTCAACATCGAACACCTTGTCTACGTCCATGGTGGATGGCGGCGCCGCGGGCGGCGCATCGGACGGAACGGAGGGAGGAGAGGGTGTGGCCTTGGAGGTGGAGGCGCGAGGCCGATGCGGCTGATTGCCTTTGTCCGCACCTTGGCCGGCGCGGCGCCCCTCGGCCCGGCCGCATTGGTCTTCATCCTGCCCGCCTTCTTGGTAGCCGGCGGGGCTTCGCCCGGTGAAGCGGCGGCCGGCGAAGCTGCTGCCGCCGAAGGAGCTTCGAAGAATTGCTTCGGAAACCTCTTCCTTTTTGACGGGATGGTGGCGGAGATCATGGCCGACACCACGCCGGCGTTCGGCACAGCTCCGACGGGGACATCGACCACTGCGGCCGGAGGAGATGCATCGCCGGCGGTAGGCGGCTCTTGCGGACGATCCATGGCAGCGGGATCACTACACCACAGAACTAGATTTCCAACCGACGTTGGTCGGCAAAATTCAGCGTTGCCCACAGAATGTTGGTCAGCAAAGTTTTTGTCAAACAGTTGGTCGGAAGAACCTGTACATAACGACTAGCTGTTGGTCGGGAATAATCTTCTATCCGCGTCGTAACTTCGGTCGGTATTTGGTGTAATAGGCAAAATATGATCGGTCGGGAAATAACCCCGACCAACAGTTGGTTGTTAAGTGGGCCGATAGGCGCCGAACGAAAATATTAGCGCCAACATTTGGCCCAACTGGCGCGCAGGTTTCATTTTTTCCCCGCACCGTATAAGTCTGCACCGCCGCCAAAACCCTAGATCCCCAAATCCACCACGCGCGCGCCGCTCCGAGCTCTCCCGGCCGCCCCCCACCACGCGTGCGCCACTCGACTGCTCCAACTCGTTCGAATCGGGCTCCGCAGCAACACCGTCAGTCGCCCCCAAGCGGTCGAGCTCTCTCCACCGCCCGACGTGCTCTTTCCGGCCGGCGGCGGCGCTACCGGTCCGGCGAGCACGACCTGCCACGACTCGTTCGGCTCGCACACGCTGTCACCTTCCTGCCGCCACCATGCGCTCGAGCTCTCTCAGGCCGGCAGCGGCTCTCGCATCCGGTGGCCAACTGAGAGCCCTGCCTTTCCGAAGCTGCCGCTGGCGCAGCTCACACCCATCTGTAGATCGTGGTGATTTTCCTCTACGCCCAACCCAGTGAGGTCAGTTTTCTTGCTCTCCCCTTTCCCTCGCTCTTAGTGCATGCGGTACAATAGCTGCTGCTCTCTGTGTGTTGCAATGTGGAGGGCACTGATTTCTTCAATATGTGGAGACTAGATTTATAATCTCCAATTTGTTTGGAATCAGGTTTATTGCTCCCAGCGACTCAAGACCTCCCAGGGACGAGACAACCACGCCCCCCTTCTTGTCATTATTTTCAGGTGTCTTACTTTGGTTCTGAACTTCTGATTCGTGAGTATAGTGCATCTGGAGGCAAATCAAATGTACTAGATCCACTGATCCAGCACAAACATGTTTGCATTTCAATGAAGGATGAGAACTTGTGTAATCAGAAGTAGGCACCATGTTCGCCCAAGATTGGTACTAATTTATAAACTGCTATATTTGCATGGTTAGGTAATATCTTGTCTTTCTAATATATTAGCAGCGAGTAGTATATTGCTGGTCGGTGCTTACTAGATATTGCTGTTTCGCCCTAATATCATTAAGTAGAGCCAAATTTACATTATCTAATTGTTTGGTTATTAGGATTCTTACTCCAGGAGGCTCAAGAATTCCTCGTTGCGGCGCAAAAATCGTCATCCCTCCTTGCCTCCCCACCAGTTGGTGAGTTGACTTTCTACTTCTGGTCGTAAATAAAGTCGTTCCTGTCCTTTTCCTTTGATCTGTTTTGTTTATAGTTGTATCAATCTTTATTATGTGTTAAAATTAGTGCAATTTTTCGAACCGTGGCAAGACCCATTTATATTACTACCTCTGTCCATAAAAGGATGTTGCAAGTTTGTGTAAATTTAGATGTATCTGACATTCTTTAGTGTGTACATACATTCGTATTTAGACAAATCTCTGATATCCTTTTATGGATGGAGGGAGTACTTGTGTACAATCAAGTGATGTTAAGAAAAAGTAAGCGTTGTGTACAATTTTTCTCTTATGCTTCGTATTTTCAGCAATGTATTCATATAGTGTGTCTTCGAACACTTTTTCATAAAATTATATGACTTGTAAAGGAAGTTAGGGACAGATGATGTACACAATCTGATAAAATTATAATGTTGTGCGTA
Organism: Lolium perenne; assembly: GCF_019359855.2. NCBI lineage: Eukaryota > Viridiplantae > Streptophyta > Magnoliopsida > Poales > Poaceae > Lolium > Lolium perenne. The sequence continues at coordinate 326,853,603 of NC_067245.2, forward strand.
GTTAGCTATATATACACTAATGTACTAGTATTGTCCTAGGATACGACCTGAACATAATTCTATTAACAATATTACAGTAGGATAAACAAATAGTTATCAATATCTCCTACACAAAGTTGAAATGAGATGAGCTGGGGTGGGTTGATTTGGGTTTTAAAAGAGAGCATTAGAAGTACAAGCATATTATCCTTGAACTGAATTAGAATACTGACAGTGTGTAGTTCAGCTCACAGTCTTGCATTCAAAGTGAGCTTTTGTATGGTTACGTAAATAAATACATAATAATCAGTACAGCTAACTAAACTACTGCATGCCTGCCCTTCTGATGCTTGAGCCTAAAGCAGTAGGGTACCGTAGCTTATGCCTGCCCTCTTGCATACATAATAGTTCAGCTCAAGAATGCAACCTGATGCATATATTCTCCATCGGAAGCATCATTCCTTTTCATGCGACTTATGAGGCTGTTGTGAATGTTGCGATTAAAAGGGATGCCATGCTGCCATATCAGTATGCTGATATATGATACATTGGTGATGCTTTCGATTCTTGTAAACTGGTCGTACTGTTTATACAACATACTATAAAATCAATCTGGACAATCTGTCCAAATGGATATTAAATGTCTTCTGCCCCTAATCTGCCATGGCGGGGCACTAATTTCTGCCCATTGAGTACTGATCAAATAACAAATAATGGTTGAACCGCTAATATCAAAATGGCAACTTACTTATAGAGAAATAATAGTGCAATACTATGTTGATTCTGCTAAGTGCTAACACTCTTTAGGCTCCATCTCTTGTGAACTATTAACTGAACTTCTTCAGTTCTGTACGCAATTTAGCGCTTGTACGTTCACATATTCTGAAATTTGATGCTTTGTATGGTTTGGTAGTGTTACAATTTGGCCTACCATTTGTAGTCCTTGTATGGCCAATTTATCGCTTACTCGCACATAGGTTCAAAGTTTTACTACATGTATTTCTTTCGAAGTGAAAAATTGTCAATCATCAAGTTTTATGTGTTTCTGCAGGTGCACCCCAAATATGAATTATCATGCATCACTTGTGTCACAATCCACCAAGTAGATTCCAGCTTCACATCAACGGGATGTCTTGTATAATGGAGTGATTTCTGTCTAATTGAATGCTTATTTGTTACCATTTTGTAAGCTTGGCTATGTGGTAATCATTTGGAAACCATCTGTAAACCTGATTATGGTAACTAGTTAGCTATCATTTTGTAAACCTGATATGTGAGTTGAGAACATACACTACGGGAAAATCAGGCGCTACCGTGCAGCCTATCTTTGCCGTGAGCTGCTGCACGGCAAAGATTTCTTTGCCGTGCGCAGCAAGAAGACCGCACGGCAACGTCAACACGCACGGCAAAGTCTGGGAGCAGCGCACGGCAAAGAAACCTAGCACGGCAAAGAAAGACTTGGCGCACGGCAAAGCAGTATCTCACGGCAAAGTCTGGGAGCAGCGCACGGCAATGATAGTAGGACGGCAAAGTCCCTGCAAGCCGCACGGCAAAGAAACAATGCACGGCAAAGGCCTGGGCACTGCCGTGTCCCGCCCCTTTGCCGTGCAGACAGACCAGTTGCACGGCAAAGGGTCCTTTGCTTGCGTGCGCTCCCTTTGCCGTGCGCCAATATACATTTTATTTGTTTTTCTAACTATTTTATTTCATCTACTACTTATATTTATTTTGTTAATTAGTTTTTCTTTTTGATGACTATTTATTACACTATGTGCAATACAAAATTAGTCTCCATGCTCATCCCCCACATATATCAGGGTTCCGGTGCTCCGGCGGCCGTCCCCCTCCTTCCCCCAAAAACAGCGGGACGGCGGGTCTACCCCCGTAGATTTCTCCGCGCGAGGGTGCAAAATGTACTTTTTCATTCTTTTAGGTTTGTTAGGGTTAGGTTTTAGGTCCACTTGCAAGTTTTGGTGGCATTCCGGTGCTCCGGGGGTCATTCCCCCCTAAAAACGGCTGTCTGTGGGCCCCGAATGGTCTACCCCCTAGATTTCTCCGCGCGAGGTTCCACCAATATACCTTTTCATAGGTTTAGGTTTTTTTAGTCCATGGACATATGGAAAACCATGTGTGGCACCCTTTGGCAAAGTCTAGCCCCAGATATACCCGCGGCGGGACACTTCACCGTACACGTCCAGGAATCTGTTAAGTGTTATCGCCCGAAGGTGAGGAATGTCAGACCGGGGATCCATGCCATGCACCATTTGGTGAATTACACCTTGCATCACACTTTGACACATAGCATAGGCCCACATGCAAGATTTGGTTGGGTTCCAGTGCTCCGGTGGTCGTTCTCCCCCTCCTCCCCCCAAAACAGCGGAACGTGTGCTCCGGCGGGTCTACCCCCTAGATTTCTCCGCGCGAGGGTCCACAAATGTACTTTTTCATTCTTTTAGGTTTGTTTAGGACATATACACATGGAGAACCAAGATTGGGACCTTTAGCACATACACCCGCAGCTCGAGCCATTATCACACGATCGACGGTGAGCCTGATCTACTGGTTAGGGTTCGGCGTAGGGTTAGGGCTAGGGTCTAGGGTTTAGGGGAGCTACTTTGCACCATTACACCTTGAACCACACTTTGACACATAGCATAGGCCCACATGCAAGATTTGGTGGGGTTCCGGTGCTCCGGCGGTCGTTCTCCCCCTCCTCCCCCCAAAACAGCGGAACGTGTGCCCCTGGTCTACCCCTAGATTTCTCCGTGCGAGGGTGCACAAATGTACTTTTTCATTCTTTTAGGTTTGTTTAGGACATATACACATGGAGAACCAAGATTGGGACCCTTTGGCACATACACCCGCAGCTCGAGCCATTATCACACGATAGAAGGTGTGCCTGATCTACTGGTTAGGGTTCGACGTAGGGTTAGGGCTAGGTTCTAGGGTTTAGGGGAGCTACTTTTGCACCATTACACCTTGCATCACACTTTTACACATAGCATAGGCCCACATGCAAGATTTGGTGGGGTTCCGGTGCTCCGGCGGTCGTTCTCCCCCTCCTCCCCCCAAAACAGCGGAACGTGTGCCCCGGCGGGTCTACCCCCCTAGATTTCTCCGCGCGAGGGTGCAAAAATGTACATTTTCATTCTTTTAGGTTTGTTTAGGACATATACACATGGAGAACCAAGATTGGGACCCTTTGGCACATACACCCGCAGCTCGAGCCATTATCACACGATCGAAGGTGTGCCTGATCTACTCGTTAGGGTTCGGCGTAGGGTTAGGGCTAGGGTCTAGGGTTTAGGGGAGCTACTTTTTCACCATTAGACCTTGCATCACACTTTGACACATAGCATAGGCCCACATGCAAGATTTGGTGGGGTTCCGGTGCTCCGGCGGTCGTTATCCCCCTCCTCCCCCCAAAACAGCGGAACGTGTGCCCCGGCGGGTCTACCCCCCTAGATTTCTCCGCGAGGGTGCACCAATGTAACTTTTCATTCTTTTAGGTTTGTTTAGTACATATACACATGGAGAACCAAGATTGGGACCCTTTGGCACATATACCCGCAGCTAGAGCCATTATCACACGATCGACGGTGTGCCTGATCTACTGGTTAGGGTTAGGTGTAGGGTTAGGGCTAGGGTTTAGGGGCTAGGGCTAGGGTTTAGGTTAAAGGGTAAGTATTTATGTTTAGGTATAGGTTTAGGGTTTAGGGTTAGGGTTAGGGTTTATGATGCATGGTTCTGCAGCTCCGGCGTCGTGGTTTAGGGATTTAGAGGGGTTTAGGGCTCGAAGCCTCCCCAGTTTAGGGTTTAGGGTTTAGGGGAGCTACTTTTGCACCATTAGACCTTGCACCACACTTTGACACATATCATAGGACCACATGCAAGGTTTGGTGGGGTTCCGGTGCTCCGGAGGTCGTTGACCCCCTCCTCCCCAAAACAAGGAACGTGTGCCCAGCGGGTCTACCCCCCTAGATTTCTCCGCGCGAGGGTGCACCAATGTAACTTTTCATTCTTTTAGGTTTGTTTAGTACATATACACATGGAGAACCAAGATTGGGACCCTTTGGCACATATACCCGCAGCTAGAGCCATTATCACACGATCGACGGTGTGCCTGATCTACTGGTTAGGGTTAGGTGTAGGGTTAGGGCTAGGGTTTAGGGGCTAGGGCTAGGGTTTAGGTTAAAGGGTAAGTATTTATGGTTAGGTATAGGTTTAGGGTTTAGGGTTAGGGTTAGGGTTTATGATGCATGGTTCTGCAGCTCCGGCGTCGTGGTTTAGGGATTTAGAGGGGTTTAGGGCTCGAAGCCTCCCCAGTTTAGGGTCTAGGGTTTAGGGGAGCTACTTTTGCACCATTAGACCTTGCATCACACTTTGACACATATCATAGGCCCACATGCAAGGTTTGGTGGGGTTCCGGTGCTCCGGCGGTCGTTATCCCCCTCCTCCCCCCAAAACAGCGGAACGTGTGCCCCGGCGGGTCTACCCCCCTAGATTTCTCCGCGCGAGGGTGCACCAATGTAACTTTTCATTCTTTTAGGTTTGTTTAGGACATATACACATGGAGAACCAAGATTGGGACCCTTTGGCACATACACCCGCAGCTCGAGCCATTATCACACGATCGAAGGTGTGCCTGATCTACTCGTTAGGGTTCGGCGTAGGGTTAGGGCTAGGGTCTAGGGTTTAGGGGAGCTACTTTTGCACCATTAGACCTTGCATCACACTTTGACACATAGCATAGGCCCACATGCAAGGTTTGGTGGGGTTCCGGTGCTCCGGCGGTCGTTATCCCCCGCCCCCCAAAACAATGAACGCAGTGCCCCGGCGGGTCTACCCCCCTAGATTTCTCCGCGCGAGGGTGCACCAATGTAAATTTTCATTCTTTTAGGTTTGTTTAGTACATATACACATGGAGAACCAAGATTGGGACCCTTTGGCACATATACCCGCAGCTAGAGCCATTATCACACGATCGACGGTGTGCCTGATCTACTGGTTGGGGTTAGGTGTAGGGTTAGGGCTAGGGTTTAGGGGCTAGGGCTAGGGTTTAGGTTAAAGGGTAAGTATTTATGGTTAGGTATAGGTTTAGGGTTTAGGGTTAGGGTTAGGGTTTATGATGCATGGTTCTGCAGCTCCGGGGTCGTGGTTTAGGGATTTAGAGGGGTTTAGGTCTCGATTCCTCCTCTGTTTAGGGTTTAGGGTTTAGGGGAGCTACTTTTGCACCATTAGACCTTGCACCACACTTTGACACATATCATAGGTCCACATGCAAGGTTTGGTGGGGTTCCGGTGCTCCGGCGGTCGTTATCCCCCTCCTCCCCCAAAACAGCGGAATGTGTGCCCCGGCGGGTCTACCCCCCTAGATTTCTCCGCGCGAAGGTGCACCAATGTAACTTTTCATTCTTTTAGGTTTTTTTAGTACATATACACATGGAGAACCAAGATTGGGACCCTTTGGCACATATACCCGCAGCTAGAGCCATTATCACACGATCGACGGTGTGCCTGATCTACTGGTTAGGGTTAGGTGTAGGGTTAGGGCTAGGGTTTAGGGGCTAGGGCTAGGGTTTAGGTTAAAGGGTAAGTATTTATGGTTAGGTATAGGTTTAGGGTTTAGGGTTAGGGTTAGGGTTTATGATGCATGGTTCTGCAGCTCCGGCGTCGTGGTTTAGGGATTTAGAGGGGTTTAGGGCTCGAAGCCTCCCCAGTTTAGGGTCTAGGGTTTAGGGGAGCTACTTTTGCACCATTAGACCTTGCATCACACTTTGACACATAGCATAGGCCCACATGCAAGGTTTGGTGGGGTTCCGGTGCTCCGGCGGTCGTTATCCCCCTCCTCCCCCAAAACAGCGGAACGTGTGCCCCGGCGGGTCTACCCCCTAGATTTCTCCGCGCGAGGGTGCACCAATGTAACTTTTCATTCTTTTAGGTTTGTTTAGTACATATACACATGGAGAACCAAGATTGGGACCCTTTGGCACATATACCCGCAGCTAGAGCCATTATCACACGATCGACGGTGTGCCTGATCTACTGGTTAGGGTTAGGTGTAGGGTTAGGGCTAGGGTTTAGGGGCTAGGGCTAGGGTTTAGGTTAAAGGGTAAGTATTTATGGTTAGGTATAGGTTTAGGGTTTAGGGTTAGGGTTTATGATGCATGGTTCTGCAGCTCCGGCGTCGTGGTTTAGGGATTTAGAGGGGTTTAGGGCTCGAAGCCTCCCCAGTTTAGGGTTTAGGGTTTAGGGGAGCTACTTTTGCACCATTAGACCTTGCACCACACTTTGACACATATCATAGGTCCACATGCAAGGTTTGGTGGGGTTCCGGTGCTCCGGCGGTCGTTCTCCCCCTCCTCCCCCCAAAACAGCGGAACGTGTGCCCCGGCGGGTCTACCCCCCTAGATTTCTCCGCGCGAGGGTGCAACAATGTACTTTTTCATTATTTTAGGTTTGTTTAGGACATATACACATGGAGAACCAAGTTTAGGGTTAGGGTTAGGGTTACGATTTAGGGTTAGTGTTTAGGGTTAGGGTTAGGGTTACGATTTAGGGTTAGTGTTTAGGGTTGGGGTTAGGGTTACGGTTTAGGGTCAGGGTTAGGATAACGGTTTAGGGTTGGGGTTAGGGTCCGACGGCATTGTCCCCCTCCCCCCCAAATAGCGGTTTGTGCCTCGACGGGTCTACACCATAGATTCCATGAGCCACCCCTTCTCTAACTTATTCTTCATCAAGACAGTAAGGTTTAATATAATTCTGAAATAGAACTGAATGGTGTTGACAATTAAAATGGTGAAAATCAGGTTTAAAATACTTTTGAAATAAGAAGGAACTAAAAAAATAAAAAAATAAAAAAATATCTTTGCCGTGCAGTGCCGCACGACAAAGAGCCGTTTCGCACGGCAAAGGCCGTTTGGCGCACGGCAAAGCTGGTGCGCACGGCAAAGGCAGGTGGACGGCAACGTCCAGATCGGTCAATTTTTTCCCTTATCCTCACCCCGACCACACACGCCCCGACATCCACACACACGCTCCTCCTCCCTCCACGGCCCTCCTCCTCGCACGCCGCCGCCACGCTCTCCTGCTCCTCGCGCGCCGCCACCACGCTCCTGCTCCTCGCGCGCCTCCGCCACACTCCTCCCTCCACGGCACGTCACCGCTGCCTCCCTCCTCCCTCCACGGCCCCATCGTCGCCGCCTCCCACCACCACGCACACGCCGCCGCCTCCCGCCACCACGCACACGCCGCACGCCCCTGGTCCCTGCTGCCCCGTCGAGCCGCCACCACCACCTCTGGTCCCTGCTTCTGCCCCTGCCCGTGCTGCTCGCTCCCGGCCACCACCACCCGCAGCTCCGGCCGCCACCACCCGCTTCAGCTCCATCCGCCATCCCCTATAGGTAAGATATCTAGTGTAGCTAGGTTGTAATGTAGGATTTAGTGTTGATTTTAGTGTAGTATAGGATTTAGTTAAGGTAATGTAGTGTAAATTAGAAATAGGATTTTAGTATGAACGAAATGTGGAGAAGATGGACATGCGGTGGCAAGTGGGAGGCGCCGGCCGTGGAGTGCGGGTGTGGCCAGTTGAAGGGGAACTAGGCACATGCGGGGAGATCGGGGACAGTGAGGTTTTGTGAATACCTCGGGCGGGTGCGGGCTGTAATTGTAGCGCATTTCCAGACCCATATGGTAATGTGCCGGAAGGAAATTATTTGTGGTGAAGTAATATTGTTATACCACTATTGTAAAAAATCCTTGTTCACTTGCATGACTATTTTATTTTTTTGTTATGCAGGCGATGCTTCGAGGTGGACACGAGGGGCGGCGTCGCGGGGGTGTTTGACGGGCGTTCCGGATCTTCTTTGGTGATTTTCTTAGAGGGTCGTTGGTCTTCTTCGCCGGCTGTCGGTCACGCTTCGAGGGTGAGAATCCGTTCGCCTCTCTGATGACCCACAAGTATAGGGGATCGCGGCAGTCTTCGAGGGTAGTATAACCCAAATTTATTGATTCGACACAAGGGGAGGTAAAGAATACTTATAAGCCTTAACAACTGAGTTGTCAATTCAGCTGCACCTGGAAAAGCACTAGTAACAGGGGTGATGTAAAAGTAGCAGTAATATGAGAGCAGTAGTAACAGTAACACAGCAGCAGTAATAGCAATATGAGAGCAATGGCACCAGAAAATAGTTGATACTACTTCCAATGACATATAGAACAAGTATATAATGATGAGAGATGGACCGGGGTTCCCAGCGATCTACACTAGTGGTAACTCTCCAATAAGTGACAAGTGTTGGGTGAACAAATTAAAGTTGGGCAATTGATAGGAATCAAAGCATTAAGATAGAACATCAAGATTATTAATTATGTAGGCATGTTTTCCAATTATAGTCGTACGTGCTCGCAATGAGAAACTTGCACAACATCTTTTGTCCTACCAGCCGGTGGCAGCCGGGCCTCAAGGGAAACTACTGGATATTAAGGTACTCCTTTTAATAGAGCACCGGAGCAAAGCATTAACACTCCGTGAAAACATGTGTCCCTCACATCACCGCCATCCCCTCCGGTTGTCCCGATTTCTGTCACTTCGGGGCCTTTGGTTCCGGACAGTGACATGTGCATACAACTTGTAGATACAATCTAAGCAACAATATAGAGCTCAAATCTAGGATCATGCCACTCGGGCCCTAGTGACAAGCATTAAGCATAACAAGATTGCAGCAACAATAACTTCACAAACTTTATAGATAGACTAATCATAATGTATCATCCATCGGATCCCAACAAACACAACACCGATTACATCGATGAATCTCAATCATGTAAGGCCGCTCATGAGACCCTTGTATTGAAGTACATGGGGGAGAGTATACCGACATAGCTACTGCTAGAACCCGTAGTCCATGGGGGAACTACTCACGGAGCATGGTGGAGGCGGTGGCGTTGATGGAGATGGCTTCCGGGGGCACTTCCCCGTTCCGGCAGGGTGCCGGAACAGAGTTCTGTCCCCCGAATTGGAGTTTCGTGATGGCGGCGGCGCCCCTGGAGTCTTTCTGGAGTTTCGTCAATTGGTACGGTGTTTTTAGGTCGAAAGGGATTTTATAGGCGAAGAGGCGGCGCAGGGGGGGCACCTGGGGGCGCCTCACCCTAGGCCGGCGCGGCCAGGGTCTGGCCCGCGCCGCCTTGTGGTGTGGTGGCCCCCTGGCCCCTCTCCGACTCTTCTTCGGTGTTCTGGAGCCTTCCGGGAAAAATAGGAGGTTTGGCGTTGATTTCGTCCAATTCCGAGAATATTGCCCGAACAGCCTTTCTGGAACCAAAAACAGCAGAAAACAAGAACTGGCACTGTGGCATCTTGTTAATAGGTTAGTTCCGGAAAACGCATAAAATCATCATAAAGTGCAAGCAAAACATGTAAGTATTGTCATAAAACAAGCATGGAACGACAGAAATTATGGATACGTCGGGGACGTATCAGCATCCCCAAGCTTAGTTCCTGCTCGTCCCGAGCAGGTAAACGATAAAAAGAATAATTTCTGTAGTGACATGCTACTTACATAAGCTTGATCATACTATTACAAAGCATATGAAATGAATGAAGTGACTCAAGGCAATGATCTATAGTTGCTAACAAATAGATAACATATAGCAAAACTTTTCATGAAGAGTACTTTCAAGACAAGTATCAAAAGTCTTGCACAAGAGTTAACTCATAAAGCAATAAATTCAAAGTAAAGGCATCGAAGCAACACAAAGGAAGATACAAGTTTCAGCGGTTGCTTTCAACTTTCAACATGTATATCTCATGGATATTGTCAACATAGAGTAATATGATGAATGCAAATATGCAAGTATGTAAGGATCAATGCACAGTTGACACAAGTGTTTGCTTCTAAGGTGGGAGGAATTAGGTAACTGACTCAACATAAAAGTAAAAGAATGGCCCTTCTACGAGGGAAGCATTGATTGCTATATTTGTGCTAGAGCTTTTATTTTGAAAACATAGAGAGAGCATAAAAGTAAAGTTTTGAGAGGTGTTTGTTGTTGTCAACGACTGGTAGTGGGCACTCTAACCCCCTCGCCAGACAAACCTTCAAAGAGCGGCTCCCATTTTATTTTATTTTTGAGTGGCACTCCTTCCAACCTTTCTTTCACAAACCATGGCTAACCGAATCCTCGGGTGCCTGCCAACAATCTCATACCATGAAGGAGTGCCTTTTTATTTTAGTTTTATTATGATGACACTCCTCCCCACCTTTGCTTTCTCAAGCCATGGCTAACCGAATCCTTCGGGTGCCGTCCATCAATCACATACCATGGAGGAGTGTCTATTTAGTTTGATTAATTTGGGACTGGGAATCCCATTGCCAGCTCTTTTTGCAAAATTATTGGATAAGCGGATGAAGCCACTAGTCCATTGGTGAAAGTTGCCCAACAAGATTGAAAGATAAACACCACATACTTCCTCATGAGCTATAAAACATTGGCACAAATCAGAGGTAATAAATTTTGAATTGTTTAAAGGTAGCACTCAAGCAATTTACTTTGGAATGGCAGGAAATACCACATAGTAGGTAGGTATGGTGGACACAAATGGCATAGGTTTTGGCTCAAGGTTTTGGATGCACGAGAAGCATTTCCTCTCAGTACAAGGCTTAGGCTAGCAAGGTTGTTTGAAGCAAACACAAGTATGAACCGGTACAACAAAACTTACATAAGAACATATTGCAAGCATTATAATACTCTACATTGTCTTCCTTGTTGCTCAAACACTTTTACCAGAAAATATCTAGACCTTAAGAGAAACCAATCATGCAAACCAATTTTAACAAGCTTTACGGTAGTTCTCCACTAATAGGTTTAAACTACATGAAAAAAAACTTAATGATCCACTTGAGAGCTCAAAACAATTGCCAAGTGTCAAATTACCCAAGACATATGAGGCATTTTCTTTTCCCAACCAAATAACCAATAAGTATTGTAGCTTCCAACTTTTATCATTGAACATTAAAAGTAAAACGAAGAACAAGTGTTCATATGAGAAAGCGGAGCGTGTCTCTCTCCCACACAAGGATTGCTAGGATCTGAATTTATTCAAACAAAACAAAAATAAAAGCACACAGACGCTCCAAGTAAAACACATATGATGTGACCGAATAAAAATATAGTTTCAGGGGAGGAACCTGATAAGTTGATGAAGAAGGGGATGCCTTGGGCATCCCCAAGCTTAGACGCTTGATTCTTCTTGAAATATGCAGGGATGAACCACGGGGGCATCCCCAAGCTTAGACTTTTCACTCTTCTTGATCATATATCATCCTCCTCTCTTGACCCTTGAAAACTTCCTTCACACCAAACTTCTTATAAACTTCATTATAGGGGTTAGTACTCAAAAAAAATTTGAATCCACCTTGGTCCTGTAGTGGAACATTGCAAGAACTCAATAAAACATTAGCTACAGCCCTCTACGTCTAGAAAACCTCGCTTAAAGTCCACAAGAGACAATGCAAAAAAACAGAGACAGAATCTGCCAAAACATAACAGCCAGTAAAGACGAATTTTAAATAAATACTTCCGTTGCTCAAATCTGAAAACTCAAAACTAATGAAAGTTGCGTACATATCTGAGGAACACGCACGTAAATTGGCATATTTTTCTGATTTTTCTATAGAGAAAACAGCCCAGATTCGTGACAGATAGAAATCTGTTTCTGCGCAGAAATCCAAATCTAGTATCAACCTTCGATTAGAGGCTTCACTTGGCACAACAAACACAAAACTAAGATAAGGAGAGGTTGCTACAGTAGTAAACAACTTCCAAGACACAAATATAAAACAAAGTACTGTAGCAAAATAACACATGGGTTATCTCCCAAGAAGTTGCTTTCTTTATAGCCATTAAGATGGGCTCAGCAGTTTTAAGGATGCACTCGCAAGAAATAGTATTTGAAGCAAAAGAGAGTATCAAAAAGCAAATTCAAAACACATTTAAGTCTCACATGCTTCCTATGGAAAGGAGTCTTGTACACAAATAAATTCATGAAGAACAAAGTGACAAGCATAAGAAGATAAAACAAGTGTAGCTTCAAAATTTTAAGCACATAGAGAGGTGTTTTAGTACCATGCAAATTTCTACAACCATATTTTCCTCTCTCATAATAATTCTCAGTAGCTTCATGAATAAACTCAACAATATAACTATCACATGCAGCATACTTTTCATGATTTCCAAACACATAATTTTTATCAAGTTCAAGAATAGTGGAATTAAAACTTTCAAACTTACTTTTATTAATAATATAACAAGGTAGTTGATCAATCTCAAGAGATATGGGACTCATAGAATAAGTCAAGAACTCTCCAATCCCATTTTCATTAGTAGTACAATTAATATTATCAAGTAACATAGGACCATCATCTAAAGCTTTATCATAAACATTTGCCAAGCAACATTCTTTAGTACCATGCATTTCGACATCAGGCACAAACAAAGCATTATCATAAGATTTATCAAAGTAGCATGGATTATCATAAATAATAGTAGCATAATTATTCTCGCAAGTTTTACTCATAGGTAATATTTCAAGAGAATCCATAGGAACATAACATTCAACCTCTTTCGGTAAGCATGGAGGACAATCAAATAATGTAAGAGATAAAGAGTTACTCTCATTAGAAGGTTGGCATGGGTAGATAATCCATTCTTCCTTCTTTTGTTCGTCACTCTCCTCTTCTTTTTCATCCAATGAGCTTTCAAGTTCATCAATTTCCTCCTCTTTTTCATCCAATGAGCTTTCAGGTTCATCAGTTTCTTCTTCCACAGGTTCCTGCAAATTGTGAGTGCATTCTTGTGCATTAATGAGTCTCTCTTTATAATCAATGATATAAGGATTATCACTGAAGCATTCTATGCAACAATTAAGGATAGAAGAGACATAATCTTTAAGGTCCTTACAAACAACACAAGTTTCATAATTCTCAACCATGAAGGATTCTATCTCGGAGGCTCCCATAAATAAGACAAATTGTTCTACCTCTTCGAACCCATAATGAATATAGCAATTCCGATTATAGTTCTTAATTAAAAATTCCTCACTAAAGCCACATTGAAATTTAAGATGTTTAGTATCCTGTTGAGAGCAACAGTTTATATCATGGCGTTTAAGCAAGATTTTAGCAATTGTATTCACTTTTTCTATCATAGCACTCATTACTTCACCAGCTCTTGATTTCCTATAATTATTATAACATTCTATGAGCTCCAAGTAGGTTGTAGGTTCTCCCATAACAGCAGTTTTTAATTTTTAGATTTTTCAAATTTTTATGGATTTTTGGGTATATGAGAAAAGTAAAACAAGACAAAAAGAAACTAAGCAAAAGTAAACTAGGCAAAATAAAACTAGACAGAAATAAACTAAGCACAAATAAACTAGATAAAAGTAAACTAAGCAAAACAAAACAAAATAAAACAGAGAGAGAGGTAGAGTGTACTCCCCAGGTGAACTTATGAGTAGAGCTATGCCTCCCCGGCAACGGCGCCAGAAAACAGTCTTGATGACCCACAAGTATAGGGGATCGCGGCAGTCTTCGAGGGTAGTATAACCCAAATTTATTGATTCGACACAAGGGGAGGTAAAGAATACTTATAAGCCTTAACAACTGAGTTGTCAATTCAGCTGCACCTGGAAAAGCACTAGTAACAGGGGTGATGTAAAAGTAGCAGTAATATGAGAGCAGTAGTAACAGTAACACAGCAGTAGTAATAGCAATATGAGAGCAATGGCACCAGAAAATAGTTGATACTACTTCCAATGACATATAGAACAAGTATATAATGATGAGAGATGGACCGGGGTTCCCAGCGATCTACACTAGTGGTAACTCTCCAATAAGTGACAAGTGTTGGGTGAACAAATTACAGTTGGGCAATTGATAGGAATCAAAGCATTAAGATAGAACATCAAGATTATTAATTATGTAGGCATGTTTTCCAATTATAGTCGTACGTGCTCGCAATGAGAAACTTGCACAACATCTTTTGTCCTACCAGCCGGTGGCAGGCAGGGCCTCAAGGGAAACTCTGGATATTAAGGTACTCCTTTTAATAGAGCACCGGAGCAAAGCATTAACACTCCGTGAAAACATGTGTCCCTCACATCACCGCCATCCCCTCCGGTTGTCCCGATTTCTGTCACTTCGGGGCCTTTGGTTCCGGACAGTGACATGTGCATACAACTTGTAGATACAATCTAAGCAACAATATAGAGCTCAAATCTAGGATCATGCCACTCGGGCCCTAGTGACAAGCATTAAGCATAACAAGATTGCAGCAACAATAACTTCACAAACTTTATAGATAGACTAATCATAATGTATCATCCATCGGATCCCAACAAACACAACACCGATTACATCAGATGAATCTCAATCATGTAAGGCAGCTCATGAGACCATTGTATTGAAGTACATGGGGGAGAGTATACCGACATAGCTACTGCTAGAACCCGTAGTCCATGGGGGAACTACTCACGGAGCATGGTGGAGGCGGTGGCGTTGATGGAGATGGCTTCCGGGGGCACTTCCCCGTTCCGGCAGGGTGCCGGAACAGAGTTCTGTCCCCCGAATTGGAGTTTCGTGATGGCGGCGGTACCCCTGGAGTCTTTCTGGAGTTTCGTCAATTGGTACGGTGTTTTTAGGTCGAAAGGGATTTTATAGGCGAAGAGGCGGCGCAGGGGGGGCACCTGGGGGCGCCTCACCCTAGGCCGGCGCGGCCAGGGTCTGGCCCGCGCCGCCTTGTGGTGTGGTGGCCCCCTGGCCCCTCTCCGACTCTTCTTCGGTGTTCTGGAGCCTTCCGGGAAAAATAGGAGGTTTGGCGTTGATTTCGTCCAATTCCGAGAATATTGCCCGAACAGCCTTTCTGGAACCAAAAACAGCAGAAAACAGGAACTGGCACTGTGGCATCTTGTTAATAGGTTAGTTCCGGAAAACGCATAAAATCATCATAAAGTGCAAGCAAAACATGTAAGTATTGTCATAAAACAAGCATGGAACGACAGAAATTATGGATACGTCGGGGACGTATCACTCTCTTGTACCTAGGTTTTTTGTGTGTCTAGATCACCAAGTCTGTCGCGATACCTAGGCGTCTCTTCCTGACCGTAAGGGTTACGCGGATAAATTTGCATTAGTGGTCTCGCATATTATGAACCGTAACTCTTACGGCATTTATCGGGACAGCCGGCGGATGCGTAGTTGGGTACGTTCTCCGTGCTCTACCCAGATCCGAGATAGGATTTCGGTAGCGCCTCCCCGTTGTTCTCCGGATGCACACCCCTCTCGGCTTTTTGCCGAGACGTGTATCGGGAGAGCAGCGGGGAGGTGCTGCCGAAATTCTGTCTCGGATCGGGGTAGAGCTGGGAGAACGTACTCAATCTACGGATCCGGCGGCTGCTAGGAGCCCACCTAGTAGAGTTTCAGGTTGATGCACGCGTAAAATAAATAAATATATGATGCATTTATTTCGTATTTGATATATAAATGCTATGTCCGTCTGTTTTGTTGCTGATTAGAGGATGGATAATCGTGGCTGGATGTACGATGGCAGAATCAGTCAGTGGAACTATACTGATGAATGGGGAGAAAAGACCGAGCAGTTTGTGGATAGGGCGTTTGCCATCCCTAGCAGACCTATAAGTGTTTGGTGCCCTTGTAGTAAATGCGCTAACCGAAAGGCACAGGACAAGGAAACTATGAGTATGCACCTGATCAAGTTTGGGTTCACACCGTCCTACAGGATTTGGACTTACCATGGAGAAAAGGCAAAGAAACGTGCTAGGAAGGAGGTGCGGCAGATTCAACCTAGGGGGGAATATGACACTGGTTTTGATAGGTGCTTAGAAAACTTGGCTAATGGTAATGTGCCTGAAAGCTCTCATGTAGAGGTGGAGACACCTCAGGATGCGGAGACAAGTGAGGACCCGGAGGAAAACACAAAGGAGTATTATGAGGCTCTGTTTGCTTCGCAGAAACCCCTACATGAAAATACAGAGGTTACCCAACTAGATGCCATCGCTCGCCTTATGGCCTTGAAGTGCCATAGGAACTTGTGCAGAGATGGGTTCGATGAACTTCTGGTCATCGTAGGCAGCCTTCTGCCGAAAGGGCACCTCTTGCCGCAAAACTTCTACTATTCGACCAAATTGCTCAGTGACCTTAAGATGTCATCTCAGCAGATACACGCTTGTCCAAAGGGATGCATGCTATTCAGAGAGGAGCACGCTGACACAAATTATTGCATCAAATGCAATTCCTCTAGGTACTTTGAGGTAGACCGCAATGGTGATGGTTGAAAGGATCGTATGCCGCACCTAGAGGGGGGGGGGGGTGAATAGGTGCTAACCAATTTTTAGTTATTTTTCAATTTAGGCTTGACACAAAAGGTAAATTCTCTAGATATGCAACTAAGTGAATTTACCTATATGACAAGGCTAACAACTAAGCAAGATATATCTAAGCAATATAGAGATAGAATAGGATAGAGGTAACCGAGAGTGGAGCACGCGATGACACGGAGATGATTCCCGTAGTTCCCTTCCTTTGCAAGAAGGTACGTCTACGTTTGGAGGAGTGTGGTTGCTATGAAAGCCAAACCAACAGCCACGAAGGCTTCACTCAGATCTCCGGTGAGCAACGCCACGAAGGCCTAGCCCACTTCCACTAAGGGATTTCCTCGAGGCGGAAACCGGGCCTTTACAAGGTTCTTGGGGCACACATCCACAACCAAATTGGAGGCTCCCAAATCTGTTACAACACAACAATCAACAACAATACATCAACACAAATCAACTAGGGAACCAAATAGGAACACTAGCATGAGATCCCTCAAACAAGAGAGGGGGAAATGAAGAACGCTTCAGTGAGGATGTAGATCGGTGTCTTCTCCTTCGAATCTCCAAAGATCAAGAGCTTTGGTTGGGGGAGGAAGGAGATCTTGCAAATCTTGAGTTTCTTGAGGTGGCTCTAATGGAGGTGGCTTGGCAGATTTCTTGTGTAATGATTGAGCAAGCAACCAAGGTAGAAGAAGGGGGGGGTGGGTATTTATACCTCCCCTCAAAATTGAGCCATTGCAGCTTCCGGGGGGCCGGATATTCCGCCCCCCCCCCCGGATAATCCCCCCCCCCCGGGTAATCCGGCCTACGGGACAAAACAGTGTCTTTATCCGGCCAAATGTCCGGCCCTATGCCAGAGAAGCTTTTCTTCCAGTCCTTAGCCAAAATCGGGGGGGCCGGATATTTCCAAAATATCCGGCCCGGATATTCCGCCCTGGTACAATACCGGGACAATATCAGGGCAAATGTCCGGCCCCCATACTGCGCTGCTTTTCCCTCGAAGACTTAGCCAAAATCAGGGGGCCGGATATTTCAACAATATCCGGCCCGGATTATCCGGCCTGGCCATCTTTTGCTGTTAACTTTTGACAGACCGACCAAATCCAACACACATAAATATGAATCTATGTAAACCCTGTACCACTTAAACAAACATTAGTGTATCACATATATTGACATCAAACACACAAAACATAATGTGAGAGATGTTCTTTCAATCTCCCCCTTTTTGGTGTTTGATGACAATATACGGATTTGCAAGGGAATCACTATAGAGACAAGCATGATGGCAAAACATAGAGGCACTCCCCCTACATGTGTGCATATAAGTAATTTGCATTTGAATACAAATACACAACACATAGGAGTATGGTGCCTCAACACAAGAGATATGCAACATGAGCTCTAACAATAGACATTGACACATATGAAGTTGAGATAGGATGCAAGAAATCATACCCATGTGTAGATATATAATGCGGAGATATAGCATCACACATAATGTAATATCCTTGATCTCAACAAATAGAAATCCGAAAACCATAACAATGTCTCACACCACATAGCACATAGTTTTGAACGGCACACAAACAAACCAAATAGTTCAAGTAAGAGGGAACACAAGCAATATAAGAATGATAAACGCATATGCTTGTGCCCAAACCATGCAAATCCCCGAGAATCCTAATAGAACACTTCTCCCCCTTTGGCATCGAGACGCCAAAAAGGGGACAAGCGCGATGCTACACGTCCCATGGGAATCACTCGGAGGCTTCTTCATCATCGGACTGGTATGCCGCTTCCTCTTCTTCCTCATCAGTGTCAGATGCATCCGGAGAGCGGCGAGAGGTGTTGGACCTTTGAAGGCAATCATCAAGATCACTCCATGGAATCTGTGCAGAGTGCCATCCACTGTTACCCTGGTGAGCTGGAGGCTGAGGCGGGGGACCTTGATCACCACTGAGCTTGTGTAGAATAACCGCCTGAGTATGCTTAATCTCAGAACGCTCTCGGCTAGCTGCATAGTTCTCCTTATGGATCTCAATGTTCATGCAAAGGATGTGACGCTGAAACCAACTAAGCCGGCTCACTTGCTTCCTCATAGCCGGGACATCAGGATGACGAGCAGGAGCAAAACCACTAGAACGAGCATCACCCATGAAAGTGTCAGGTGCAGGTACAGCTGAAGAGACTGGCTTAAGCTTGTAGGCCTTCTTGACATGGTGCTTCACAAAAGGATACCCACTCAAGTCTTCACCACTCACAGCCACAGAGTTGTTGATGAGAAGCTGAATGTAGGGTGCATAGGGTATGGTGGTCCGGGAGACCATGGCATCATGGATCTCATGGAAGATAAAGTCCATGATATCAAGAGAGTAGTCCCGTTCCTCATTACCATCACGAGCACACTTAAAGCTGAGGTGCATAAGGTCCACAAGGACTCCCCGGAGAGCATCATTGTTACCACCACTTGGGCAAATGGTTGCCCGAAAGAACCGGAGCAACTGACTGTATATGGGAAGCAGCCCCTTAGCAAAACCAATTTTTCCCGCTGAGGTATAGAGATCCACAAGAGCATTCTTATCTGTCTGTTGTGGTCCATGAAGACGACGACCCTCATCAACAGGAACTCCAAGAATACCAGCAAATCGGCGCAGAGTGGCACTGCAGTGAGTGGAGCCAGTCATCCATTCCAAAGTGCGTTCCTCATCTTTCTTGATTGCCAAAGTGGCAAAGAATTGCTTCACCAAATCTGGGCTATAGTCACATTGAATCTTCATGATATCATGCAAGCCCAGCCTTCCAGCTACCCAGATTGCATCTTCAAAGTGATTGTTGACCGCCAGAATGTCCACATCGATAGCTTGCATGGGTCTCAGATTCTTCATGGGCTCATAGACATCCTTGTAGATGAACTCCTGCTCCATGCACCAGTATCTCCTGCCCTCTATCTCTTCATCCCTTGGAACATCTTCATACCAGTTCTTCATGCGGATAGCGGAATAAGAGACTGGGTCCATGGCCTTGTAGTTCTCCCTCACTTCCTTGTTCTTCCGCCTTGAAGTGACGGACTTGCGAGGTGCATTGGGTGCAAACTCGTCGCTAGATCGATCATGCCTTGAGCGTCTCCGACCACCCCGAGAAGCACCACCTGTGAGAAGCAAAGGCGGGTAGCAAAGAGAAGGTAATGCTCATAAGTCATGTAAGATACAGTAATATACTCGAGAAACATGCTATAAGTCGGTACAAATCTAGACATGATAGATTGAAGCAAAAACTGCAGCGGCGATGAAGCTCCAGGCCGGATAATCTGGGGTCCCCAGGGGCGGATAATCCGGCCGGGCCGGATAATCCGGCCAGCGCGGGGGCCGGATAATCCGGCCCTGCGAAAGTTGCAGTTTTCCAATCAAAAGCTTGTCTAAGACTAGATCGGCCTCATAGCATGCAAGAGGAGTACACTACACGTGATTTGGAACAACTAGACACCAATTCCACCAAGAAAATAGCACATATAAAACACAACATCTAGGGTTAGAGATTGTGAATCATACCCACATCCATTGTGGAAACCGCTTGGAGGAGAAGGTAGCTAGGGAGGAGATGCACCCGATCCACCCAAGAACTCCGAGAGGGGGCGGACGGAGCGTCTCCGGCGAGGAGGACGAGGTCCGACGATCTTGAGAGGAGAAAGAGGAGAGAGAGGCGCGTGGGGGGTGGTGTGAACTGTTTGCCCCCCCGCGGCCTCGACCTCAACCCTTTCAAGATCTGCCCAGGCCGGATAATCCGGCCCTAGCTTAGGGCGGATAATCCGGCCAGGCCGGATTTTCCGGTGTCTCCTGGGGCCGGATTATCCGGGGTTCTGGAAAATTCCAGAATCACCGGGAATCCGGCCCATCTTTCGTTGGTTATTTGCATGACCCATATGTGATACAATAATGTATCACGTCACATATAAGGTGCAAATTTACCAATAAGATGGAGCAACCTAGATCATCCGACCGAAACACCTCAAACTCCAAGTTTTTACCAAACATGACAAATGAGCAAGATGGAAATGGCTTATAGGAGAGAGTAGGCTTAGGTTTTAGAAGATACAAACTGTTAATGGTACATGGTCACTCAAGTTTGCAAGATATGAGCAAATAAGCCAAACTAGAGTGATTTCCCATAAGAACATGGAGTTGTCAAATAAAAGGCGATAAGATCCAAATAACTCCAACTCTTCACAAAGAAGAGTGTGGTGGCCTAGGCCACCATATATGAGTGTTGTGGCATGGCACCGCGAAGATATATCTTGGGTCCAAGCCACTACTCATCATTGAAGCTCACATATCAACATATGATATAAAGAGAATGATTTCTTAATGTTGGCATTATGGGGGGAGGGATAGCTCAATAATTTAAACCGCACTCCCCCTATCTCCATGCCCACATCTAAACCAAATAGAATTTTGAGACGAAGGTGTGTTTGCAAGATGGTCAAGCTATACTCCTTGAATCAATGATATTTAGCTCATTCCTCAAATAAGTGAACCTTGCTTCATCAAGAGGCTTCGTGAATATATCGGCAAGTTGATCTTTGGTAGGAACATAGATAAGCTCAATATCACCCCGGGCAACATGATCCCTAATGAAATGATTCCGGATCTCAATATGCTTCGTTCTTGAATGTTGCACCGGATTATAGGCAATCTTGATAGCACTTTCATTGTCACATAATAGAGGCACTTTGTCACAAATGACACCGTATTCCTTTAAAGTTTGCCTCATCCATAACAATTGAGTGCATCCACTTGCGGCGGCAACATATTCGGCTTCGGCGGTGGAGAGAGATATACAATTTTGCTTCTTAGATGACCAACACACCAAGGACCTACCAAGAAATTGGCAAGCCCCGGAGGTTGATTTCCTATCATCCTTGTCTCCCGTCCAATCCGCATCGGTGTACCCATTGAGAATAAAACTTGAGCCTTTGGGGTACCAAATACCATATCTTGGGGTATCAACCAAATATCGAAAGATTCTCTTGAGAGCTATCATGTGGCTCTCCTTAGGAGAAGCTTGATACCTTGCACACACACCAACACTCAACACTATGTCCGGTCTAGATGCACAAAGGTAAAGCAAGGATCCAATCATGGAGCGATATACCTTTTGATCCACCTCTTTACCATTGGGATCAAGTGCAAGATGACATTTGGTAACCATAGGAGTGGCAACACCTTTCATCTCGGTCATCTTGAACCTCTTGAGCATGTCTTGGAGATATTTTGCTTGGTTGATGAAGGTTCCTCCTCTCAATTGCTTGATCTCAAAACCAAGGAAGAACTTCATCTCTCCCATCATAGACATCTCAAACCTATCGGTCATAAGCTTTGAGAATTCATCATTGAAAGCTTTGTTAGTAGAGCCAAAGATAATATCATCAACATATAATTGGCAAACGAAAAGCTCCCCATTGACCCTCTTAGTAAAAAGAGTGGAATCGATTAGCCCAACATCAAACCCACGGTCTACCAATAATTCCTTAAGGTGCTCATACCAAGCTCTAGGAGCTTGTTTGAGACCATAAAGAGCTTTATCGAGCTTGTAGACATGGTTAGGGAAGTTGAGATCCTCGAACCCCGGGGGTTGCTTAACATAAACCTCTTCATGTATAGGACCATTAAGAAATGCACTTTTCACATCCATTTGTTGTAACTTGAAGTTATGATGCGATGCATAAGCAAGAAGGATACGGATGGACTCAAGACGAGCCACGGGAGCATAGGTTTCTCCAAAGTCAATTCCCTCAACTTGAGAGAACCCTTGAGCCACCAATCTTGCCTTGTTCCTCACAACATTTCCAAACTCATCTTGCTTGTTCTTGAATATCCATTTAGTGCCAATAACATTGCGGCACCCCTTTGGCTTCTCTACTAATGTCCACACTTTGTTGCGCTTGAAGTTGTTGAGTTCTTCGTGCATAGCTTCCAACCAATCCGAATCTTCAAGGGCTTCAAATACTTTCTTGGGTTCCATTAAGGAGATATAAGCATGATGGTTGCTAAAATTAGCCAATTGCCTTCTTGTGGAAACCTTTGCCCTTATATCACCAAGAACCTTATCATGAGTGTGATCACGAAGCTCAAGGTTCCTTTCTCTTCTTGCTAGACGACGGGCCTCGATCTCCTCCTTGGTTCTTCTTGGCCTTGGAGGTATCACTTGATCAACTTGATCTTTTGGGTCCCCGTCTTGACCTTCAACTTGAGCAACTACAATCTCTTGTGAGTGCTCAACATCATGTGCTTGATCTTGGACATCATTTGGTGCGGAGCAAATATCAAATGGATACTCGTCGGAACCATCATGAATTCTTGGTTGATCATGACCTTGATCTTGTCCTTGATCTTGTCCTTGATCTTGTCCTTGATCTTGTCCTTGATCTTGCACACTAGAGGGAGGGTTTTGTTCTTGTTCTTGGGTTGGTGCATCATTTGCTTCACTTGATGGGGTTTGTTGATGTTGAGAAGATGAGGGCTCCACCGTGGTGGAGCATAGTCCTTCCCGAGACGCCACACCGTGTCCCTCAACGGGGCGGAAAAATCCCACACCCATTCTTACTATGGCATCTTGAGGTATTTCATCACCTGCACAAACATCAACTTGCCCCACTTGAGAGCCATCATTTTCTTCGAACCTCACACTACAAGATTCAATGATAATCCCGGAGGCTTTATCAAAGATTCTATAAGTGTGAGACTCGGCACCGTAACCAACAAATATACCCTCCAAAGCTTTAGGAGCGAATTTAGATAAACGAACTCCTTTGATTTTGTAGAAACACTTACACCCGAACACCTTGAAGTATGAGATATTAGGCTTGTTCCCGGTGAGTATTTCATATGGAGTCTTGTTCAAGCCCTTGCGGAGATAGAGCCGGTTGGAGGAGTGACAAGCGGTGGAGATGGCTTCGGCCCAAAAGTTATAGCGGGATTTATACTCCGCCACCATAGACCTTGCCATATCCATAAGAGTCCGGTTCTTCCTCTCCGCAACACCATTTTGTTGAGGGGTGTAAGCAGCGGAATATTGATGACGAATCCCCTCATCACTAAGAAAATCATTGAGTGTGTAGTTCTTGAACTCGGAGCCGTTGTCACTTCTTATTGCCATAATGAGGAGGTTGTGTTGGCGTTGCACCTCGGTAGCAAAGTCAATGAATATTTGTTGAGTCTCATCTTTCATCTTGAGAAAGTAGACCCAAGTGTATCTTGAGTAGTCATCGACAATCACCAAGCAATGTTTCTTCGCACCAAGACTTGCATGAGTAACGGGACCAAAAAGATGCACATGAAGGAGCTCCAAGATCCTCTTGGAAGAGATGATGGTCTTGCTTGGATGCGGAGAGTCATGCATTTTGCCTTCAACACAAGCCCTACAAACACGATCTTTGGCAAAAGACACATTTTCCATTAGTCCCACAATATGGTTCCCCTTGTGAAGACTTTGCAAAGTTCTCATGTTGACATGGGCTAGGCGGCGATGCCACAACCAACCCACGTCCGCCTTTCCGAATAGGCACATCGCACTTGACGTGGTGGTCCCCGAAAAGTCCACCACATACAAGTTGTGTTCGCGATACCCAACGAATGCGACTTTTAGAGTCTTGCTCCACAAGAGGACCACAATATCTTTATCAATAAAGACGGCGAAACCCATCTTGCCAAGGGCGGAAACGGAAAGCAAATTGTAACCAAGGGTTTTGACAAGCATGACATCCACAAGAGTAATGTTGTGTGCAACCACAACCTTGCCAAAACCCAATACCTCGGATGTAGAATTATCGCCAAAGGAGACGGTGATATTATTTATGTTGGGCCTCAACTCCTTGACGAGGTTCTTGCCGCCGGTCATATGACTTGTACATCCACTATCAAGTACCCATTTTGAACCTCCGGCGGCATAGTCCTACATGAGATCAATTCTTGGATTTAGGTACCCATTTTTCAATGGGTCCTCTTTTGTTAGCAACAAGGGTCTTTGGAACCCAAATAGACCAAGCAACATAACCATCATATGGACCAACATATTTAGCATAAACATCACCATAATAATCTTTAAAGAGAACATAGTGAGGGTTATCTATTCCCGCACCATCATCATTAATGGTGTTGCCCTTTCGGGGTTCACCATTAGCTTTCTCATGTGCGGACTTGGTCTTTTTCTTGTTTGCCTTTTTAGCCTTGGTATTAAAACCAAGTCCCTCCTTCCCATTGTTTGACCTTTGCTTACTCAAAAGATCATCCAAGGAAAGTTTACTTTGGGGAGAGGAGGTCCTAGCAAGTTCATCTTTCAACCTAGCATTTTCCTCAATTATATTTGCATGATCACATGAAGGAGTAGAGGTACTAGGTATGTCATATGAAGCAAGCCTAATTTGAAGTTGCTCATAAGACTCAGAGAGGAGAGAGTATTCACTCTTCAAGGCTTTGTGAGCCTTGTCTAGTTCATCTAGATCCTTCACAAGTTTCTCATGATCAACACCAAATTTGGCATTTTCCTTTATAAGCACTTTAGTCTTAGCTCTAGCAAGATCTCTAGCTTTAGTGAGCTTGTTAAGTTTATCTTGAGGTTCTTCAAGACTTTCTAGCTTCTCTTCAAGAGATGCTATAGTTTCTTGACATTCCTCAAGAGCATTTTTAAGAGCATGTATTTCTAGAGAGTCCTCTCTCTCTATTTGGCACTTTTTCTCAAGAGTAGCATTTAGTTGAGCCATACGAACCATGAGACTTGAAACATGCTTCTTAGTGTTACCTTGTAGGTTACTAATGAACTCATCAAACTCTAGCATCTCTTGTTTCACTTTTAGACTAGCGGGGTCAACCCCTAGATCATTAGCAATGTTAGGCATAGAGGGGTTAGGAGATGATACCTCGGAAGATTTAGCCATAAGGCAACTTTCTTCCTCCACATGAAAGACCTCATTGGGAGATTCGCTTGTTGATGAAGAGTTAGTAGCGAGGGAGGCAAGGGCAACCAATCCATTTGAGGTTGCATCTTCTTCATCATCAACATCTTCATCTCCGGAGGTGTACTCTTCTTGAGTTGATAGCACAATTGATGTGTCCAAGGAGGACCTTGCCATGAAGCAATGTGCATTCTTGCGTTGAGGGTTCTCATTGGGTGAATCAAAGAGAGAGGAAGAGGGAATGTTGGTGGTGACAATGGCGGCCACTTCTCTTGAGCTTTCCTCTTCATCATCATCACTAGCACTTGCAATCTCATCGGAAGAGTATTCTTCATTGGCCACTAGCACAATTCTAGAGGGCCTCTTGCCCTTCTTGTTCTTGTTGTAGAATTTCCTGTTGAGGGGCTTTGAATATTTGCCCTTTGAGTCTTTGCTCTTGTCCTTGGGAATGAGCCTCCCATTATGAAGCTCTCTATTCTCATAGGGGCATTCGGCAATGAAGTGGCGCTTGTCATCACAATTGTAGCATGATCTTGTCTTTGGACCAAAGCTAGTGAACCCACTTTTGTTGTTCCTCTTGATGTTGTCTTCCTTGGCCTTGGAGGGATCAACCCAAAAGGATTTTGCATGGAAGGCCATGTGATCATGGTAGTGGCATTGCAAATCTTCCGGATAGGACATACTCCAAGATGCCCTATAAGATTCTTGAGGAATCACTTCTTCAACGGAGTTGACCACCAAGGCAAGGTTGGAACCTTTTGCCATCCCAAGAGCACGATTGCGAGAATCATGAGAGGTTTCCTCAAGCACCTTGAGAGCTTGCATCTCGTGCACGACTTGTTGAGAGGTGAGAGAGGAATAGCATTCCCTTCCCACAAGAGTCTTGACATCAATGGGTACAAATGGCATCATGCATTCAATGTACTTCTCCTTGATCCAAGAGTCATTGATGTGGGTGGCACCAATAAGCCGGAAGGCATCGGCAACGGTGAGAAGTCTTCCATACATGTCTTCATGATCTTCATCCGGTAGCCTCATGAACCCTTCGGCTTTATTCTTAAGAGCATTATACTTGTTCCTCCTTGTGCTCTCACTTCCAATGCAACTAGCGGTCAAACCATCCCAAGCTTCCTTGGCGGTGGTGTAGTTCCGGACACGATGCAATTCCTTTGTCCCCACACTAGTTTGAATCATGTGCAAGGCGGTGTTGTTGAGTTGACTATCAACTGCTTCTCTTCTAGTCAACTTGTCGGGGTTGTATGGCTTGAAGCCCTCCAAGATGATTCTCCATAATTCATTGGAGGCACTACAAACATGAGAGCGGAACTCAAATTGCCAAGTATCGAAATTATCAATAGAAAACTTAGGTGGGTCGCCCCGAATGTTCAAATGGGGATGGGGAACCGGTATATCGGGAGATAGGAAAGGTGGAGGTACTCGATTGTAGCTCTCACTTCCACTAGTTCCCTTGGGAGATGCAATGGGGGGTTTGTCAGTGTTTGAGTTATCACCATCCATGGGTGTGGTAGCGGAGGGTAATACCGAAGTATCACCCTCTACAACCGCATCCGTGATATTAACCTCTACGGTGGGAGCCACGGGATGGGAAGGCGTCAAAAGCTCGGAAATCATTTTTCTCATGCTTTCCGTTTGAGCATCCATGTATGACTTCAACGAGTTGATATCATCCATGGTGACCGGCCTAGTCTCCCCTTCCGATGGTCCATCGTCCGGCATACTCTTAGGCGGTTAAGCCCGAAATAAGAGCCGAGGCTCTGATACCAATTGAAAGGATCGTATGCCGCACCTAGAGGGGGGGGGGGTGAATAGGTGCTAACCAATTTTTAGTTCTTTTTCAATTTAGGCTTGACACAAAAGGTAAATTCTCTAGATATGCAACTAAGTGAATTTACCTATATGACAAGGCTAACAACTAAGCAAGATATATCTAAGCAATATAGAGATAGAATAGGATAGAGGTAACCGAGAGTGGAGCACGCGATGACACGAAGATGATTCCCGTAGTTCCCTTCCTTTGCAAGAAGGTACGTCTACGTTTGGAGGAGTGTGGTTGCTACGAAAGCCAAACCAACAGCCACGAAGGCTTCACTCAGATCTCCGGTGAGCAACGCCACGAAGGCCTAGCCCACTTCCACTAAGGGATTTCCTCGAGGCGGAAACCGGGCCTTTACAAGGTTCTTGGGGCACACATCCACAACCAAATTGGAGGCTCCCAAATCTGTTACAACACAACAATCAACAACAATACATCAACACAAATCAACTAGGGAACCAAATAGGAACACTAGCATGAGATCCCTCAAACAAGAGAGGGGGAAATGAAGAACGCTTCGGTGAGGATGTAGATCGGTGTCTTCTCCTTCGAATCTCCAAAGATCAAGAGCTTTGGTTGGGGGAGGAAGGAGATCTTGCAAATCTTGAGTTTCTTGAGGTGGCTCTAATGGAGGTGGCTTGGCAGATTTCTTGTGTAATGATTGAGCAAGCAACCAAGGTAGAAGAAGGGGGGTATTTATACCTCCCCTCAAAATTGAGCCGTTGCAGCTTCCGGGGGGCCGGATATTCCGGCCTAAGTAAGGGCCGGATAATCCGCCCCCCCCCCGGATAATCCGGCCTACGGGACAAAACAGTGACTTTATCCGGCCAAATGTCCGGCCCTATGCCAGAGAAGCTTTTCTTCCAGTCCTTAGCCAAAATCGGGGGGGCCGGATATTTCCAAAATATCCGGCCCGGATATTCCGGCCCTGGTACAATACCGGGACAATATCCGGGCAAATGTCCGGCCCCCATACTGCGCTGCTTTTCCCTCGAAGACTTAGCCAAAATCAGGGGGCCGGATATTTCAACAATATCCGGCCCGGATTATCCGGCCTGGCCATCTTTTGCTGTTAACTTTTGACAGATCGACCAAATCCAACACACATAAATATGAATCTATGTAAACCCTGTACCACTTAAACAAATATTAGTGTATCACATATATTGACATCAAACACACAAAACATAATGTGAGAGATGTTCTTTCAATGGTCAGAAGAGGCAGACCACGGTTGCCAAGAATATCCTCCGCTATCTTCCAGTTCTACCGAGGATCCAGCGGCTCTTCATGACCGAGGATACTGCCCAGCAGATGAGGTGGGCCGTGGAAGGAAATAGATACACCGACAAGATGATACATCCGTCGGATGGTACTGCATGGAAGAACTTTGTCAAGAAATTTCCACTGAAAGCAGGTGACCCGAGGAGCGTAGCAGTTGCGATATCAACCGATGGGTTCAATCCATATGGTATGTCGGCTGCAGTATACAGTTGTTGGCCAGTATTTGTTATTCCCATGAACCTCCCCCCTGGCGTCTGCATGAGATCAGAGAACATGTTTGTGTCGATGATAATCCCAGGGCCCAAATACCCGGGCAAGAACATGAATGTGTACCTGGAACCGCTGGTGGATGACTTGGTTCGTGGCTGGGAAGGTCGCGGGATCCGAACATATGACGCATCAAAGAAGGAGTACTTCGATATGTATGTCTGGTACCACACGTCCCTGCATGACCTGCCAGCACGTGCTTTGTTCTGCGGGTGGTGTACACATGGGAAGTGGCCTTGCCCACGGTGCGGCAGAGCCGTGACTTTCTTCTGGCTAAACAAGGGAGGCAAGTATTCATGCTTTGATGAAGCTCGACAGTTCCTTGAGCGGAGGCATGCATACAGGAGTGATGTAAAGAGTTTCAAGAAAGGCCGTGTTGTCCGTGGCCCGAAGCCAATTCCGAAGACCAGAACGGAAATCAAGGCCGAGTTAGATGCTCTTCAGCCTAGCCCTGATGGGAATGGTTTCTTGGGATATGGGGAGACACACCAATGGACTCACAAGCCGTGCTTATGGAAGCTCCCTTACTTTGAGTTTCTCGAGCTCCCGCATAACATTGATGTAATGCACACCGAGAAGAATATCAGTGAAGCCATTTGGAGCACGATTGTGGACACTGAGAAGACGAAGGACAACATAAAGGCTCGAATTGATCAAGAAATGTGGTGTGATAGGCCGGAGTTGAACATGCAGCCACCTAATGGTGCCAAAAAAACTTGGACTAAGCCACACGCTCCGTTCTGCCTCACAAAGGCCCAAAAAAGGGAGGTCTTCCAATGGATGAAGGACTCCTTGTTTTTCCCCGATGGGTTCGCGACCAACCTGGATGAGGGGCACGAACATTGAAACGCTCGCGAGTACAAGGACTGAAGAGTCATGACTACCACATATGGCTTGAGCGGATAATGCCGGTGATGATTCGAGGCTATGTCCCTGAGAAGACTTGGCGAGTGCTAGCGAGGTTGAGTTTTTTCTTCCGCCAGATTTGTGCTAGGGAGTTAGACACTAAAGTGATTGAGAAGCTGGATGAAGAGGCACCCGTGTTGCTTTGCGATCTAGAGAAGATCTTTCCTCCAGGGTTTTTTAATTCGATGCAACACATGATCCTGCACCTCGCCGAGGAGTGCTTAAAGGGGGGCCCGAATTGGGGCCGTTGGCAGTTTGGTCCCGAGAGAGAAACACAAAAGTTTCGTCAAATGACTGGCAATAAATGCAAGATCGAAGCATCCATAGCCGAGGCAGTCCTGAATGTGGAGGTGGCAAACTTCACCACTAAGCACTATGATCCCAACATTCCCACAAAGCACAACCCGGTCCTCCGTTACAATGCCGCCAACAATGAAGAAGTACCCAAGCTTAGCATCTTTGTGGGGCTTGGTGGCAAGGCAAGTGGCTCGAAGCCGTACAGAACGGACCTACATGAGCGGACCTTGATCCACTCGTATGTCTTAAACACCATGGTCGAAGTGAAGCCGTACATCGAGTAAGTGCGAACCATTTAATTATTCGCAAACATTCACTCGTATGTTCGTGGCAAACTCTTCCTCTTTTCATCGGTATAGGAAATTCAAGGCTATACATTGGAAGAATACCCACAGGGAGCCTACCCCGGAAGAATCCAAGCAAATTTTCGATAAGGGCGGCGGTTTCGGTTTCAGTAGCTGGTTTTGTAATTTGGTACTTGATACGTCTCTGACGTATCGATAATTTCTTATGTTCCATGCCACATTATTGATGTTATCTACATGTTTTATGCACACTTTATGTCACATTCGCGCATTTTCTGGAACTAACCTATTAACAAGATGCCGAAGTGCCAGTTGCTGTTTTCTGCTGTTTTTGGTTTCAGAAATCCTAGTAACGAAATATTCTCGGAATTGGACGAAATCAACGCCCAGGGTCCTATTTTGCCACGAAGCTTCCAGAAGTCCGAAGAGGAGACGAAGTGGGGCCACGAGGTGGCCACACCCTAGGGCGGCGCGGCCCCCCCTTGGCCGCGCGGCCCTGTGGTGTGGGGCCCTCGTGCCGCCTCCTGACCTGCCCTTCCGCCTACTTAAAGCCTCCGTTGCGAAACCCCCAGTACCGAGAGCCACGATACGGAAAACCTTCCAGAGACGCCGCCGCCGCCGATCCCATCTCGGGGGATCCAGGAGATCGCCTCCGGCACCCTGCCGGAGAGGGGATTCATCTCCCGTAGGACTCTACGCCGCCATGGTCGCCTCCGGAGTGATGTGTGAGTAGTCTACCCCTGGACTATGGGTCCATAGCAGTAGCTAGATGGTTGTCTTCTCCCCATTGTGCTTCATTGTCGGATCTTGTGAGCTGCCTAACATGATCAAGATCATCTATCTGTAATTCTATATGTTGCGTTTGTTGGGATCCGATGAATAGAGAATACTTGTTATGTTGATTATCAAAGTTATGTCTATGTGTTGTTTATGATCTTGCATGCTCTCCGTTACTAGTAGATGCTCTGGCCAAGTAGATGCTTGTAACTCCAAGAGGGAGTATTTATGCTCGATAGTGGGTTCATGCCTCCATTGATATCAGGGACGATGAGAAATTTCTAAGGTTGTGGATGTCTTGTTGCCACTAGGGATAAAACATTAGTGCTATGTTCAAGGATGTAGTTACTAGTTACATTACGCGCAATACTTAATGCAATTGTCTGTTGTTAGCAACTTAAGATCGGAGGGGGTTCGGATGATAACCCGAAGGTGGACTTTTTAGGCATAGATGCATGTTTGGATGGCGGTCTATGTACTTTGTCGTAATGCCCAATTAAATCTCACTATACTCATCATAATATGTATGTGCATGGTCATGCCCTCTTTATTTGTCAATTGCCCAACTGTAATTTGTTCACCCAACATGCTGTTTATCTTATGGGAGAGACACCTCTAGTGAACCGTGGACCCCGGTCCAATTCTCTATCTTGAAATACAATCTCTTGCAATACTTGTTCTACTGTTTTCTGCAAACAATCATCTTCCACACAATACGGTTAATCCTTTGTTACAGCAAGCCGGTGAGATTGACAACCTCACTGTTTCGTTGGGGCAAAGTACTTTGGTTGTGTTGTGCAGGTTCCACGTTGGCGCCGGAATCTATGGTGTTGCGCCGCACTACATCCCGCCGCCATCAACCTTCAACGTGCTTCTTGACTCCTACTGGTTCGATTAAACCTTGGTTTCTTACGAGGAAACTTGCCGCTGTGCGCATCACACCTTCCTCTTGGGGTTCCCAACGGACGTGTCAACCACACGCATCAAGCAAATTTCTGGCGCCGTTGCGGGAGATCAAGACACGCTTGCAAGGAGTCTCCACTTCCCAATCCCTTTACTTTGTTTTTGTCTTGCTTAGTTTTATTTACTACTTTGTTTGCTGCACTAAATCAAAATAAAAAAAAATTAGTTGCTAGTTTTACTTTATTTGCTATCTTGTTTGCTATATCAAAAACACAAAAAAATTAGTTACTTGCATTTACTTTATCTAGTTTGCTTTATTTACTGTTGCTAAAATGGCCAACCCTGAAAATACTAAGTTGTGTGACTTCACAACCACAAATAATAATGATTTCTTATGCACACCTATTGCTCCACCTGCTACTACAGCAGAATTCTTTGAAATTAAACCTCGCTTTCTTGAATCTTGTTATGCGAGAGCAATTTTCTAAGTGTTAGTTCTGATGATGCTGCTGCCCATCTTAATAATTTTGTTGAACTATGTGAAATGCAAAAATATAAAGAAGTAGATGGTGACATTATAAAATTAAAATTGTTCCCTTTCTCATTAAGAGGAAGAGCTAAAGATTGGTTGCTATCTCTGCCTAAGAATAGTATTGATTCATGGACTAAATGCAAGGATGCTTTTATTGGTAGATATTATCCCCCTGCTAAAATTATATCTTTGAGGAGTAGCATAATGAATTTTAAACAATTAGATACTGAACATGTTGCTCAAGCTTGGGAAAGAATGAAATCTCTGGTTAAAAATTGCCCAACCCATGGACTGACTACTTGGATGATCATCCAAACCTTCTATGCAGGACTAAATTTTTCTTCGTGGAATTTATTGGATTCAGCTGCTGGAGGTACCTTTATGTCCATCACTCTTGGTGAAGCAACAAAGCTTCTTGATAATATGATGATCAACTACTCTGAATGGCACACGGAAAGAGCTCCACAAGGTAAGAAGGTAAATTCTGTCGAAGAAACTTCTTCCTTGAGTGATAAGATTGATGCTATTATATCTATGCTTGTGAATGATAGGACTAATATTGATCCTAATAATGTTCCGTTAGCTTCATTGGTTGCACAAGAAGAACATGTTGATGTAAACTCCATTAAAAATAATAATTTCAACAACAATGCTTACCGGAACAATTCTAGTAACAACTATAGGCCATATCCTTATAATAATGGTAACGGTTATGCTAATTCTTATGGGAATTCTTACAACAATAATAGGAGTTCACCCCTGGACTTGAAGCCATGCTTAAAGAATTTATTAGTACACAAACTGCTTTTAACAAATCTGTTGAAGAAAAGCTTGGGAAAATTGATATACTTGCTTCTAAAGTCGATAGTCTTGCTGCTGATGTTGATCTTTTGAAATCGAAAGTTATGCCTAATGAAAATCATCATAACAAAATTACTACTACGGCAAATGCCATCCAAGTTAGAATTAATGAGAATATAAGATTAATGGCTGAACTGCGTGCTAGGTGGGATAGAGAAGAAAATGAAAAACTAGCTAAAGAGAAGAATGTAGCTAAAGTTTGGACTATTACCACCACTAGTAATGCTAATGCTACACATGTTGCTGCACCTCCTACTATTAATAATAAAAGAATTGGTGTTAGCAATGTTTCCACTTCTAATGCAAAGCGAGAAACTCTAAATCGCTAAAACTAGAAACTGCCTGTGATAAAGCTGCTGAAATTTTTTCCAACATTGGGGATGATGATCCCATTGCTTTAGATTATAATGGTTTGAATTTTGATGATTGCCACATCTCTGAAGTTATAAAGTTCTTGCAAAAACTTGCTAAAAGTCCTAATGCTAGTGCTATAAATTTGGCTTTCACGCAACATATTACAAATGCTCTCATAAAAGCTAGAGAAGAGAAACTAGAGCGCGAAGCCTCTATTCCTAGAAAGCTAGAGGATGGTTGGGAGCCTATCATTAAGATGAAGGTTAAAGATTTTGATTGTAATGCTTTATGTGATCTTGGTGCAAGTATTTCTGTTATGCCTAAGAAAATTTATAATATGCTTGACTTGCCACCGCTGAAAAATTGTTATTTGGATGTTAATCTTGCTGATCATTCTACAAAGAAACCTTTGGGGAAAGTTGATAATGTTCGCATTACCGTTAACAATAACCTTGTCCCCGTTGATTTTGTTATCTTGGATATTGAATGCAATGCATCTTGTCCCATTATATTGGGAAGACCTTTTCTTCGAACTGTTGGTGCTATCATTGATATGAAGGAAGGTAATATAAAATATCAATTTCCTCTCAAGAAAGGTATGGAACACTTCCCTAGAAAGAAAATGAAGTTACCTTTTGATTCTATTATTAGAACAAATTATGATGTTGACACACCATCTCTTGATAATACTTGATACACACTTTCTGCGCCTAGCTGAAAGGCGTTAAAGAAAAGCGCTTATGGGAGACAACCCATGTTTTTACCTACAGTACTTTGTTTTTATTTTGTGTCTTGGAAGTTGTTTACTACTGTAGCAACCTCTCCTTATCTTAGTTTAGTGTTTTATTGTGCCAAGTAAAGTCGTTGATAGAAAAGTTCATACTAGATTTGGATTATTGCGCAGAAACAGATTTCTTTGCTGTCACGAATCTGGGCTGTTTTCCCTGTAGGTAACTCAGAAAATTATGCCAATTTACGTGAGTAATCCTCAGATATGTACGCAACTTTCATTAAATTTGAGCATTTTCATTTGAGCAAGTCTGGTGCCTCGATAAAATTCGTCAATACGAACTGTTCTGTTTTGACAGATTCTGCCTTTTATTTCGCATTGCCTCTTTTGCTATGTTGGATGAATTTCTTTGATCCATTAATGTCCAGTAGCTTTATGCAATGTCCAGAAGTGTTAAGAATGATTGTGTCACCTCTGAACATGTTAATTTTTATTGTCGCTAACCCTCTAATGAGTTGTTCTAAGTTTGGTGTGGAGGAAGTTTTCAAGGATCAAGAGAGGAGTATGATGCAACATGATCAAGGAGAGTGAAAGCTCTAAGCTTGGGGATGCCCCGGTGGTTCACCCCTGCATATATCAAGAAGACTCAAGCGTCTAAGCTTGGGGATGCCCAAGGCATCCCCTTCTTCATCGACAACATTACCAGGTTCCTCCCCTGAAACTATATTTTTATTCCATCACATCTTATGTGCTTTGCTTGGAGCGTCGGTTTGTTTTTGTTTTTTGTTTTGCTTGAATAAAATGGATCCTAGCATTCACTTTATGGGAGAGAGACACGCTCCGCTGTAGCATATGGACAAGTATGTCCTTAGTTTCTACTCATAGTATTCATGGCGAAGTTTCTCCTTCGTTAAATTGTTATATGGTTGGAATTGGAAAATGATACATGTAGTAATTTGCTATAATGTCTTGGGTAATGTGATACTTGGCAATTGTTGTGCTCATGTTTAAGCTCTTGCATCATATGCTTTGCACCCATTAATGAAGAAATACATAGAGCATGCTAAAATTTGGTTTGCATATTTGGTTTCTCTAAGGTCTAGATAATTTCTAGTATTGAGTTTGAACAACAAGGAAGACGGTGTAGAGTCTTATAATGTTTACAATATGTCTTTTATGTGAGTTTTGCTGCACCGGTTCATCCTTGTGTTTGTTTCAAATAAGCCTTGCTAGCCTAAACCTTGTATCGAGAGGGAATACTTCTCATGCATCCAAAATACTTGAGCCAACCACTATGCCATTTGTGTCCACCATACCTACGTACTACATGGTATTTTCCGCCATTCCAAAGTAAATTGCTTGAGTGCTACCTTTAAAATTCCATCATTCACCTTTGCAATATATAGCTCATGGGACAAATAGCTTAAAAACTATTGTGGTATTGAATATGTAATTATGCACTTTATCTCTTATTAAGTTGCTTGTTGTGCGATAACCATGTTTACTGGGGACGCCATCAACTACTCTTTGTTGAATTTCATGTGAGTTTCTATGCATGTTCGTCTTGTCTGAAGTAAGAGCGATCTACCACCTTATGGTTAAGCATGTATATTGTTAGAGAAGAACATTGGGCCGCTAACTAAAGCCATGATCCATGGTGGAAGTTTCAGTTTTGGACATATATCCTCAATCTCATATGAGAAAATTATTAATTGTTGTTACATGCTTATGCATAAAAGAGGAGTCCATTATCTGTTGTCTATGTTGTCCCGGTATGGATGTCTAAGTTGAGAATAATCAATAACGAGAAATCCAATGCGAGCTTTCTCCTTAGACCTTTGTACAGGCGGCATAGAGGTACCCCTTTGTGACACTTGGTTAAAACATGTGCATTGTGATGATCCGGTAGTCCAAGCTAATTAGGACAAGGTGCGGGCACTATTAGTATACTATGCATGAGGCTTGCAACTTGTAAGATATAATTTACATGATACATATGCTTTATTACTACCGTTGACAAAATTGTTTCATGTTTTCAAAATCAAAGCTCTAGCACAAATATAGCAATCGATGCTTTTCCTCTATGGAGGACAATTCTTTTACTTTCAATGTTGAGTCAGTTCACCTATTTCTCTCCACCTCAAGAAGCAAACACTTGTGTGAACTGTGCATTGATTCCTACATATTTGCATATTGCACTTATTATATTACTCTATGTTGACCATATCCATGAGATATACATGTTACAAGTTGAAAGCAACCGCTGAAACTTAATCTTCCTTTGTGTTGCTTCAATGCTTTTACTTTGAATTATTGCTTTATGAGTTAACTCTTATGCAAGACTTATTGATGCTTGTCTTGAAGTGCTATTCATGAAAAGTCTTTGCTATATGATTCACTTGTTTACTCATGTCATATACATTGTTTTGATCGCTGCATTCACTACATATGCTTTACAAATAGTATGATCAAGGTTATGATGGCATGTCACTCCAGAAATTATCTGTGTTATCGTTTTACCTGCTCGGGACGAGCAGAACTAAGCTTGGGGATGCTGATACGTCTCCGACGTATCGATAATTTCTTATGTTCCATGCCATATTATTGATGTTATCTACATGTTTTATGCACACTTTATGTCACATTCGTGCATTTTCTGGAACTAACCTATTAACAAGATGCCGAAGTGCCAGTTGCTTTTTTCTGCTGTTTTTGGTTTCAGAAATCCTAGTAACGAAATATTCTCGGAATTGGACGAAATCAACGCCCAGGGTCCTATTTTGCCACGAAGCTTCCAGAAGTCCGAAGAGGAGACGAAGTGGGGCCACGAGGTGGCCACACCCTAGGGCGGCGCGACCCCCCCCTTGGCCGCGCGGCCCTGTGGTGTGGGGCCCTCGTGCCGCCTCCTGACCTGCCCTTCCGCCTACTTAAAGCCTCCGTTGCGAAACCCCCAGTACCGAGAGCCACGATACGGAAAACCTTCCAGAGACGCCGCCGCCGCCGATCCCATCTCGGGGATCCAGAGATCGCCTCCGGCACCCTGCCGGAGAGGGGATTCATCTCCGGAGGACTCTACGCCGCTGCCATGGTCGCCTCTCCGGCGTGATGTGTGAGTAGTCTACCCCTGGACTATGGGTCCATAGCAGTAGCTAGATGGTTGTCTTCTCCCCATTGTGCTTCATTGTCGGATCTTGTGAGCTGCCTAACATGATCAAGATCATCTATCTGTAATTCTATATGTTGCGTTTGTTGGGATCCGATGAATAGAGAATACTTGTTATGTTGATTATCAAAGTTATGTCTATGTGTTGTTTATGATCTTGCATGCTCTCCGTTACTAGTAGATGCTCTGGCCAAGTAGATGCGTGTAACTCCAAGAGGGAGTATTTATGCTCGATAGTGGGTTCATGCCTCCATTGATATCTGGGACAAGGATGAAAAGTTCTAAGGTTGTGGATGTGCTGTTGCCACTAGGGATAAAACATTAGTGCTATGTTCAAGGATGTAGTTACTAGTTACATTACGCGCAATACTTAATGCAATTGTCTGTTGTTAGCAACTTAATACTGGAGGGGGTTCGGATGATAACCTGAAGGTGGACTTTTTAGGCATAGATGCATGCTGGATGGCGGTCTATGTACTTTGTCGTAATGCCCAATTAAATCTCACTATACTCATCATAATATGTATGTGCATGGTCATGCCCTCTTTATTTGTCAATTGCCCAACTGTAATTTGTTCACCCAACATGCTGTTTATCTTATGGGAGAGACACCTCTAGTGAACTGTGGACCCCGGTCCAATTCTCTATACTGAAATACAATCTACTGCAATACTTGTTCTCTTTGTTTTCGCAAACAATCATCTTCCACACAATACGGTTAATCCTTTGTTACAAAGAAGCCGGTGAGATTGACAACCTCACTGTTTCGTTGGGGCAAAGTACTTTGGTTGTGTTGTGCAGGTTCCACGTTGGCACCGGAATCTCTGGTGTTGCGCCGCACTACATCCCGCCGCCATCAACCTTCAACGTGCTTCTTGACTCCTACTGGTTCGATTAAACCTTGGTTTCTTACTGAGGGAAACTTGCCGCTGTGCGCATCACACCTTCCTCTTGGGGTTCCCAACGGACGTGTCAACCACACGCATCAGTACTATTCTATCCAAATTAGCTAGCACTTCCGACATTTATCGGTCATTTCTCGTTCTAAACTTCTTGTGCTAAACTTGTAGGCAAGAACTGACAAAGAGATGAAGTCAGAGCTAAGAAAAATTGCTAGGGGCTTTGACCATTCCGTAGAAGCGTTCAACTCCTATGACGTGAACGGGTATCGCCTGCACTCCATCAATACACAACAAGCCGGCCCAACGCGAAGACAATAAATAGCGGGGTGGTATGTCAAGGTGATGATGGGCTCCATTACTATGGAAGAGTCGAGGGCATATACGAGCTGAATTACGGGTTTCACAAAGGGCTAAATCCCGTCGTCTTCAAATGCCATTGGTTTGACCCACGTCGGGTGAGACGGGATCCTGAAATTGGGTTGGTTGAAGTTCAAAGGAACTCCGTTTATAAGGGAGAGGATGTGTACATCTTGGCTACCCAGGCCTTTCAAGTATTCTATCTCCCGTACGCGTGCAAAAACCCGACAAAACGTCTACATGGATGGGATGTTGTGATGACGGTGCCTTCACGCAATAGGCCGCCCCCGCCAAACACTGACGATTACCGCCGCGTAGACCCCTCAGCAAGGAGTGTCGAGTTTTATCAGGAAGAAGGGCTCCCCGGCCATTTCACAATCGGCTTGCCGACTATCGATGACATGGTCGTAGACGATGAACAAGAAGACGCGGGCATGGATGGAGACAATGCAGAAGATGAAGCTGAGGATGTCTGTGCCCCGGAAGACCTGAGTTTGCTCGAGGCGTTCAAAGCAGGGATTGACCTCGATGCAGATGGACCACCTCCAGGTTTCATTGATGATTATTGGTTCGCCGAGCCTGATGACGATGAGGAGACACGCGGTCCAATCACGGATGGCGACACAGGCTACTGATCTATGTAGTAGTAATTGTAAGGCTAGCCTATTTGTAATAACTCCGTGTAATAGAGATTGTCTAGCTAGGTTATTTGTAAGAACTCCGTGCTATGTTTGAGAGAACTCTATACTAGCTATTTGTTGCTTCCACTAATTAATGTTCATCCTTTTGCATTATTGTTGCTTTCATTAATGTTCATCTACTTATATTTCTGTTTCTTTCACTAATATTTATCTCTTTACAATATTGCGTACTAATAAACCACTCTCTTCATTTGTGTTTGCAGGTGATTGAAGCATGCCGCCAAAAAAAAGGGGTGGCGGTCTTAAAAAGAAGCTCAAGGACTTGGTAGGTGTAGGGACTTCGAGGCGGGGCCGAGCTACTACCCCCCCTCCTAGCCCCCCTCCTGTCGCTCCCACAGGGCGGCCGCGTAGGAAGAATGCGACGCGGGTACTCACTCCTAGTCCTAGCCCCCCTCCCGCAGCCGATGATGATGACGAGGAGGAGGACCAGGAGCACCACGGGGGTGGGGAGGACCAGGAGGAGGAGGGGGTGGGGAGGACCAGGAGGAGGAGGGGGGTGGGGAGGACCAGGAGGAGGAGGGGGACGAGGAGGACCTCTCGGAGGATGAGGGGTTGGGGAACTTAGTGTTCGATCCTGATCCAAGCCTAGAGTGGTGTGAGCCGGAGGATTACCAGTACGTTCCAGCTGTGGAGAGGCTGAGGCCACGTGATAGGAAGCCATATCGGCGTGGGATAACACAGCTCCGCGCCGAAGAACTGGCGCTACAGCACGTTGTTCTACAGCCCTATGGAAGGAGGTACATGTTAATTTTTGGCATTTCGTTATCGCAATTTTGTCATTATCAAAATTATTATCACATACATATTGATGTTGTCGTTTCATGGTGCAGCTCGTTCCAGTATGAAGACCCGTCGCAGAGACCGCCACGTGGGTACTCGAACATCCTTGGGGGCCTACTTAGATGGTATTTCCCTGGGATAGTCAATTTCCCTACTGGTGGCTGCGACGTAGCTTGGAGGTGGGCGCACTACAGCCTCGCGGAAGATCCTCTTGGCCGCGGCACCGCGGCGGATTTGGTTGTTGCCAAATTCTGGGTACGTGACTTTTGACTTCTTACCATTCATACACTCTCCTTGGTTCACAATAATTGCACTAATGCCCCTTGTTTTACCTATGTGCATGGTTGCAGAAATACTTCAAGAGGGCCGAGGGCAAGGAGAATGCGTGCGATGATGTCCTACACCAGCTTGCAAGGAAGAGGGTGACTGGCATGCACTACGAGGCACGTATTCAATGCGTCCGCGACTGGCACGCCGACCGCTTCGTCCACATGAGTAAGGAGGACGCTCGCGACACGCTCATGCGTGGCAAGTAAGATTTGGTGTATTTGCATTTATGTGTTATTGATTTCTTTATCGCCATGTAGTTTATTTTACCATAATGGGTTTATCTTGTGCATGTAGAACCCTCCTCAGTACGTCGGCAACGACGATAGGTGCTTTCGTGCGATGGTCATGTGGTGGACATGCCCCGGAGGGCAAGAAGAAGCGGGCAGAGATGCGAGGTGGATCGCATATCCAAGGCAGCATCCCCATCTCTCTTCACCTGCAGAAGGACGTGAGCAAATCAATGGTTCCTTCATTCTTTGAATTCATGTTATATATTTGCTAACTCTGCAAGGGTGTGCCACTTCACTTTATTACATGTTCTCTTTTGCAGGAAGTCAGGACAGGAGCGAAGCCTAACGTCTTTGCCGTGCTAAAGAAGATGAAGCAAAGGAAGACGCCTGATCCTGAGACGGGGTCCGTGTGGGTTAACCCGCAATCCGAGACCCAGTGCACGTCGTATGTCTCCAAGTTCAAGCAGAAGTACGGCGAGGACGCCAACCCAGAGGCCGAGGACTTTGACCCTGAGGTCGCGGTGCTTGCGGGAGAAGGCTTGAAGCATGGCCGCCTATGGTTTGGTGACGGGTGCGTCGACCCAGCGAAGGTTCCCTCTCTCCGCCAGATCCGTCGTGGTCGTAAGAGCGGCCAGCCTGAGGTAGAGCACCGGCCACGGGCTTCGGATCTAGCTGTCGAGCGGTTACGGGTATATTCTTCCTCGGGCCTCTACCTTTCCTTTACATGCACATGCTTTTCATTGAAATGTTAATGATATCGCGGACACATCGTAGGCGGAGATGGCAGAAAAGGAGCAGGCGGCCCAGGAGCACGCACGGAACTTGGAGCGGCAGTGTTACGGAGTATCAAAGAAGAAAGTACAGATGATGCTGCAGATGCAACAACAGCAGCAGATGATGCCGCAGCATCAGGCACAGATGAGCTGGCTGATGAGCCAGACGGCTCTGTCTTCTCCACCGGGGAGTCTTCCTCCTCCACCTTACTCCATGCCGTGGATGCCGCCACCGCCCACTCATACCCCGGGGACACCTATCACCGTCAACAACACGAACATCATCCGGAGCATGAACCTCGGTGAGTCCTCCTACGCTTGTGCCCAACCCGCTACTTGTGCTTGTTCAAGTGTTCAATATGCAAATGACAAATGCCAATTCCATCAAACCTTGTAGATTATGTGTCACAACGCAATGACGATGAGGCGGGCGCAAGCAATGGAGGAGGACAAGGTTGATGGCATGGTCTTCGTGCACTCGTCGTCGTTGTAATGGATTGTTCGCACTTGTTATGGATGTTGCACTTGTTATGGATTGTAATAATGGACATTGCACTTTGTTATGCATGAACTATGTGTGCTCGACGTATTTGTGGTGTTGTTGATGTGTTTGGTGATGCTATGGTGAATATATATGTTGTATATGTTATATATATGTGAAATGCAATTTTGAAATGCAGGGATTAATGAAAAGCAGCAAAAAATGAAAAAACCAGGGGCATTTGCCGTGTGTATGCACACGGCAAAGGACTTTTGGTCACTTTGCCGTGTGCATACACACGGCAAAGGCGCCACGTGGCGCAAGCCTGTGCTCCTGGGAGCTGTCTGGGTGTACCTGGAGGAGGCTTTGTCGTGCGGGCTGGGGTGTTGCCGCACGGCAAAGGGAGCATGGCCGGCAGAGTGAGGCGCACGGCAACGTCTCGCCGCACGGCAAAGACAACGTCCGCACGGCAAAGATCGGCCGCACGGCAACGGGCCACACGCACGGCAAAGATATCGTGCACGGTAAAGGGGCTGCCGCACGGCAACATAGCGTGCGCACGGCAAAGATCTTTGCCGTGCAGTTTGGTCAGGCGCACGGCAATGTCGCCTTTGCCGTCGATGTCATTGCCGTGTGTGGGCGCACGGCAAAGCCTTTGCCGGGCAAAATAGGCTCTTTGCCGTGCGATCTGTCGCACGGCAACGACGACTTCTCCCGTAGTGATATGAACGTGTTGTATGTGTTGTATGAACTGAGAACTGGACAACTAGTATTGTATGAATTAATGCATATCAGTATTGGTGGCTGTGGTTTATTTTCTCGGTGATAAATTGACTATGGAATATGTGTCTTTGACTGGTTGGATTTTAATTTTTTTAAATATGTACATACCTGGGTGGGCA
Organism: Lolium perenne; assembly: GCF_019359855.2. Taxonomy (NCBI): domain Eukaryota; kingdom Viridiplantae; phylum Streptophyta; class Magnoliopsida; order Poales; family Poaceae; genus Lolium; species Lolium perenne. The sequence goes on from NC_067245.2 coordinate 326,896,588, forward strand.
AAACATAGTTCACAGTAGGGCCAACAAACAGTTGGTCGGCAAAAGTGTATATTGTCGGATAGTCGGTTGGGAAAACAAGTCGGTTGGGAATGTAATGATGGTCGGGAAAGCTAATGTTGGTCGGGAAAGATTTTCCATTACTGTCAGACAGTCGGTCGGCAAATATATGTTGGTCGGGAAAGACCTTTGCCGACCGGACTTACAGTGATCGACATGGTTGGTCGGCAATACTGATCCCTGACCGACTTTCTGTCGGTGAAAGCAGCTTTCCCGACCAACTTGTCTGTTGAGAATCTTGTGTTGTGGTGTAGTGGATCTATCTGGCCGGGAAGGGCGCGGGGGAGGAGATCGGGCGGCGGCGGCGGCGGTTGGGGGCGACGACCCACCCTGTAATCCAAAACAGCAAAAAAACGATGCGGGGGCCGTTTTTACGGGGCGTGCTAGACGGCCGGGTAGAGCCGAAACCCTCAAATCGGCGGTTATTATACGGGTTTGCCCCTTTTACGGGGTCTGTTAGACCTGCTCTTACAAGTTAAAATTCTGAATTTTGTATTCACCAAAACATGTTCGCCAATTCTGAACCTAGCTGAATGACTAAGGTCAACTGAAAATCTCAATATTTTGGTCGCTGCCATCACAGGACACCACCGATTGCAAGGCATATCGGTCGATGTACTGAGTGGAGAGTGGGCGGCCGGAACAACATGTCCGTGACCCGGCTTAATCTCATCACGGGTGGTGCGGCGCGGTGGAGACGAATGCGGCCGTGCTTCACCGTCAAGCATGAAACGCGTATCACCTGCGGCCGCGCGGCGAGTGGCAGAGCTCGATCATATCATCCACCCACCGATGGGCTGCACATCAAATCAAACCCGCTACGCCAAACAGTACGTACACGTACGTTTGTCTGTCTCGAGGCTAGATCCATAGATAATTGGATATACCAGGCTCCCGTGAGCTGATCCGCCGATCAAGCTGAGCTGAGTATAACGATTAACGAACGCCGTGGCGACCAGGGAATCGTCGGCACCCGTCCAGTTGATCCGGCTTCAGAATCAGCTGGTGAGTGGATCCATGCGGACATTCGTCCTCTCCGCTTCCAAGCGCCCTCGGTTTAGAGCGCCAAACCAAAACAACTCTTGATAAAGAAACCAAAAACAGCACTTGTACCCTGAGTCCCTAATCCTAATGCTGCCCCGTGATCAAATTATGTGCCGCGAAATGTGGATACCCACTCTGTCCGATACTGACATGTACGGAGTATGTATGTACACTTGTCATTTGATGGAGGGTTCCTTCCTCCTGTTGGCCGCTCTACTGTTCTTGGCGTCCATGCCAGTACCTGTTGGCTGGCTCTCCAGCTAGACTTCCTGTGGCCGACGACCAAAAGGAAGATTTTGAACAAGATCAGTTGCTAGCGGAAGGAGTAGTAGCATGGCTTTAATGCGGTTCGTCCAATTAGGTGGAGGGTTTTGGATTAAAACTCGTAGAATTCGACTACTCTGCTAACAGCCATAGCTTCAGCAGAGTCAAGACTCAAGACTCAAGACTCAAGACCAGTTCGGGTCCCGTGTCTTCACTCTTAGTGTACGTCTTCCAGACCCAAGTGGCTAACTAACACCATAAACATGGTGGGTGTACTTGGTGGTAGCATCTAGACCGCACATAATATTGAATTTGCTGCACACATTTTTGTCTGAACCAACACAAGAGGCAGTTATATACAGTATGCTAACACCTGTGAGTCGAGACTTGATTCCATCCATAGGCCATAGGTAGGTAGCTAATTAAGCTAGCAGCAGCATTCTAGCTGCATGTTGTTCTTGACGAGCTTGGAGGCATCTGCGTGCACACGTAGCATTACCGTGTCTTGGCATCAATTAGCACTCTTAAATATCTGTTCACCCTTCAATCGGTCTGTCTCATAGTACGATCTACTATCTGCTTAGCCTATTAAAAAAAGTTCATGTTGCTTAATCAGGGGCTAACATGGGATTGGAAACTAATCCCATTGCAAATCTTGCCATATGCTCATTGCTTATTTGTGGTGGGGGGCGGACAGCTTGGCCCTGAACCAGGATGCTGTTGTCTTGCATGATGGTTCTTCCTCATGTATGAAGGTTCTTCCGCTACATGACTACATCCATTGACATGTCACCAAAAAGGTGTATGCAATGGTCCATGCTCCAACTCACTGGTCTTTTGGCACCATCACACTTTAGGTTCCACATAATCAAGGGCTAGGGAACAAGGTTGTGTGATCCAGTGATAATCTATGTTTATTAATTAGGGAGGAGAGGAGACAGTTCCAAACTTTGGATAATCTGGCATGACTTACTTTCATACCCTTAAATTCTATCAGATCCTGACAAAACCACAATCACATAAGTTAAATATATGGAAGATGTGTACTGATGTGTCATGCTGCCCTAGTTTATAGGTTCCAAATAATTTAGCTACCAAATGGTGCTAGCTACAAGGTTATGTGATCCAGTGAAAATCTCCATTTCTTAATCAGAGAGGAGAGGAGACAGTTCCAAATCTTGGATAATCTAAGTCACTATTTGGTTTTTGTACTTATATAGACATTGCAATTGAATCAGACCCTCACATAGACCACAATCACGGGTAAGTCAAATATGCAGGATGGTGTACTCAAGGATCTGTCATGTTGTCCTAGGCTTATTATTTCTTTCAGCGGATGCAGGTTTGGGTTATGGTGTAAAAAGGAAACAAATGATGCACCTTGCTGAACTTTTACATATTGAGTTGGAATTCAATAATCGTTTCCTATCCCCTTCGCCCTTTTGCATTCGTATTTTCTATTTTCTTCTTTTTGATTTATTTACCTTTTTAGTTGCATGTTTACTTTTAATTTTGAATTGATAAGAATTAAACACAAAAATATCAGAGTAGCATTTTCTTTTATTTCGTGTGGAACTTTCTTGGTTTTCTTTTGGATTTTCACAGGTTATTCACTTTAAGTGACATAGCAATGGAAGCATAGCATGGATATGACTTGAGTACAAGCGCCAAGAAGTGAGAGGATGTATCACATTCCTATTTTCACCTCTCTTGTAAGTTTATTCTTGATCACATTATTATTTGTTCGGTTGCACTCGAGGCTCGCTCCCCGCTTAGCTTGTTGTCTTATAAACTTTGGTCCAATGCTAGTATCACTACTTTAGTTTCGACTTATGGACATTGCTTTTTAGTTTGAAAAGAACTACATTGGGGACAACTCCAATAATTTAAGAACTTGAAAAAGCATCAATGTGATGACTTCGGTGCCTTGTACTTGTCCTAAGGATTTAATCTTGGACATGCTCAACCCCATGGAGCTTAATTTGATTGACTTGATAAGCACTTGTTAAAAAAGAATTGTTTGAAAGAATGAATTTCTAGCGTGGTTGAGATGTATATCGAGGATTGACTTGTTCATTAAAATAAGATATCCCTTTATGTGTGTCTCACAACACTTCCGCACTCCATACGACTAACAACTCTCTGGCTTTGAACAATCAACCTGAGTTAATCTCGAATTTCTGCTATGAGTTGATTATACATATGTAGCGGCAATTGCTATGATGGAACAATTTTAGTCCTCGTGGATTTGTGAAATAAGCGAAAGTTTGAGTTTAAAATCCAAAATCATTCTTGTACAATATCGATTATACTAACTGTTGTCATCATCTCACTGCCAAAGGATTGAAGTTCTAGAAAAGCAAGGAAAATATTGGGTGTTTGAGAGTCACAATTTTTGTAGTGGGATTTAATGAGTTACTCTAATTTATATCCATTTCGACATTACTTGAGCACCCTTAATTTAACAAAGCATTCCTTGCTAAATTTGATTTTACTCTTACAAAAAGAGAGGCGACAAAAGATTTGATTCACAAGCCTAACTGAATTCTCGACACTTGCTTATGGGGCAAATATTTATTTGCCATCATGTTATGCGTGGTTAGGAATCAAGCTTAGATGCAACCGTACAAAAAAATTATGGTCATGTTTAAGGTTGCAAGATTTGTGAAGATGGAATAATACGGGCCTGTTTGGTTCCCAGCCACAGTTTGCCAAGCCTAACTTTGGCAAGTGTGGCAGCCACAAAAGTGTGGCTAGGATTTTGGAAGCCACAAAGTGTGGCAAAAGTTGGCAAAAAATTCACTCTATGACAAGTGGGTCATATGATTAGTGAAATGTGGCAGCTCTAAAGTTTGGCAAGAACCAAACACATACCAAATTGCCAAACTTTGGCTTGGCAAAGTGTGGCTAGAAACCAAACAGGCCACATCATCTCGGACTTGTGAGTTGTTCTACCCAAGTTTTATTCGTCGTTATTAATCTTTATCACGTTGTCACTCGAGGGAGAGTGACAACTAAGTTTAGGGATGTTGATAGCTCCACATATTGACACTTTTTACCGAGGATTTTTTTTGATTGTGAAACCGTAGGGGAAACCCTACAGTGTGATTTCCCTTTTATACAATAAAAGCCCAAGGATGAAAATAGTTTAATAAATCAAGGTGGAAGGAAGTTTACTAAGGGTTTTGGTTTTTTACTTGGTTTCGTTGGTTTTCATCTTTCAAGAATGCTAATATCGTAAAACAGTAAAACCTTGTTTTATAATGTGACTTTCAGGGTATGGACACTTTTGGAAGGATCCAAGGCCATTTACGAGCTGATTGGAACAAATCAAGAAATTCTATAATTAAAGACTTTCTAATTCGAGGCTCTAGTAACCTTAACGAGCATCAGTACGGGCATGGCCTGCTCGTACGGCCTGCCCGTACCATATGCCACCACCTTCACCAGATCAATACAAATACTTTTCATGAAGGAATCATATCGAGGAGAGACACACAGCAGCCACAAAACATTTCAGAACAAATGAAGAAGAGATCTAAAGGAGAAGAATTTCATCGATCATCTCCAAGATTTCCAACCTCTAGATAATTCACTCATTCATCATTCCCCTTGTGCTAGAGAGAGATTCACACTTGTCAGATTAGGGTTTGAGACTCTATTCATATTTTGGTTGCATTGGATCCGATCTTTCTTCTTATAGTGGTTTGCTACGGTAATATCAAGATGAACCCTATTTACATTATGATCATATCATTGTGCCATTCTCCTCTCATGTGCGAGTATACCTCCATAGGCGTGGGACATGTAGGGGATTGGTGAGATGTGATGTGCCTATATTAATTTCCATCTATTTGTGATTATTCTACGCGATAAAGATTGTTTATGTTTGCATAATGCTTGTTGTATACTTTAAGGGTCCAGACAACATGATCCTGAGATCTCATAGATATGAACTTGTTTGCTAGTGACTAGGCGACCCCTGAGTGGCACGGGCGATATCACAGGGGGGCTAGTATAACTCGAGGAGTACGAGGAACCATGAAGTTCGAAGCCTTGATCTGATCTCACGACCTTAGTTGTTGTGCTAACCATAGCTCGTGGCAACAGGCAAAATGATCATTGGAGTCAAGCGAATCTACCAAGAGGAGTCTTGAATATCTCACGAGTTGCACGTCCTTTAGAAGAAATATAACCAGAGCTCTTAGTTTTTTCAACATACCATTTTCACGTACATGCAAATAATATAAAATACTCAAGTGCAATTTCAGTTAGAACTTTAGGGTATCTAGTAATTAGTAATGAAGTGTCTTAAATGATAAATAGGTATATTACATTCATCTATGTGGTGTATGAAATCTGGAAGTATGTACACTCACAGGTCTACGGGACCATTTTCCTTCATATATTACCTTTATCAAAAAACAAAAAAATTGCCTCATACACTTAGGTTCTGATGTGAAGCTGCAGTGACAATGTTACCCATCGATCTTTTTTGAAACAGGGGCAAAAGATCCCCAATCTATTGATTAAGAAAGAGTGTTTTGGACAAGATAGTCCCTACAAGGCATCAATCATTGCCACGTCCTCTCAAAAATCTAGCATGTAGATCCTCTGTGTGATGTACCTCTCTGAACAGTGGTGAAGCCCAACTCATACAGTGCACCCTGTGAACATGATCCTCAACTAAAGAAGGAGGGTGGCATTTTGTTTGCCTGCTCTACGTGAACAAGATCCTCAATAGAACAGGAATCAAATTGTTTCCCATGAAATCTGCGCCAAGAATTTGCGCTTTTCCAAACATACCGTTGGGCATTCAGTTTGAAAACTAACAGTATGAAGATGAGATCTTTCGAAAAAAAACAGTATGAAGATGAGAAGTGACACATGTAACGGAGAGAGTGAAGAGGATTTCGTTGCATGCTGCATGTCATGATGTGAAGCTGCAGCGCCTACCAGTGACAATGTCGTCAATCAATCGCTGCCACGTCCACTACAATCTACCATGCCGATCATGAATAGTGCTAAAACTCAACGGACACAGTGCCCCCATGAACAAGATCCTCACCAGAACTATACATTTTGTTTGCTTGCTCTGGTGCATTCAGAAGGCAGGGTGTCCTTTTTGCCCTCCATCGATTGCTACTCTGAAGTTTGAACTTCAGAGGCCAGCACTATAAAGAGTTCAGAGACCCTGGGCCTGGAGAGCCTACCAGGGCCAAAACATGTTTTTGTTTTCTTCCTATGAATCATGAGGAGCTCCATAGATTTTTCACCCAGATGACACATGCGCTCAGTCTGTCATGTACCACTTGATCGCACTGTGACCTTGTGAGTGCGCCAGGTGCCCACATTCAACTAAACCAAGCAAGCAAATCTTCTCAGTCCTCGTCTCCCCGGATATATTACTCACTTCCGTCCAGTTCACAGGGTGCACGTCCCATTGCTTCCATTGATCTCCTTTCTGTGGTCTCAAGAACAATGGACGAGGCCGGTGACCTCAAGGTGCACGTCAATGGCCATCACACGCTTCTTCTCCACCAGGTACGCGCGCGCTCCATGATTTTCCTCGGATCAATCGAGAAAACATATTGTTTTTTGATTGCAATATAACTTCTCACGGTTGCTGTTTGGTTGGTTGACAGAGCGTCGTGTGCGCCTTCTCGGGGAGGCTGAGGGCAATGGTGGCGCAGGAAAAGAAAAGGATAAAGACGGCGAGCAGAGGAGCAGGAGGAGGAGCAGAGGCGTCAATGGCCATCGAGCTCGCCGGCTTCCCGGGAGGCGCCGAGGGTTTGGAGCTAGTGGTCCGGTTCTGCTACGACAGTGGACGTCTCCCGCCGCTCCGCCCCACCGAACTCCCGCTCGTTCACTGCGCCGCCTCGTTCTTGGACATGACCGAGGAGGTGCGCGCCGGCAACCTCCTCGTCCAGGCGGAGGCCTTCGTCGACGACGGCCTCTGCCATTGGACGTGGGCCGACCTGCTCGCCGCAGTCAAGAGCTGCGATTCGCCCTTCTCCTCCGGTCTCCTCGACAAGCTCCTCTCCGCACTGTTCTCCAGGATCGCAGTAGGCGCGGAGACGCTTACCCGCTCGTCGTCATCGACGTGTTCCTCCTCATCGCCGGACAGGGCCGGCGGCCGGCCATCGTCCGCTGCCAGGACGCCAGAGTCGATGAAGCCGTCGTGCCTGGTCGGCGGCAGGGAGTGGTGGTTCGACGACGTGGCGTCGCTGTCCCCGGCGACTGTCGAGAAGGCGATGCGGGTGATCGGCTGCTACGGCGCCGAGAACAAGAACCTGACTTTGACGCGGTTCCTGCTGCACTACCTCCGCCGCGCCGCAACGCTCCGCAAGGTCGACGACCAGGGCTGCCTCTCCGGCCTGGCCGATACGGCCGTGCATGGCGTGGAGCTCGGCGGAGGGGCCGCGGCGTTCTCCTGCCGGGGCCTCTTCTGGGCGCTGCGGGTCGCGTCGGCAGCTGGGATGAGCAGGGAGTGCAGGCGTAAGCTGGAGAGGCTGGTGGGAAAGATTTTGGACCAGGCCACGCTCGATGACATCCTTGTCTCCGGCGACGGCGGCGGCGTGTACGACGTGAGCCTGGTCATAAGGCTCGTCAGGGTGTTTGTGAGCTCCGTGAAGGAGGAGAAGGAGGCCACCTCGCCGTCGCCGCTGTCGTCATCGTCGCGGGAGAGGATGAGGAAGGTTGGGAGGCTGGTGGACAAGTACCTCGCCGAGATCTCGCCGGACCATGGGCTGGGCGTGTCCAGGTTCCTCGCCGTCGCCCAGAGCCTGCCGGACTCTGCCAGGGACTGCTACGACGGTGTGTACAGGGCACTGGACATCTACCTCGAGGTAATTATCTCATTTCTCTGTCCAATTTAAATTTCTGAAGATTCGTATCAGAAAACGTAATGTGTTGGTTGTATTATTCGAAACTGAATTTCTCAAGCAAAAAAAAGTTTAACTCGTGATGATTGGGAAGATGATTACTGGGAGGTAAAGGACAGCAGACAGAGTGCAGGCACAGGCACCGACATTTTCACCTGGGAGGGACAGTGAATATTCTCTCTCAGTCTATGATGGGATCATGATGACCAATTACTTGTGCGCGCTACAAATTGTTTTCAGTGAAATATTCAAATAGTCGTAGTACTCTACTAGTTTTCATTTGACCAATCATGATCCTAATCTCTGATGCATCTTACTGTGCACAATTTTTTATCAGGATTTTTGCCAAGCAACTGAGTATATAGTTTGATAGTGCCATGATGCTATCATGGGATGCTAACGATCATGGACACATGGATTATGTAGTGGTACTTCTGTGTTTGGAGGATGTAGCAATTTCCTCATGCCATGCACGCCTTTAGCACTTTTTGCAATGTGCTATGTGCGCTAGCTTTTGGTCCATCAGATCTGAATACCTTGTCACTAGCCCACACCACACCACTGCACTTTCCTGCTTTATCCCCTTCGTTATCCCTTCGTCATGTGATTCAATTTTGTCAGACTAAAATGAATCCACCTCCCAAGCCATAGAGTCAATCCCTTTCAACATGCTGAATTGGGTATCTGAATCAATGTACTTAATTGTCCCAGACAACTAGTAGCAGCAACTGTAAGTTTCCTCTGCTTTCAGCGAGTTAGGAGTTAGGACAGCATTTTCTTCTGCCATGTCTGTCCGAACACCAAATTTTATTTGCAATCCGATGCAGCCACCACTGTAACTTCAACATTTTACCTTTACCCTGTCTGCATGCAGTGCACTTCCGGCTTCGTGTTCATGAGTCTATCAAATCGGTTTGTCTTTATCTCACTTAGATCTTGCATTTGTTTTACTACTAGTGATAGCTACATATAGCCTTTTCTTTGAGTGTCCCTTCGGCCAAGTGACAGATGGCCTTTGGAGTTTTCTAGTATGTTTTTTTCTCTTTGATCACGTCCGTCCCTTTCATGTTTGTTCTTCCTGCTTTAGTTTCCCTCCCATCCACGGCATTCCTTTGGAGCGTGTTAGCGAACAAAAGACTTGCTGCATATATTGTCCTTATGTGCAATTGACTAACATCATAAACGAAACGTCATCTTTCTTATGCAACTTAATTTATAAGCTCCCCTTTGTTACTGGACTTCATATAGCAATGAACTCCCTCCGATGAAAAATAGATGGCTACCTATAAAATATTTTGTAATCCTTCACATATTCAGATTTTCATCCATGATAAGTTTGTACCTTGGAGGACGTGTTACTTCTATTTTGCGTATATAGCATAATGTATCCTCCTTGTCTACATGTAGTCTCATGCTGCCTTGACCGTCGAGGAGCGGGGGACTTTGTGCCGGTGCCTCAACTATGGGAAATTGACCCTCGAGGCATGCAAAGACCTAGCCAAGAACCGGCGGATTCCCGCTGGCATCGCCGTGCAAGCTTTGTCCTCGCAGCGGGTGCCCAAGCTCCCGAATCCACTCTCGCCGTCACAAACGCCCAGACGGGTCGTGGTGGACGAGGAGAAGGAGGCACTGAGGGTGGACCTACATAAGATGCAGGGCCGGGTGGTGGAGCTAGAGACGGCATGCAAGGAGATGATGGGCCACGTAAAGGTATCTCGGACGGCGGCCAAGTCCTTTGGTGGCAGGGGCCTTCCGTGGATGTGCTAGCAACCTAGCAGCTAGTTAATGGAGGTGTAACATTTTTTGGGTGACGTGGCTTTCTTATTTTCTCTCTTGATATTTTGTACAGATTTTGTTGTGTTCATTTTTTTTACTAGTACTAGTAGTACTAGTACCGTGTTGAGTTGGTCGGTTATTTGAGTTTTTTTGTTTAATTTGTGACTTTGTGAGCAAAAGGTCGGCAGGGATGGAGTTTTCGCCCCGTCGCCAAACTTTTGGCCCAGACGCAAACCTCATCCCATTCACATGGGTAATCTTATATTCTATGGCCCATTTATATTGTCAGCTCACTTACGCTCGCGGCAAATCCTATACACCGACCAGCTCGGCCGCTGCCGCGCGCCGCACACCCCCCGCGCGCGGTATGGGCCGGCCTGGTCGGCCCAGTTCGCCTCTTTTTTCTGTTTTCTGTTTCTCTTTCTTTTTTTCTTTTCTTTTTTTCTTTTCTTTTCTTTCCTTTTTCTTTTTTATTTTATGTTCCTTTTTGTTTCTTTTTTGTTTATTTTTATTTTTGTTCAAATTTGAAAATATTTCAAATTCAGAAAAAATTCAAAATTGAAAACTGTTCAATATTTAAAAAAATGTTCAAATTTTAAAATCGTTTAAATACAAAAAATGTTCAAATTTGAAATCCGTTCAAATTTGAAAAATTATCAAATACAAAAATGTTCAAATTTTAATTAATTTGAAAAATGTTCAAATACAAAAAATGTTCAAATTATAAAAGCGTTCAAATTTTAAATCCGTTCAAATATATAAAGCGTTCAAATTTGGAAAAATGTTCAAATTCGAAAAATGTTCATAACTAAGAATGTTAATTTTTGGAAAAAATAAAATTTACAAATTTTTAATTTTTTTCAAATTTAAATTATATCCATATCCGAAAATGTTCAAATCTCGAAAAAAATTAAATCAAAATCTGAACATTTTTAAAATTTCCAAAATTTCGAATCTGAAAAGATTTTGAAATTTTGTTCTCCGATATATTTTTAAAAAAAATTAGATATTAAAAAAGAAAAATATTAACAAAAAAGAAACATCAAAAAAAAGAAAAAAAAACGTACCTACTACTAATGGACCGCGGCCCAACCAACCATTTTGGGGTGTGCGGTGGCATTACACACCGACTGTGTCGGTGTACAAAGACTTCAGATGAGCGCTCCTACTTCATGCTTCCCGCGAAGTGTACGCGGCCGACACGGGGAGCACATCTATGCCGACTTTAGTCGGAAGATCGGGTGAGCCGCACACCCTTGTAACTTAGTTGACCTAATCTTCTCTTTCTCTTTTTTTCGGTTTTTTTCCTCCTGATTCAATTCTTCTTCTTTTTTTTGCGTTTTCTAGAATTTCAAAGAAATATTAATCTGAAGTCTTTACGAAAAAAGAACTTTTTTACAAAATCTAATTTTTAAGATATAAATATTATTTGAATTTGAACAATTTCAAGGATTTGATAAAAAATATTTTTGAACTTTTTTATATGTATGAACAATTCTTGAATTTGAACAACTTTCAAATTTGATAAATTTTTGATTTTGAACAATTTTTAAATATGATTGTTTTTAAAGTTTGAACAATTTCAAATTTGAACCTCTTTCAAATTTGAATAATATTCAATTTTGAACTTTTATCAATTTTGAAATTTTTCGGATTTGAAGAAAAAGGAAAAATAAACCGAAAATAAAATAAATATAAAATATAAAAACAACAAAAAAAAGTAAGAAAAAACAGAAAACCCAAAAAAGAAAAATGGGCCAGGCCCAATACCCACCACGGGTGTGCGGTGATTAGCCGCAGAGGCCTACCTGTACCTGGAAATTTCTCCCTAGCGCGCGCGCTACGGACGTCTGTTGCGCTTAAGCGTTTGTTCGGTGGGCTCAGCCCGTTAAGCTTGTTCGGCCATTGTTTTCCTTCGTTCATGTTATCGTGTATGCATAGGGACGTGACTCTTTTCTTCGTTTGGGTGCACACAGGAACGTACGGACGAGATATGTTTATACTACGTGTCTGTAGTTCGGTATGTTTTTTCTCATGGTTTTCTTTCTTACATTTTTTTCTACATGTATGGCTTTCCTCTTTCTTTGTGTTCCATTTCCTTTTTTGCTTTTTTTTCTACATTTATTTTTTGCTTTCCCAAGGTTTTTTCTTGTTTCTTACATTCTTTTCTACACTTTCGTTTTTTCTTTGATTTCTTCTTTCTTACATTTTTAAATTTTTTTTTCATGTTTTTAGTTTTCATTAAAGTTGTTGTTCCCCGCCGTCTATGTCGTTGTTCCCCTCCGTGTAGGTCGTTGTTCCCCGCTGTCTAGGCTGTTGTTCCCCCTCCGTGTAGGTCGTTGTTCCTCTCGATCTATGTCATTGTTCCCCTTCGTGTAAGTCATTGTTCCCCGCCATTCTAGGCCGTTGTTCCCCTGCCATCTTCGTCGTTGTTCCCCGTCGTCTAGGATGTTGTTCCGTACCGTCTAAACTGTTTGTTCCCTACCGTCTAGGTTGTTGTTCCCCGTCGTCTATGCCGTTGTTCCCTCTGTCAAGGCTATTGTTCCCTCAGTTTAGGTTGTTGTTCCCTCTGTCTAGGTTGTTGTTCTCCTCCATCAAGGTTGTTGTTCCCCTCCATCTAGGCTATTTGTTTCCCCTGTCAAGGCTATTGTTCCCCCCAGTTTAGGTTGTTGTTCCCCTCTGTCTAGGCTATTTCCCTCTCCCCCCCCCCCCCCCCAGTTTAGGTTGTTGTTCCCCTCTGTCTAGGCTATTTTCCCCCAGTTTAGGTTGTTGTTCCCCACTTCCCCTCAGTCTAGGATATTGTTCTCCCATGTTTGGTATGTTGTTCCCCTCCGTCCAGGCTCTTATTCCCAAGTAGATGGGAGGATACTCTGACACAATATTTTTCTTCGCTGACTAGACGAAATGTGTTACTCGGACGCATTTGTTCCTCATAATTTAGGGGTTGTTCCTTAGATATCTCCGAATGCATTATAAATGGTTTTATTCCCCTCAAATATTTTATCTTGGTTTTGAAGTTTGTGCAAATTATATTTTTGATGCTCATACATTAAATATGACTATATGCTTGGTCTAAAAGATAGGAATTTTAAGGTACTATTCTCTATATGTGTATACATGCATGTTTTTTTCCATCACTGTGACACAAGCAGCTACGACCTAGCTACGTGTGGAGAAAAAAGCGGAAAAATCAGTGAAATGTGCAGTAGTATGCTCTCTTTCCATGCAAGACCCACATACTCCCTCCGTCCTCAAATAAGTGGACATCTAGGCTCTAAACTTTGTCCACAAAAGAGTGTACTTCTATCTTCCCAATGCAATTTAATTGCTTCTCTCTCATCGCACGGAAATCAAACCCAATAATATTGAGCATATATTTTTCTTGTTTTCTACAAGCACTTAGCTCATTGGAGGTGAAAGAATTAAAGAGAAGAGATGCATGTTCCCAATGTACTTTTCACTCCACCTCATAATTTATCTTGAAAACCCCGCAGGTACACTTATTTATGGACGGAGGGAGTACACACGAACAGCCAGCGAGCGGGAATTGCTAGCTCCCATTTTTTTTGACCGGAATAGCTAGCTGGCATTTAGTGCGCGGGACCGAGCAACGCATGTCAGCAATAGCCAGCTTGCGGGAGAAGCGTCCTCCCAGCCAGTCAACCCAACATAATTCGGGATGTCTTTGTTTAGTCCCACCTCGGATAGCCAAGACGTTACGGAGCAGCTTAAATACCAATCTCGCCCGAAAGCCTACGTACAAGGAGTAGCGTCCTCCAAAAATTCGTCATGGCGTTATTGTAGGACAACGTTGCATAGAAAACAAAAATTTTCCTACCGCGAACACGCAATCCAAGCCAAGATGCAATCTAGAAGACGGTAGCAATGAGGGGTTTATCGAGTCTCACCCTTGAAGAGATTCCAAAGCCTACAAGAGGAGGCTCTTGTTGCTGCGGTAGACGTTCACTTGCCGCTTGCAAAAGCGCGTAGAAGATCTTGATCACGATCGGTTCCGGCGCCACGAACGGGCAGCACCTCCGTACTCGGTCACATGTTCGGTTGTTGATGAAGACGACGTCCACCTCCCCGTTCCAACGGGCAGCAGAAGTAGTAGCTCCTCTTGAATCCGACAGCACGACGGCGTGGTGTCGGTGGTGGTGGAGAAGTCCGGCGGAGCATCGCTAAGCGTGCGGGAAGTGGAGGAGCGGGGCGGCTAGGGTTTGGGGAGAGGGGGGCGCCGGCCACTATGGGGTGCGGCCACCTTGGTGGTGTTTGAGGTGGCCGGCCCCCTCCCCCTTGGCCCTCTATATATAGGTGGAACCCCAAGAGTTGGCCTCCAAGTCTTCGAATAAGACCCGAACCAAAAACCTTCCATATGGAGGGGAAACCTAGCCAAGCTAGGACTCCCACTAGAGGTGGGAGTTCCACCTCCCATATGGGGGGGTGGCCGGCCCCCTAAGGGGGAGTCCACTTGGGACTCCTCCCCACTAGGGTTGGCCGGCCATGGAGGTGGAGTCCCATGTGGACTCCACCTTCCTTGGTGGTTTCTTCCGGACTTTTCTAGAACCTTCCATAGAACCTTCCACGTCAATTTAATTCACATAAAATGACATCCTATATATGAATCTTATTCTCCGGACCATTCCGGAACTCCTCGTGATGTCCGGGATCTCATCCGGGACTCCGAACAAATATTCAAACTCCATTCCATATTCAAGTACTACCATTTCAACATCCAACTTTAAGTGTGTCACCCTACGGTTCGTGAACTATGCGGACATGGTTGAGTACTCACTCCGACCAATAACCAATAGCGGGATCTGGAGATCCATAATGGCTCCCACATATTCAAAGATGACTTTTAGTGATCGAATGAACCATTCACATACAATACCAATTCCCTTTGTCACGCGATATTTTACTTGTCTGAGGTTTGATCTTCGGTATCACTCTATACCTTGTTCAACCTCGTCTCCTGACAAGTACTCTTTACTCGTACTGTGGTATGTGGTCTCTTATGAACTCATTCATATGCTTGCAAGACATTAGACGACATTCCACCGAGAGGGCCCAGAGTATATCTATCCGTCATCGGGATGGACAAATCCCACTGTTGATCCATATGCCTCAACTCATACTTTCCGGATACTTAATCCCACCTTTATAGCCACCCATTTACGTAGTGGTGTTTGGTGTAATCAAAGTACCTTTCCGGTATAAGTGATTTACATGATCTCATAGTCATAAGGACTAGGTAACTATGTATCGAAAGCTTATAGCAAATAACTTAATGACGAGATCTTATGCTACACTTAATTGGGTGTGTCCATTACATCATTCATACAATGACATAACCTTGTTATTAATAACATCCAATGTTCATGATTATGAAACTAATCATCCATTAATCAACAAGATAGTTTAAGAGGCATACTAGGGACTTCTTGTTGTCTACATATCACACATGTACTAATGTTTCGGTTAATACAATTATAGCATGATATATAAACATTTATCATAAACATAAAGATATAAATAATAACCACTTTATTATTGCCTCTAGGGCATATCTCCTTCAGTCTCCCACTTGCACTAGAGTCAATAATCTAGATTACATTGTAATATACCTAAAACCCATGGCATTCTGGTGTTGGTCATGCTTTGTCCTAGGGAGAGCTTTAGTCAACGGATCTGCTACATTCAGATCAGTGTGTACTTTGCAAATCTCTACTTCTCCATCTTCGATGTACTCGCGAATCGAGTGGTAACGCAGCTTGATATGCTTCAGCCTCTTGTGTGACCTTGGCTCTTGTGCATTGGCGATGGCACCCATGTTATCACAGTAAATGATTAATGGGTCCAATGCACTAGGAACCACACCGAGCTCTACAATGAACCTCTTCATCCATACCGCTTCTGATGAAGCCTCTGAAGCCGCTATGTACTCTGATTCTGTTGAAGACTTCGCCACCGTGCACTGCTTCGAGCTTGCCCAGCTTACTGCAGCACCATTCAATATAAACACGTACCCAGATTGTGACTTAGAGTCATCAGGATCAGTGTTCCAACTTGCATCGGTGTAACCACTTACAACGAGCTATTGGTCACCTCCATAACAAAGAAACATATCCTTAGTTCTTTTCAACTACTTCAGGATATTCTTGATCGCTGTCCAGTGTTCCATTCCTGGATCACTTTGATATCTGCTAGTCAAACTAACAGCATGTGCTATATCCGGTCTAGTACATAGCATGGCATACATGATAGATCCTACTGCCGAGGCATAGGGGATTTTACTCATCCTTTCTCTTTCTTCTGCCGTAGCCGGTCCTTGAGTCTTACTCAAGACTTTGCCTGGTAACATAGGTAAGAACCCTTTCTTACTTTCGTACATTCTAAACTTCTTTAGAATCTTTTCCAGATATGTACTCTGTGATAGCCCTATTAGGCGTCTTGATCTATCTCTATAAATCTTGATGCCTAATATATACGATGCTTCACCAAGGTCTTTCATCGAAAAACTATTATTCAAATAACCTTTAACACTGCTTAATAGTTCTATATCATTCCCGATCAACAATATGTCATCTACATATAATATCAGGAATGCTACAGAGCTCTCACTCACTTTCTTGTAAATACAGGCCTCTCCATGACACTGTATAAACCCGAAGTCTTTGATCACCTTATCAAAACGTCGGTTCCAACTTCTTGATGCTTGCTTCAGTCCATAGATTGAATGTTGAAGTTTGCATACTTTGTCAGCATTTTTAGGATCGACAAAACCTTTGGGTTGTACCATATACAACTCTTCCTCAATGTCTCCATTAAGGAACGCCGTTTTGACATCCATCTGCCAAATCTCATAATCGAAAAATGCAGCTATTGCTAACAAAATCCTCACAGATTTTAGCTTCGCTAATTGAGAAAGTCTCATCGTAGTCAACTCCTTGAATTTGTCAGAAACCCTTTGTGACAAGTCGAGCTTTATAGACAGTAATATTACCATCTGCATCTGTTTTTCTCTTGAAGATCCATTTATTCTCGACAGCCTTTCGGCTATCAGGTAAGTCTACCAAAGTCCATACTTTGTTATCATACATGGATCCCATTTCGGATTTCATGGCTTCTTGCCATTTGTTGGATTCTGGGCTCATCATCGCTTCTTCATACGTCGCAGGGTCCTCATCATTGTTATCCACAATCATGACATTTAGACAAGGATCATACCAATCAGGAGTGGTACGTTCCCTTGTCGATCTGCGAGGTTCAGTAGTTTCCTCGTTCGAAGTTTCATGATCATTATCATTAGCTTCCTCTGTTGCCGGTGTAGGCGATGCATGTGCACAACTTCCGATCTTGCGCTACTCTGATCAACGAGTATAGATTCATCAATCTCATCGAGTTCTACTTTTCTTCCAGTCACTTCTTTAGTGAGAAATTCTTTCTCAAGAAAGGTTCCATTCTTAGCAACAAAGATTTTGCCTTCGGATTTGTGATAGAAAGTATACCCTATAGTTTCCTTAGGGTATCCTATGAAGACGCATTTCTCCGCTTTGGGTTCTAGCTTGTCCGGTTGTAACTTCTTTACATAGGCTTCTGAAAGGACACGGATGTCGCCTAGAGGGGGGGGTGAATAGGCGATTTAAAACTTTTACGAGATGGGCTTAACAAATGCGGAATAAAACTAGCGTTTACTTTGTCAAGCCCAAAGCCTATAAACTATGGTTCACCTATGTGCACCAACAACTTATGCTAAGCAAGACAAGCAACTTATGTGATAGCACGATATATATATAACTTCAAGCACGATGGCTATCACAAAGTAAAGTGCATAAGTAAAGAGCTCGGGTATAGGAATAACCGAAGTGACGCGGAGACAACGATGTAGCCCGAAGTTCACACTCTTGCGAGTGCTACTCTCCGTTGGAGCGGTGTGGAGGACAAGTCACTCCAAATGCACGAGGGCCACCGTATTCTCCTCGAGAATTCCCACCAAAAGGGATGTCCTCGATCCACTATGGGACCTTAGGAAGGTCACCGAACCCGCACAAAGCTTGGGGCTATCTCCACAACTTAATTGGAGGCTCCCAACAAATTGCCACAAAGGCCTTGCCCTTGAAGATTCTCCACAACTTAATTGGAGTCCCCAAGAACACCACAAAGATGCCACAAAAGCCTTGCCCTTGAAGATTCTCCACAACTTAATTGGAGTCCCCAAGAACACCACAAAGATGCCACAAAGGCCTTGCCCTTGAAGATTCTCCACAACTTAATTGGAGTCCCCAAGAACACCACTAAGATGCCACAAAGGCCTAGAAACCGTCTAGGGTTCCAAGAACCCAAGAGTAACAACCTTCTTGCTTTCACCTCCACGAATCACCGTGGAGAACTCAAACCGATGCACCAAATGCAATGGCAAGAACACCACAAAGATGCTCAAGTCCTTCTCTCTCAAATTCCAACAAAGCTACAAAAGCTATTGGGGGAATAAGAGAGGAAGAACAAATGAATTCACAAAGAACACCAAGATCAAGATCTAGAGAGTTCCACTCACAAAGAGATGGATTTGATTGGTAGAAATGTAGATCTAGATCTCCTCTCTCTTTTCTCTCAAGAATATGCAAGAATCATGGGAGGAATCAAGAACTAGGGCAAGCTTTGAAGTACAACAATGGAGGGGAGAGAGAGAAAGTGAACCAACCAGCCCAAGGAGGAAGAAGGGGGTCTTATATACCCCCTCCCAACGAAATATGACCGTTTGGGACCTCCCAGGCCGGAAAATCCGCCCCCGGGCCGGATTATCCGCCCCCGGGCCGGATTATCCGCCCCCCGAAATCGCCCCTGGCTCGGGCCGGATATTTGGCCGGATATTGTCCCAGTTTTGGTCATTCGGGCCGTTTTATCCGCCCCCCCCCCCGTAAAAACTGAAACACCAAAACTAAAACGGGCATAACTTTAGCATCCGGACTCCGATTTTGATGATCTTGGGCTTGTTTTGAAGCTAGGAACAAGCTCTACAAGATCATGCAGGAAACCATCATAGTCCAACAAGGGAGGATAGAAACAAATGATGAAAGGTTTGACCTATCTAAAAAAGACATACCGGTAAAACCTCCAATCTCGAAAATGCAACAAGTTGCCCATGCAAAAACCTTTCTCAATGAACTAGAGCTTGTCATGAGAATAAGCACAAGCTCTAAAACATCACATGGATAAGATCCAAATAAAACCAAGAAAGATGATGAACCAAACTCGAAAACGCAACAAGTGATCTATGCGAAATCCGTTTTCGATGAACTAGAGCTTGTCATGAGAATAAGCACAAGCTCTAAAACATCACATGGATAAGGTCCAAATAACAACCAAGAAAGATGATGCAAGGATGCAAAGGTTTGAGCTCTCTCCGAACGATACGATCGAGTTACTCACTCGAGAGCCCTCTTGATAGTACGGCAACTAAACTATGAACCGGTCTCCAACTACACTATGAGACCGGTGAGAAACAAACCCTATCAAGAGCAAACCTTATACTTGCGCATTCCACTTGAGCTTGATGACGACGATCTTGACCTCAACAAGATGGAACACCTTTCTTGCTTGTGCTTGCTTGATGAAGTCTTGTAGATTGCTCCCCCATAAACCACCATGGGAGAGCTTCTTCTTCGGCGCATCTTCGCATAACCATGACCACCATGTGGATTGCTCCCCCATAATCCACCATGGGAGAGCTTCTTCTTCGGCGCATCTTCACATATCCATGATCACCATATGGATGGCAAGACTCAAGCAAAGGATCTCTTCGAGATGGCTCATCTTGAACTTGCACACCATTTCTCCATGGCAAGCTTCAAGCTTATGAACTCTTCGAGTTGGCTCATCTTGAACTTGCACTTCATTTCTTCATTCTTCATCATGTTGATGTCTTGAAGTAACTTGAGGTCTCACTTCATCTTCATCTTCAAGACATACTTGACACTTTATATCCTTCATCAATTTCTTCTTATTGCAACCTTGAAGCCAACATATGGTTCAAGAATTGCCTATGGACAACTCCTACAAATATAACTCAATGCAAACATTAGTCCATAGGGATTGTCATTAATTACCAAAACCACACATGGGGGCTCCATGCACTTTCAGCTTCGCAACCCCAAACTTTCAGGAACGACAGCTTAGGTTTCTTATTAAACCATAATTCATACGGTGTCGTTTCTACGGATTTTGATGGTGCTCTATTTAAAGTGAATGCGGCTGTCTCTAATGCATAACTCCAAAATGATAACGGAAAATCAGTAAGAGACATCATAGAATGAACCATATCTAAGAGAGTTCGATTACGACGTTCGGACACACCGTTACGTTGAGGTGTTCCCGGCGGTGTCAATTGTGAAAGTATTCCGCATTTCTTTAAATGCATGCCAAGCTCATAACTCAGATATTCACCTCCACGATCAGATCGTAGAAATTTGATCTTCTTGTTACATTGATTTTCTACTTCACTTTGGAATTCCTTAAACTTCTCGAAAGTTTCGGATTTATGTTTCATGAAATAGATATACCCATATCTACTCAGATCATCTGTGAAGGTTAGAACATAACGATATGCACCGCGCGATGCTACGCTCATTGATCCACATACATCAGTATGTATGATTTCCAATAAGTCAGTAGCTCGCTCCATCATACCAGAAAATGGAGTCTTTGTCATTTTTCCCATTAGACATGCTTCGCATCTATCAAGTGACTCAAAGTCAAGTGATTCAAGTAATCCATCAGTATGGAGTTTCTTCATGCGTTTCACTGCAATATGACCAAGACGACAGCACCACATATAAGTAGAATTATCATTCAATTTAATTCGCTTAGCATCTATGTTATGTATATGCGTATCACTACTATCGGGATCTAACAGAAATAAGCCATTCTTTTGTGGTGCTCGACCATAAAAGATATTATTCATAAAAAGAGAACAACCATTATTCTCAGACTTGAATGAATAACCGTCTTGCATTAAACAAGATCCAGATATAATGTTCATGCTCAACGCGGGTACAAAATAACAATTATTTAGGCTTAAAACTAATCCCGAAGGTAGATGTAGAGGAAGTGTGCCGACAGCGATCACATCGACTTTGGATCCATTTCCAACGCGCATCGTCACTTCATCTTTCAGTAGTCTTCGTTTATTCTTTAGTTCCTCTTTCGAGTTACAAATATGAGCAACCGAACCAGTATCAAATACCCAGGTACTAGAACGAGAACCAGTGAGATAAACATCTATAACATGTATATCAGATATACCTTCTTTCTTCTTCTTGACAAGGCCGCTCTTCAGATCAGCCAGATACTTGGAGCAATTACGCTTCCAGTGTCCCTTCTCCTTGCAGTAATAGCACTCAACATCAGGCTTAGGGCCGTTCTTAGGTTTCACAGGAGGCGTGGCAGCTTTCTTGCCACCCTTCTTGAATTTTCCCTTAGACTTGCCCTGTTTCTTGAAACTGGTGGTCTTGTTGACCATCAACACTTGGTGCTCTTTCTTGATCTCAATCTCAAGAGCTTTTTAGCATGCCAAAGAGTTCAGGTAACTCCTTGTTCATGTTCTCGCATATTGTAGTTCATCACAAAGTTCTTGTAACTTGGTGGCAGTGATTGAAGGACACGATTAATCCTCACCGTTAGGAATCACTATTCCCAAGTCATCGAAGTTTCTTCGCATGCCCGGTCATGGCGAGCATGTGCTCACTAACGGAGTTGCCTTCTTCCATCATGCAGCTGAAGAATTGTTTCGATGCTTCATAGCATTCCACGGCCGCATGAGTCTCAAAAATAGCTTTCAGCTCTTTCATCAACTCATGAGGATCGTGGTGCTCAAAACGTTTTTGAAGATCGGATTCCAGACTGCATAGGATGGCACACTGAACTTGAGAGTACCGTATTTTCCGAGTCTCGTAAACAGCTTTTACTTCATCGATTTCAGTTTCTGCAGGAGGGTCACCTAGCGGTGCATCAAGCACATATTGCAGATTTCCGCCAGAGAGGAAGATCCTCACATGACGGAACCAGTCGGTGAAGTTGCTACCGTTGCTCTTAAGTTTCTCTTTCTCTAGGAACTGATTAAAATTGATTGGGGACGCCATCTCTACAACATATATTTGCAAAAGTTTAGACTAAGTTTATGACAAATTGAGTTCAAATTTTAATTCAACATAATTAAAAATCTAGGTGAACTCCCACTCAAAATAATATCCCTCGCATTGTCTTAGTGATCACACGAACCAAATCCACCGCACCTATGTCCGATCATCACGAGACAAGGTGTGATTTCAATGGCGAACACTCAAAGTGTTCATCATATTAACCATATGATTCATGCTCTACCTTTCGGTATCACGTGTTCCGAGACCATGTCTGTACATGCTAGGCTCATCAAGGCCACCTTAGTATCCGCATGTGCAAAAACTGTCTTGCACCCGTTGTATGCACTTGTTGATTCTATCACACCCGATCATCACGAGATGCTTCGAAACGACAAGTCTTGGCAACGGTGCTACTAAGGATGAACACTTTATTATCTTGAGATTTTAGTGAGGGATCATCTTATAATGCTACCGTCGCGATCTAAGCAAAATAAGATGCATAAAAGGATTAACATCACATGCAGTTCATATGTGATATGATATGGCCCTTTTGTCTTTGCGCCTTTGATCTTCATCTCCAAAGCACGGACATGATCTCCATCATCTTCAGGCATGATCTCCATCATCGTCGGCATAGCGTCAAGGTCAATGGCGCCGTCTTCATGATTGTCCTCCATGTAGCAACTATTACAACTACTTTGAAATACTACTGTTGCGGTCAGAAACCCACCGGCGAGCAACGACGGGCAACACAGGAGAGCCGGGAGCAACTTAGGGCTGCGGCTGGCCCTGGTCCCTCCGAGCGACGGCCCGCAAAGACTCCGGCACGCACGTCCGATGCTGGTGCAAGGGCGTGCCACCTGACCTATACCTGGTCAGGAAGGTGATGAAGATGCCTCGCTTAGTTTCCTGCATGGCATACACGTAAACATTAAATACGAGCCTCGATCGGCTCTCAGGTTATCCTGTGAATCGGCTCAAAGAGCCGATCCACCCATGATTCGCACGAGGTGTACGAATATATGGTGGTCCTGCTTGATCAAGATAAAGCTAAAACGATCTACGACGATTTAGGGTTTTCACCGCATAATCGGAACGTCCTACTCACGATTGGGCCTCGCGGCCGCGCACGGTGATCGTAAGCCGATCCTAGACAAGGCCTAAAAACCAACACGAGGTTGATCCCCGGAACATCCTGTCTAGGGCTAGCAAACTACACCCTACGCGCCGCTGGATCCTCCAACCCTTTGTAAGGCCTAACTATGCAGATATTAAACTAATCCTTGAAGAACAAGGAGCAACCATAACGGATCGGATCTACTAAATAATGATCAAGCGGGGTGCCGCCCCTACACCTAAGATAGGTGTAAGGGCGGCTAGATGTCTAAGGATTGCACTACGACAGCATATGATACGAAGAACAATGCTAACCCTAACACATCTAAGATAACTACGTTGCTCGCCATCAAAAAGGCTTCAGTACGAGCAACGCATGAACAACGAATAAACTTGTACTGCCTAGATCGCAAGCATGATGCTTACCCGGAAGAAACCCTCGAGACAAGGGAGTTGGCGATGCGCCTGGATTGTTTTGTGGTGAACGTGATTGTTGTTTATTTCATAAACCCTAGATACATATTTATAGTCCGTAGACTTTCTAACGTGGGAATAATCCCAACCGTGCACGAGACAAACTCTAACTAACCGACACGTATCCTAATATATTACACGGGCAAACTAGCCCAAACTTTGCATAACAGGCCGATTCACGTATTTCTTCCATGTATATTCTTCAAGTCCATCTTGATCGCGGCCCACCTCTGACTCGGTCAAATTCTGGTGATAACACATGCCCCCTGGTTTTGGAATTGATAATTCCAAAATCACTCTGCTTTTCTTCGTCGGGTCATGTCGTGGCAGAACCGTTGCAGTATCCTTCATCATGATGCCTTGCCTCCTCAACTTCTCCGCGTGACCTGGCAGTTTGATTTTTTTTAGGCACCACTTCCTCGGAAACTGCTGCGGCATTGAATTTCCACTATATCCCCTTTTATTTAACCGCTTCAAACAGTTTACTTCCGCATCCCCTTCGCATTAGCACTCCAAAAGCCCTCCTACGCCACCATGTCTTCTTCCTCCTCTGCCTCATCGGATCTTTCCACCCAGTCCTCCTCTTTCCGCGAGCCGACGCCGGAGCCGAACCCGGAGGAGGTCCATGCGGCCAACATCCGCCACGCCATCGAAGCCGGGGAGGAGTCTAGCCACGACTTCTCCGTCTGGTCTGAGGACGACAAGTCCTCGATCGACGGGGAAAGTGACCTCCGCTTCCTCGCCGACGGGGAAACGGAGGAGGAGAGCGATGACGATCGCTTCTCCTGCGATGACTTCACCTCCCCCGAGGAGGAGGAGGAGGAGAAGGAGGAGGAGGAGGATGACACCTCCTCCGACGAGCCGCCGGCCAAGCGCTTCTGCCCCTGGCCGGGGAACCTCAGCGACTTCGACAGCGACGACGACGACGCTGACGAGGAGGATGAGGACAATGAAGGCCCGGTCGGCGGCCGCTGGAGCAGCGACGACGAGCCCACCGGGAGTAGCGCCGACAGCGGCGACGACGGCGACGACGAGGGCAGCGACGACCCATAGATAGGATCATTAGCATAGGATCAGTAGTAGTAGACGGGGCAATGTATCCCCTAGTACTTCCTTTTGAGAGCAATCAGCTCTTTATGTAAGAAATCTTGCTTATTAATGAAGAATTTCCCCAATTTGATTTTGCCGATTTCCCTTGAGCCAATTTAGCCGATTTCCCCTCATACTGATTTTGCCGATTTGTCCCCTTAGCCAATGCTTAATGAGCCGATAGCAACGCATCGGTCCTTTACGATCCATCCTTCAATTCTTCAACTGATGACCTTGAGATCTGGTGGATAATGTGGAGTCTTCAAGAGAGCCTTTAAATTCTTCCAACCAGGCCCAATGATCTTCTTCTGCAAGGACTCACCATTTTTGAAGGAGGTTGCAATGAAGGATCGGCCGATGACGCCTCAATCGGCTTCTAAAAAACAGAGCATCCACCAGGCCAGCTGCCCCCCGAGCCTCAGTCATGGCGAGAATATTGGTGAGGATGCACAGATCAGACTAACGGCTTTAACGAGCAAAAGGCCGCCTTGCACGCCAAAACTGACTTCTGACAGTACTGTTGCAATCGGCTCATTGCAGCTGAGGAAGCTCTCATTGTTTGCCCCCTCGAGGAAGCAGAGGGCCTCACAGATGAACTGGACTTGGTCGAAATCCGTGTCTTGAACCCGCAGCCGGTAGATCTTGTGTAATTGTACTAGAGTCGATGGTTGCGTATCGGCTTCGTTTCTTAGTTCTAAAGTCGATGTCCTTGCATCGGCTGTATATCATGAAAAAAAAAAAATTTTACTGGCCGATTTTTCTATCGGCCCCCAACATTTCACTGCACACATGTTCACCTGCACATGTTCATCTGATTAGGTGCCCCCCGAGCCGAATCTGTCAGGGAACTGCAGATATCGGCTCTGTAATTAACCAAGGCACATGTATTTGCACGTCGGCTCCGGTAGGACCAATGTTGATTTTTCCTAACTCATCATCCGACGCAAAACCGCTGCCCAATAGATCGATGTTGAACACAAGCAGAACATGTGGTGAGGATAATTTTGGCCGATTGCTGGAATCGGCCTCCATATTGATCGAAGCGCTCAATGAAGGTTTTGTAATGTTCCTTCATAGATCTTTGGGGCCGATCCCAAGGATCGGCCTCGCCACGTTTGCTCATCGGTTTGTTCTTGCTACACGGTCAGGCCAGTGGATAAGACCAGCCTAACCCTACCCTTCGTCACGTCGATGCGCTCGCAGCCGTCCAAATTAGTACCTGAGAGTGGCTCTTGGCCTGCTGTTTCCCAAGCGTTCATGCCAGCCGTTGAAATCTCGGCTGAGTCATCGGCCTGGACGACCTCTACCTCATCTCCATCCCACTGTATTACGCATTGGTGCATCGTGGAGGGGATGCAACAGTTGGCGTGGATCCAATCTCTTCCTAGCAGAACAGCATAGGTGCTCTTGCTATCGACGATGAAGAACGTCGTAGGGATAGTTTTCCTTCCTACGGTCAGATCCACGTTCAGAACACCTTGTGCGTCAGACGCTTGGCCGTTGAAATCGCTCAATGTCACGTTGGTCTTGATCAGATCCGAGCTAGAGCGTCCCAACCGACGTAGCATAGAGTATGGCATAATGTTGACTGCCGCTCCGGTGTCCACCAGCATCTTATTGACAGGCCTCCCATCGATATAACCTCGCAAGTACAGGGCCTTCAGATGTCTGTAGCTTCTTTCTCGTGGCTTCTCAAAGATAACCGGCCGTGGGCCGCAGTCAAGTTGTGCTCGTCTAATCCTGGAGCACTGAACTCCGAAGGAAGGATGAACACCATGTTTGTGCCAGCCGATGTTTCATCATCGGCTTTCCTTTGCTTGGGGCGCCACTCCATTTTTCGTGGTCGACCCTCTTCATCCAGGGTTCGTTGGACCTTCGCGGCCAGATCAGGCCGCGCTTTCCTTAGCTTGTGCAGATATAACCTTTCGGCTTCCTCCAAGCCGCGCAATCGCTGAACCCTACGCTTTTGGGAACGGCTGAGTCCATCAGGGCACCACCTTGGCCGGTGATACCTATCTTCTTCTTCTTCTTCATCGTCTTCCAAATCCTCGAGATCTTCCACCCGAGGGGACTCAGCGTGCTTGTTCCGAAGTGGGAGAGGCCCTAGACGTTTGAATACGGACACGTTAGCTGCATCCTTCCTCTTTTGCTTACATTCTGGGCAGTTGCCGACTGTAGGCAATCGGCTCATTCCTGAATCCCAGCAGTGTCTGAAGAAGGGGCAGTCCCAGTGCCTATCCTCGTCGTCTTGCTCCCTCGATTTTTCCTTGGCACGGCGCTCGTACTCCTCCTCATCGCGATCATGCCGACGATGTCTCCTGGCGTCTCTATCATCATCGTCGCTGGATCATCGGCGTTGGCTATATTGACTCACGTACTTGTTGAGGAGGTGATCAGAGAGAGGTCGCTGATATCTTACATTCCTCACTTCTCCCTCTGTGATGTAGCGCTTGCCGTCGTGCCGGAGCCGATCGCGTGGAGCGGCCTCCTCTGTGTCCTTGCTACGAGAGCAGCTGCCCTCGTCTCCATCCTTGCCAGAGTGGTGTCCAGGTCCTACCATGTTGATGTTGAACGAGAATCCTGGCTGGCAACCTTCAGGGTAAGTGCACTCCACCATGTTAACAGCGGGGAAGGGGTGGGTGTCGACCTTCATGGCGTACTGGTTGAAAATCAGACGTCCTTGTTCTATCACCATTTGGATCTGCTGACGCCACACCCTGCAGTCGTTGGTGGCATGGGAGAACGAGTTATGCCATTTGCAGTATGGCTTTCCGTTCAGCTCCTGTACCGTGGGGATTTTGAGGCCTTCGGGTAACTTCAACTGCTTCTCCTTGAGTAAGAGGTCGAAGATTTGCTCAGTTTTAGTCACGTCAAAATCAAACCCTCTGGGCGGACCTGGTGGCTTAACCCATTTGTGTGACACGGGGTTGCCCCCGAGTCCATTCAGCCACTACTACTTCTTGATCTCCCGCAGAGCCTTCGTCTTCATCTGCCTCAACCAGGACTACCGCACGCTTGAATTTGTCCCGGTACAAGTCCAGTGGCGCCTCGTTCATATGCCGACAGTTTCTGAACCATGTGCGCCAGCGAAGGGTAGTCTGCTTGGGAGGCCATGTCCTTGATTGGTGACGCAAGGCCCACCACTGCCAACTCGACTGCTTCTTTTTCAGTCACACGAGCCGAATAACATCGGTTCCTTAGATTTCTGAAGCGCTGGACATACTCTGCCACGGTTTCTCCACGCTTCTGACGTATTTGAGCTAGATCGGCAATGCCGGCCTCGGAAGCCTCTGAGTGAAACTGCATGTGGAACTGTTCTTCCAACTGCTTCCAAGTCCGGATCGAGTCTGGTGGCAACGAAGTATACCACCCGAAAGCCGATCCCGTGAGGGACTGTGCGAAGAACCTCACGCGTAGTGGATCCGATGCTGAGGCCGTTCCTAGCTGTGCCAAATATCGGCTCACATGCTCGATGGAGCTGGAACCATCTGATCCATTAAATTTGGAGAAATCAGGGAGCCGATATTTGGGTGGTAGCGGGACCAACTCGTATTCGTCGGGGTACGGCTTGGAATAGCCGATTGTCCTTCTTTTCGGCACCATGCCGAACTGGTCCCTCAGGATCGTACTGATTTGATCCGCGGTGCTGGCTGCAGGAGTCGAACTCTGAAGATTCGACGGAGTGGCATACTTAGCCAGCCATGCTTACTTCTCCAGCTCTGAGCCAACTGCAGGAGCTGCGCTCTGGAGGTTTGTTGGAGTGGCGTACTTAGCTAGCCACGTCTGCTTCTCAAGATCTGTCGCTGAAGTTCCTCCTGCTTTCCCAGAAGTCCCTGCTGTTGCGGCCTGGTTTGTGAGTGCCCAGTTACCGTAGTCTGGCACGTATGTGCACGTGTATCCGTGAGGGATCTCCTTAGGCGCCTCGTACAAGAACTGGTAGTCGCTAGGGTCACCACCGATCTTGTAGACGACGAATGCCGGTGAATTCGGCACTTCTGGTGCTGCCAACGCGAATGGCAGCGGTGGACGGGACTGGAGTGGCATCTCTCCCTGGTATGTCCCGAGAGCTGGTCCTGACGGAGAGTACTGGTGCCTCATGATCTCCTGGATCACCCGAAGAGCGACACGCTCCAAAGTGTTCACCAGGTTCTCAGAGTGGCGGTGCAGCGAGTGAGCCACCATGTAGTTAATCTCCTGACGCAGGGACCTGGTGCGTTCTTCTGACGGGGCGGACAGGTCTATTCCATCGAGCGCACCATCAGGCGAGAACCCTTTCCACCTGATGCCATGTGAACGGGTTCTGTGAAAAGAGCCGATGAGGTCGGCTTCGAGGATCGCTTTGACCTCGTCATACTTCTTCTTAAGCTCCTCGGTCAGATCCTCGTACGTGACTGGAGTGTCGTCCACCATCTCAGATGTAGATGGCGATGTGGTTGATGTCGAAGATCGTCCCACCGGGCGTGCCAGAATGTGTTGCGGTCAGAAACCCACCGGCGAGCAACGACGGGCAACACAGGAGAGCCGGGAGCAACTTAGGGCTGCGGCTGGCCCTGGTCCCTCCGAGCGACGGCCCGCAAAGACTCCGGCACGCACGTCCGATGCTGGTGCAAGGGCGTGCCACCTGACCTATACCTGGTCAGGAAGGTGATGAAGATGCCTCGCTTAGTTTCCTGCATGGCATACACGTAAACATTAAATACGAGCCACGATCGGCTCTCAGGTTATCCTGTGAATCGGCTCAAAGAGCCGATCCACCCATGATTCGCATGAGGTGTACGAATATATGGTGGTCCTGCTTGATCAAGATAAAGCTAAAACGATCTACGACGATTTAGGGTTTTCACCGCATAATCGGAACGTCCTACTCACGATTGGGCCTCGCGGCCGCGCACGGTGATCGTAAGCCGATCCTAGACAAGGCCTAAAAACCAACACGAGGTTGATCCCCGGAACATCCTGTCTAGGGCTAGCAAACTACACCCTACGCGCCGCTGGATCCTCCAACCCTTTGTAAGGCCTAACTATGCAGATATTAAACTAATCCTTGAAGAACAAGGAGCAACCATAACGGATCGGATCTACTAAATAATGATCAAGCGGGGTGCCGCCCCTACACCTAAGATAGGTGTAAGGGCGGCTAGATGTCTAAGGGTTGCACTACGACAGCATATGATACGAAGAACAATGCTAACCCTAACACATCTAAGATAACTACGTTGCTCGCCATCAAAAAGGCTTCAGTACGAGCAACGCATGAACAACGAATAAACTTGTACTGCCTAGATCGCAAGATGCGATCTAGGCAGCATGATGCTTACCCGGAAGAAACCCTCGAGACAAGGGAGTTGGCGATGCGCCTGGATTGTTTTGTGGTGAACGTGATTGTTGTTTATTTCATAAACCCTAGATACATATTTATAGTCCGTAGACTTTCTAACGTGGGAATAATCCCAACCGTGCACGAGACAAACTCTAACTAACCGACACGTATCCTAATATATTACACGGGCAAACTAGCCCAAACTTTGCATAATAGGCCGATTCACGTATTTCTTCCATGTATATTCTTCAAGTCCATCTTGATCGCGGCCCACCTCTGACTCGGTCAAATTCTGGTGATAACAACTACTCAACACGAAATTTAAAGACAACCATAAGGCTCCTGCCGGTTGCCACAATACAATAATGATCATCTCATACATATTCATCATCACATTATGGCCATATCACATCACCAAACCCTGCAAAAACAAGTTAGACGTCTCTAATTTGGTTTGCATATTTTACGTGGTTTAGGGTTTTCGAGAGAGATCTAATCTACCTACGAACATGAACCACAACGTTGATACTAATGTTTTCAATAGAAGAGTAAATTGAATCTTCACTATAGTAGGAGAGACAGACACCCGCAAAGCCTCTTATGCAATACAAGTTGCATGTCGAACGAGGAACAAGTCTCATGAACGCGGTCATGTAAAGTTAGTCCGAGCCGCTTCATCCCACTATGCCACAAAGATGCAAAGTACTCAAACTAAAGATAACAAGAGCATCAACGCCCACAAAACCATTGTGTTCTACTCGTGCAACCATCTATGCATAGACACGGCTCTGATACCACTGTAGGACAACGTTGCATAGAAAACAAAAATTTTCCTACCGCGAACACGCAATCCAAGCCAAGATGCAATCTATAAGACGGTAGCAATGAGGGGTTTATCGAGTCTCACCCTTGAAGAGATTCCAAAGCCTACAAGAGGAGGCTCTTGTTGCTGCGGTAGACGTTCACTTGCCGCTTGCAAAAGCGCGTAGAAGATCTTGATCACGATCGGTTCCGGCGCCACGAACGGGCAGCACCTCCGTACTCGGTCACACGTTTGGTTGTTGATGAAGACGACGTCCACCTCCCCGTTCCAGCGGGAAGCAGAAGTAGTAGCTCCTCTTGAATCCGACAGCACGACGGCGTGGTGTCGGTGGTGGTGGAGAAGTCCGGCGGAGCTTCGCTAAGCGTGCGGGAAGTGGAGGAGCGGGGCGGCTAGGGTTTGGGGAGAGGGGGGCGCCGGCCACTATGGGGTGCGGCCACCTTGGTGGTGTTTGAGGTGGCCGGTCCCCCTCCCCCTTGGCCCTCTATATATAGGTGGAACCCCAAGAGTTGGTCTCCAAGTCTTCGAATAAGACCCGAACCAAAAACCTTCCATATGGAGGGGAAACCTAGCCAAGCTAGGACTCCCACTAGAGGTGGGAGTTCCACCTCCCATATGGGGGGGGGTGGCCGGCCCCCTAAGGGGGAGTCCACTTGGGACTCCTCCCCACTAGGGTTGGCCGGCCATGGAGGTGGAGTCCCATGTGGACTCCACCTTCCTTGGTGGTTTCTTCCGGACTTTTTTAGAACCTTCTAGAACCTTCTAGAACCTTCCATAGAACCTTCCGCGTCAATTTAATTCACATAAAATGACATCCTATATATGAATCTTATTCTCCGGACCATTCCGGAACTCCTCGTGATGTCCGGGATCTCATCCGGGACTCCGAACAAATATTCGAACTCCATTCCATATTCAAGTACTACCATTTCAACATCCAACTTTAAATGTGTCACCCTACGGTTCGTGAACTATGCGGACATGGTTGAGTACTCACTCCGACCAATAACCAATAGCGGGATCTGGAGATCCATAATGGCTCCCACATATTCAACGATGACTTTTAGTGATCGAATGAACCATTCACATACAATACCAATTCCCTTTGTCACGCGATATTTTACTTGTCCGAGGTTTGATCTTCGGTATCACTCTATACCTTGTTCAACCTCGTCTCCTGACAAGTACTCTTTACTCGTACCGTGGTATGTGGTCTCTTATGAACTCATTCATATGCTTGCAAGACATTAGACGACATTCCACCGAGAGGGCCCAGAGTATATCTATCCGTCATCGGGATGGACAAATCCCACTGTTGATCCATATGTCTCAACTCATACTTTCCGGATACTTAATCCCACCTTTATAGCCACCCATTTACGCAGTGGTGTTTGGTGTAATCAAAGTACCTTTCCGGTATAAGTGATTTACATGATCTCATAGTCATAAGGACTAGGTAACTATGTATCGAAAGCTTATAGCAAATAACTTAATGACGAGATCTTATGCTACGCTTAATTGGGTGTGTCCATTACATCATTCATACAATGACATAACCTTGTTATTAATAACATCCAATGTTCATGATTATAAAACTAATCATCCATTAATCAACAAGCTAGTTTAAGAGGCATACTAGGGACTTCTTGTTGTCTACATATCACACATGTACTAATGTTTCGGTTAATACAATTATAGCATGATATATAAATATTTATCATAAACATAAAGATATAAATAATAACCACTTTATTATTGCCTCTAGGGCATATCTCCTTCAGTTATAGTGTTAAAAAAATCAAATATAAAAAATTCATCATGACGACGACGATGCAGCGGGTACGGAAGAGACAACATTCAGAGTGATCTGGATGGCGCACTAGCATTTTAGAGGCACCGTGAAGTCGTAAAAAACAATGGATCGTAACAATATTTTGGTTTTTAATGTTCTCTTGGAAGTAGAAGGTGACCAGATTGGTATATTGGTATTGCTGTCAACTAGAACCATATAGTTTTTACCCACAAAAAAAATCTAGAACCATTTTTTTTTCTGTAGCAATATACTTAGGTAAATGCAACCTGTAATAAAATTGAACGAATGGATTCTGGAAGATAAACACAAGTCAAAATGCAACCTGTATGTTTGTACTCTATGTGGTAGCAGAAGTTCCCTGTCCTAAATTGTTGGTCGTTAGCTAGTTGGTAGATTATAATGGTTGCTCATTGCCTTTTCTCGTATAACAGTTGGTGAGTAATACTATTTTCTTATTTTCCAAGGTCAACCCATCTCGTTTGGCAGATGGCGTGTGACTTTTCAGAGTGATCTTTTGCTGCACCGTTACAGAGTCAAATCTGCCTTCGTTCAACCACTTGTTGATTGGCTTCTAAACATTTTTGTGTAACGCAATGTTTTTATTCTTTCTAGCCCATTTC
This sequence comes from Lolium perenne, assembly GCF_019359855.2. Lineage (NCBI taxonomy): Eukaryota > Viridiplantae > Streptophyta > Magnoliopsida > Poales > Poaceae > Lolium > Lolium perenne. Next base: position 326,930,005 of record NC_067245.2, read on the forward strand.
TTCTCACCTTGATGGAATTGTGTACTCTTTGTATTCCCTTTATTATTAATATAAAAAGCTACACCGTAGGGGATTCCCCTACGGTAATGTTGTTCAAAAAAAAAGTAATACTATTTTGTTGCTTAGGATTCAGTCCAGTTCCTTAGAAGCAATGTCAGCCTTCTCATTCGCTAGCTGGCAGCTTAATTGAAGTAAAGATGATTAATACATTAAGATTAAGCTATTTGGATCTTCCATATTTTTGTTTATTTGTGCACACGCCTAGTTAGCTGGACAGACCTATCACCTACATGGTGTAGTGCAAAATGACTTGTATGTCTGAACAAGGTTCTGATCTCAGTTTCGTTCCAAAATAAAGAATAAGAATATGCTCCCTTTGTTGTCATCTTTTCATCGTAATCTTTCCATCTTTCGACACTATTTAGTGTTTTGTTTGTTCTTCTATCAATTAGAGAAAGCTACAATATGCCTTTAATCAATGTTGCAGCTGCAGTGAACTTCCATACTTTGGAGTACTTGTTTGTATACCTCAGCTGACATTTTCTCCTCTTTCTTCTCTCTCTTCAGCTACAGTTTCTTGAGAGTCTCCTCTAGAGCTCTGGCCCAAATAAAAGCCTCTCTTGCCGGCGTTGCTGGCAAGAGATGGTGCAGGGGAGGCGCTGGTCCCAATATTGTAAATAGTAGGGAATGGCTTTGTCCCATAGTGGCATCTTGAAATAGGTTGCTGGATCCTTCAGGTCAGATCTGGCGCGTCCTGGCGTCGGAAGGTGGTGGAGATATGGTGAAGATGCTACTGACAGAGTTTATCAGCGACAACAAGATCGTGCCCAAGCTACTTTTGGCCAAGGTGAAGGCCGCTCTGCACTCCGGTGTACCATGCGCCGGAGTATTTTAGTCCTGCAGGTCGCCGAGCATTTGCGGAGGATCTACCTCAACCTCGGTGTGGCGCCGTGCACCAGCCCTGCCCCAATTGGCCTAGTCCCCAGCAGCAAGGAGCGTGGCCGTTTCTGCAGGTCCAAGATCGCTAGTGGTGGAGGAGAAGGACCTGATCACAATTTTCTATTTCTTCCCATGGTCCTTTTTGTAAAAAGCGAGGGCTTGGTTGTAGTTTCCTTTTCCTGTGATGAGAAAACTAGTTTCCTTTTCCTGTGCAGGGCTTGTGAGTTATACCTCAACTACCGTGTTGTAAAAATTGGATGAGAAAACTAGTGCTTTATCCCTACGTGCCAAAGAGTACAGCTTTGGAAGAGGATTGGTGAGGAAAATGTTTTGGGTGAAATAGGTGGCTTTACCAAAAACCTGGGTATTAAATATTAATACACTCCAAAACTCCAAAAAACACCTATGCCCAACAAGGCCTAATGAGTACCCGAGAGGAAGCCGTGGAGAGAATTGCAGAGATCCAATCGATTAAGCGACTGTTGTCAACATTTTAATGTGATGTGAACTATATATTCCTGGTTATAGACAAAGGAATAAAGCTCGATGTAAACAAATGGAACCGAAATAAATGTAGCTAATGAGAATGAGAAGAGCTAAAGATTGTTGGCAATAAACGGTCTCATCCGTAATGGCTTTTAGCTCTATTCCATAGAGGCCTCACATTAGTAACAACTAACAAGGCCCAAACAAGGTATCCTTACCGTAGTTGATGGTATTTTGGACCTATATTCATAGTGCCTCTCTATACTAGGATCTTGCGTTGGTGTATCCATCAAAGATACAAAATGGTGTCTAATAAACTGAAAAAATGACCACTTCCTAGTTCACATATGGCATATACATGGTAATTCTTCCCACATGACACAACTAAGCACGATACAATTGCATCATGCATGGCCATAACGTTGTATTAACTTCAACTGAGATCGACATTCACATGGTGCCGTCGTGGTCAGGGTAGGTTCTCAACGCCTGTCCACTAACAACCCAATTTTAACCAAAGGAGTAAATTAATGAAGTCGGCGCCTCTACAGAAACAGCTAGGTACACTGCTCCATTTGGCATTTCATCGATCTACCGGGTCAATTGCGTCTTTGTGACCTAAACCATGAGCAAGATCTTAGGCGGGCGTGCAAGGGAAAGTTTTTTGTTTGCATGATGCACCCCACGCGATCCAACATCACTTATGGTCTTTTTCTTGTCCCAACTGATTAATGTGAGCCTACGGATTATCTTCAACAGGGGTAACTAGTAGCGTAGTAATAGATTACACAATGCATATGGCCTTTATGTATTCCGATGGTTGACTTATATGTAGGCACTCTATGTAATCACGAATTGCAAACCGTGAGAATGATGAAAATGCTGCAATAAAATTGGATGTTAACATCAATTGACACAGATCTCGAGATATATTTGTCTTTCGAAGAAAATACAGACCATAGGTTCACTAGTGAGTGAACCTTGAAAGTGATTGGTCACCAGTTGACGAACGACTCAGTTAATCAAGAGATATCCAAATACATCATTTTTTTAAAAAATAGTTGAGCTAATCCTAAAATAGATATGCTCAAATAATCCATATTATATGACCTTTAGTTGTAAATTAGGAAGCCAATTCTTCCCGGATGGTGTTGGAATTTGTTCTAGTTGGCTCATGTCGTGTCACCTTCATGATACCTGACTAACCACTTCCATCCTAGCTGCGCGATTTGGAAGAGGGAGTCATTTCCTAGGCACAACTCTTTTTGTTGGCAGATTTAAAATCAAATGGTGTTGCATGTTTATACCAAACTTCTTTACATCATAAATCATCTTGTCACAAATTGAGTGCAATTCTCTTAATGATACACCCTTCGATATACTATCTTTAAAATGATCTTGTGTGTATAGCCAGATAATTATTATGCAATCATGCTCTTATATATTGGTATATATATAATTCCAATATTTTTCAACCAAAATATGTTAAATTGACGATGTATTTAGCAAATATATAATTGTATTATAATTTAGTTAGGGTTGTGTAAAGGGGTACTTATTTACAGTGGATTATACACTTCAGCTAATCAACCTAAAGTCTCGCTGGTCCGCAAATTAATATATGCCTCATAGTGCATTACAATGCGTATGTTCCCTTGCCACATGATAATTAAATGTAGACATAAGTCTTGACTTATCTAGGGAGTGTAGAGTGTATATAATTAAGCTCTACACTTTTCAGACTGTTCTAGAGACTGATTTTTCTATAAATCTTGTCAAAGTTTACTTAGCTTGACATTAAAAATATATAGGCTTTGTTCATTGAAATGGAGAGAGGATGATAATTCTTCCCACAAGCCACATGCCACAACTAAAGATGACACAGTTGCATCCAGCCTGGTCGTATCACCACGTTAACTTCAGCCAAGATCGCCATCATCAATCGGGACGTAATTACTGTCGGTGTTACACTATATTCAGGGTGTGCCATCATGTCAAGCTTGGATCAGCAGCAGCTGTGCCCCATTTGGCATTCCATCTGTCTCCATTTGGTTATGGAAGAGGTATTTTGTCAGATTATTTATTTTCCTAAAACAATGGACCGACCCACCGACCATACTAGGGACGTCGGCGTCGTGTCCGGTTGGGGCGGCGCCTCTACGACGCGCCGCGATGGCGACCTCTTGTCGGCGGCCGTCCAGATCGATCACTTCGGATCTGAGCAGGAGCAGGTCGGCCAGTTTAGCCAAGGACAAACGCCGAACGGATGTGATCTAGCGCATTTCGACAGTGATCATCATCGGGATGTCAGCGTCCAGCCATCCTTGGACCAAAATGATCCGGCTTTTTGTCACAGCGTCACACAGCTAATGCGTTGTGATTAGTTGGTCCGGTCGGATTTTCAGCAATATACATACTCCGGTGTTCTGTGGCTGCTTGTACTATAAAATATGGATGCGGCCAATTCTCCTTTCCGTCTAAAATTATAGTTAAGTTAACTCTCGATTAGATAACATCATTTAATTCTATGTGTAATTCATGTGGAGATGGAAAAAATAACCCGTAGACCTGATATGCAATTGCAACTTCATGTGCAATTCACATGTGCACGAATCACAACGCAAACTGAAGATGTCAAAGTAGATTGGACTCGGACCACCAAGCGACGACTACATATACTAGCACGAGGCAAAGGCGTGGTGTCGTTCTCGTCCTTCCATCACCGGAGCCGGGCAAAACTTTTCATAGTAGAGCTTGTTGTGTAGTAGACGGACAGAAGTCATCGTGTTGAGGTCCCAAGGGATGTACAGGTGCACAAGAGCAACAACCATCACCAATGATGATAACCGTAGACCAGAAGAGACTGACACGAACGAGCACAAAACCGATAAAATCCCAAGAGGTATGTCGGACACACGACTCCTCGTGCCCTCCGCTAGCGTTAGAGCACCACTGGAGTGAGGATAGGACAAGGAGGACCATATTCTGATATTTTTTTGTTGGACCTTATTCTGACTTTAGAATGTAGTCGCCGTCTCACCATCCCAAAAAAAGACACCGAAAATCAACCTGCAAAAAGAAGGAAAACTCCCCGCCGACGAGAGGTCGCGATCTGCTGATATAGTACAAGCCGACAACACTAAGTATTTATCGAAGGAGTACTAAAACATGAAAAGGCCTAGTAGTAGTAGTATCACACGTAACCGCATTAATTTTAGCTAGGGCTTTCTCATTTAAGATAAAAACGCTTAGTTGAGATCGTTTAGTTGAGATCGCCATCGCCACTCCCTCCATTCATAATTAATTCGCGCTCTCGATTTGATAAGGTTGATAAAATATTTAGGAAAAAATATAAACCATTACAACGTAAAATCCATAGTACTCGTATTAAGATGATAGTTTCGCGCAAGACTTTTTGACTCTATGTTCAGGAAAGGAATGCCTCGAGGGAAGAAAGTGGTTTTCTAAAAACAAGAGACCTAGGAAATTAAAAGAGTTGATTTCCCCTCCTCCCCTCTCAGCTCCATACCCTTGCGTGTCTCTCTGCCACACCCGGCTCCTTTCCCCCTCTTCTCCGACAGTCTCGCCGACCGAATGGGGGAAAGCAGGACGACCCCATGTAGATATTTGTATTAGGTTTCTAGGTCTAGGGTTTTGGCGGCATGCCGTATCTCGGCTTCATGTCGTTGTATGGGAGCAAGTCACGACCATCTCCGAGTGGCGTGTGGTGGTGTTTGGTGTTGTTCTGGCTGGTGGTGGCGGTATGGAGCCGCAAGCTACCGAAGGGAGCAGCATTGACATCTCCTCTTCAAATAAGCTCAGCTAGAGTTCCTTGCATGTTTGCTCCTGCCGGCTATGGGATGAATCTCTTCTTCTTCTTCCTCATCGTGGAGGCGAGAAGGAGTAGGGAGTTCTTTGATTCTTTCATGTAGCTGTTCACGATGGGATCTGCCTCAGGGGAGAAGCTATGCTTCTATAGGGAGATTCATCATGGCAACGTCCTCGATGTCGATCTACAGAGTCGAAAGGCGGCCTCTCTCACCTCGCGCATTGGTTAAAGTGCTCTCCGGCCGGTGCCTGACGGAATTCTACAACCTCTATGCTTGCATGCCATTTCGGAGGCCATCTTGCTTCGTCGCATTTAGCTCCCACCTCTCCGCACCAAGTGGTTTCATCCCCGGCGGCGTCGAGGTTGGCTGCGGTGAGCTTGTCTATGGTGGTTTTGGAGCTGGACCCGATCGTTATTTATATTTTCTTTTCAAGGTTTTTTGTGCAAATTATAAGGGCTCGACTTTAGTTTTCAGTTCTTTTCAAGCCCTAAAATGTAATGCCATCGCCGACATGACCGGATAGTTCTCGGTCCTTCCAGACCGATTCCCTATTCGAAAAATGGGAACACACTATCGATAAGCATACCAAGTACAAGCTTTTCGAGCTACTACTATGTCATTTCTTACGTACTCTCTCCGTCCCATGAAACGTATTGGAGATTTGTCTAAATTTAGATGAGGGTATATTTGATATCATAGATATCGATATTTTTTACTACTCCTATATTTTTTATCAAACTTAACAAAACTTCACTTTGTTGAAGGTAATGACAATTTAAATCCGGTTATTCTGAACTATTTCTCTAATCTGTTCTCCACGGAGAATAATATAGTGCATCCAGACTTCCTAGAGAAAATAACTCCGAAAGTAACCCCAACAAATGAATGAGGATTTGATTGCTCCGTTTACTGGCGAAGATGTGAAAAAAGCAGCATTTCTCTATCGGTGATCTCAAAGCTCCTAGCCCGGATGGGATTCATGCCCTTTTTTACAAAAAATTCTGGCACTTGGTAGGTTGATAACCCACAAGTATAGGGGATCACAACAGTCTTCGAGGGAAGTAAAACCCAAATTTATTGATTTGACACAAGGGGAGGTAAAGAATACTTATAAGCCTTAACAACTGAGTTGTCAATTCAGCTGCACCTGGAAAAGCACTAGTAACAGGGGTGATGTGAAAGCAGCAGTAATATGAGAGTAGTAGTAATAGTAACACAGCAGCAGTAGCAGTAATATGAGAGCAATGGCACCAGAAAATAGTTGATACTACTTCCAATGTCATATAGAAACGAGTATATGATGATGAGAGATGGATCGGGGTTCCCAGCTATCTACACTAGTGGTAACTCTCCAATAACAAGTGTTGGGTGAACAAATTACAGTTGAGCAATTGATAGGATTGAAATAGCATTAAGACAGAACATCAAGATTATTAATCATGTAGGCATGTTTTCCATATATAGTCATACGTGCTCGCAATGAGAAACTTGCATAACATCTTTTGTCCTACCAGCCGGTGGCAGCCGGGCCTCTAGGGAATCTACTGGAAATTAAGGTACTCATTTTAATAGAGCACCGGAGCAAAGCATTAACACTCCGTGAAAACATGTGATCCTCATATCTAAGCCTTCCCCTCCGCTTATCCCGATTCTGCTCACTGGGGCCTCGGGTTCCGGACATAGACATGTGCAAACAACTTGTAGATACAATCTAAGCAATAAGTATAGAGCTTAAATCTAAGATCATGCCACTCGGGCCCTAGTGACAAGCATTAAACACAACAAGATTGCAGCAACAATAACTTCACAAACTTTATAGATAGGCTAATCATAATGTAACAATCCATCGGATCCCAACAAACACAACACCGATTACATCAGATGAATCTCAATCATGTAAGGCAACTCATGAGATCATTGTATTGAAGTATGATGGCGTGTAATGCACACGTTCGTTGGGAACCCCAAGAGGAAGGTATGATGCGCACAACAGCAAGTTTTCCCTCAGTAAGAAACCAAGGTTTATCGAACCAGTAGGAGCCAAGAAGCACGTTGAAGGTTGTTGGTGGCGGGATGTAGTGCGGCGCAACACCAGGGATTCCGGCGCCAACGTGGAACCTGCACAACACAACCAAAGTACTTTGCCCCAACGAAACAGTGAGGTTGTCAATCTCACCGGCTTGCTGTAACAAAGGATTAGATGTATAGTGTGGATGATGATTGTTTGCAGAAAATAGTAAAGAACAAATATTGCAGTAGATTGTATTCGATGTAAAGAATAGGACCGGGGTCCACAGTTCACTAGAGGTGTCTCTCCCATAAGATAAATAGCATGTTGGGTGAACAAATTACAGTCGGGCAATTGACAAATAGAGAGGGCATGCCAATGCACATACATGATATGATAAGTATAGTGAGATTTAATTGGGCATTACGACAAAGTACATAGACCGCTATCCAGCATGCATCTATGCCTAAAAAGTCCACCTTCAGGTTATCATCCGAACCCCTTCCAGTATTAAGTTGCAAACAACAGACAATTGCATTAAGTATGGTGCGTAATGTAATCAATAACTACATCCTCGGACATAGCAGCAATGTTTTATCCCTAGTGGCAACAGCACATCCACAACCTTAGAACTTTCTCACATCGTCCTGCATTTAATGGAGGCATGAACCCACTATCGAGCATAAATACTCCCTCTTGGAGTTAAGAGTAAAAACTTGGCCAGAGCCTCTACTAATAACGGAGAGCATGCAAGATCATAAACAACACATAGGTAATAGATTGATAATTAACATTACATAGTATTCTCTATCCATCGGATCCCGACAAACACAACATATAGCATTACAGATAGATGATCTTGATCATGTTAGGCAGCTCACAAGATCCAACAATGAAACACATAAGGAGGAGACGACCATCTAGCTACTGCTATGGACCCATAGTCCAGGGGTGAACTACTCACTCATCACTCCGGAGGCGACCATGGCGGTGAAGAGTCCTCCGGGAGATGATTCCCCTCTCCGGCAGGGTGCCGGAGGCGATCTCCTGAATCCCCCGAGATGGGATTGGCGGCGGCGGCGTCTCAGTAAGGTTTTCCATATCGTGGCTCTCGGTACTGGGGGTTTCGCGGCGGAGGCTTTAAGTAGGCGGAAGGGCGGGTCAGGGGGCCACACGAGGGCCCCACACGCCAGGGCCGCGCGGCCAAGGCCCAGGCCGCGCCGCCCTGTTGTGGCGGCGCCTCGTGGCCCCACTTCGTCTCCCCTCCGGTCTTCTGGAAGCTTCGTGGCAAAATAGGACCCTGGGCGTTGATTTCGTCCAATTCCGAGAATATTTCCTTTGTAGGATTTCTGAAACCAAAAACAGCAGAAAACAGCAACTAGCTCTTCGGCATCTCGTTAATAGGTTAGTGCCGGAAAATGCATAAATACGACATAAAGTATGCATAAAACATGTAGATATCATCAATAATGTGGCATGGAACATAAGAAATTATCGATACGTCGGAGACGTATCAGCATCCCCAAGCTTAGTTCCTGCTCGTCCCGAGCAGGTAAACGATAACAAAGATAATTTCTGGAGTGACATACCATCATAACCTTGATCATACTATTGTAAGCATATGTAATGAATGCAGCGATCAAAACAATGGTAATGACATGAGTAAACAAATGAATCATAAAGCAAAGACTTTTCATGAATAGTACTTCAAGACAAGCATCAATAAGTCTTGCATAAGAGTTAACTCATAAAGCAATAAATCAAAGTAAAGGTATTGAAGCAACACAAAGGAAGATTAAGTTTCAGCGGTTGCTTTCAACTTATAACATGTATATCTCATGGATAGTGTCAATGTAAAGTAATATAACAAGTGCAATATGCAAGTATGTAGAAATCAATGCACAGTTCACACAAGTGTTTGCTTCTTGAGGTGGAGAGAAATAGGTGAACTGACTCAACATAAAAGTAAAAGAAAGGTCCTTCAAAGAGGAAAGCATCGATTGCTATATTTGTGCTAGAGCTTTTATTTTGAAAACATGGAACAATTTTGTCAACGGTAGTAATAAAGCATATGTATCATGTAAATTATATCTTACAAGTTGCAAGCCTCATGCATAGTATACTAGTAGTGCCCGCACCTTGTCCTAATTAGCTCGGATTAACACGGATTATCATTGCATAACATATGTTTCAACCAAGTGTCACAAAGGGGTACCTCTATGCCGCCTGTACAAGGGTCTAAGGAGAAAGTTCGCATTGGATTTCTCGCTTTTGATCATTCTTCAACTTAGACACCTATACCGGGACAACATAGACAACAGATAATGGACTCCTCTTTTAATGCTTAAGCATTCAACAACAGATAATATTCTCATAAGAGATTGAGGTTTTATGTCCAAACTGAAACTTCCACCATGATTCATGGCTTTAGTTAGCGGCCCAATGTTCTTCTCTAACAGTATGCATACTCAAACCATTTGATTGTGAAAACCGCCCTTACTTCAGACAAGACGAACATGCATAGCAACTCACATGATATTCAACAAAGGTAAAAAGTTGATGGCGTCCCCAGGAACATGGTTATCGCACAACAAGCAACTTAATAAGAGATAAAGTGCATAAGTACATATTCAATACCACAATAGTTTTTAAGGCTATTTTGTCCCATGAGCTATATATTGCAAAGGCGAATGATGGAAATTTAAAGGTAGCACTCAAGCAATTTACTTTGGAATGGCGGAGAAATACCATGTAGTAGGTAGGTATGGTGGACACAAATGGCATATTGGTTGGCTCAAGGATTTTGGATGCATGAGAAGTATTCCCTCTCGATACAAGGTTTATGCTAGCAAGGTTATTTGAAACAAACACAAGGATGAACCGGTGCAGTAAAACTCACATAAAAGACATATTGTAAACATTATAAGACTCTACACCGTCTTCCTTGTTGTTCAAAACTCAATACTAGAAATTATCTAGACTTTAGAGAAACCAAATATGCAAACCAAATTTTAGCAAGCTCTATGTATTTCTTCATTAATGGGTGCAAAGTATATGATGCAAGAGCTTAAACATGAGCACAACAATTGCCAAGTATCAAATTATTCAAGACATTTTAGAATTACTACATGTAGCATTTCTCGATTCCAACCATATAACAATTTAACGAAGAAGATTCAACCTTCGCCATGAATACTATGAGTAAAGCCTAAGGACATATTTGTCCATATGCAACAGCGGAGCATGTCTCTCTCCCACACAATGAATGTTAGGATCCATTTTATTCAAACAAAAACAAAAACAAACCGACGCTCCAAGTAAAGCACATAAGATGTGATGGAATAAAAATATAGTTTCAGGGGAGGAACCTGATAATGTTGTCGATGAAGAAGGGGATGCCTTGGGCATCCCCAAGCTTAGACGCTTGAGTCTTCTTAAAATATGCAGGGGTGAACCACCGGGGCATCCCCAAGCTTAGAGCTTTCACTCTTCTTGATCATATTGCATCATTTCCCTCTCTTGATCCTTGAAAACTTCCTCCACACCAAACTCAAAACAACTCATTAGAGGGTTAGTGCACAATAAAAATTTACATGTTCAGAGGTGACATAATCATTCTTAACACTTCTGGACATTGCACAAAGCTACTGGACATTAATGGATCAAAGAAATTCATCCAACATAGCAAAAGAGGCAATGCGAAATAAAAGGAAGAATCTGTCAAAACAGAACAGTTTGTAAAGACGAATTTTAAAGTGGCACCAGACTTGCTCAAATGAAAATGCCCAAATTGAATGAAAGTTGCATACATATCTGAGGATCACTCACGTAAATTGGCATAATTGTCTGAGTTACCTACAGAGAATTAGGCCCAGATTCGTGACAGCAAAGAAATCTGTTTCTACGCAGTAATCCAAATCTAGTATGAACCTTACTATCAATGACTTTACTTGGCACAACAATGCACAAAACTAAGATAAGGAGAGGTTGCTACAGTAGTAAACAACTTCCAAGACTCAAATATAAAATAAAGTACTGTAGTAAAAAACATGGGTTGTCTCCCATAAGCGCTTTTCTTTAACGCCTTTCAGCTAGGCGCAGAAAGTGTGAATCAAGTGTTATCAAGAGATGAAGCATCAACATAGGTGTTGGGAGTTTTCTCAACTATGCATTTTATCTTATTTATGTGAGTTTCAGAGGCTCCCTTTTCATTATTCTTAGGTTTGCTATCCTCGTCAAACAAATTTTCAGGGACAAGCCAACCATAATTAGTTTCTAGAGCATCGCTCATTCCTAGGAGCTTACAAGGTATTGTTGTCTTAATCTCCCCACCATCATTAATATTATTAGCGTACCTTACTCTCTCCATGTCCATCTTTTCAAGGATACTAACAAAATTAGTATAAGAGCCAAGCATATTGTATTTAATAAAGACCTTTCTAGCTTCTCTTGCTACACCACCAAATTCTTTAAGAAGAGTTCCTAAAACAAAATCTTTCTTTTCCCCTTCCTCCATATCACCAAGTGTGAGAAACATGTGTTGGATTATAGGATTGAGATTAATAAATTTAGTTTCCAACATGCGAACTAAAGAAGCAGCAGCAATTTCATAAGTAGGAGCAAGTTCTACCAAGTGTCTATCTTCAAAATCTTCAGTGGTACTAACATGAGTGAAAAAATCTTCTATATTATCTCTTCCAATGATAGACCCACGTCCTACCGGTATGTCTTTTAGAGTGTACTTAGGAGGAAACATGATGAAATAAACAAAAAGTAAATAAAGTAAATGCAAGTAACTAATTTTTTTTGTGTTTTTGATATGGAGAACAAGACAGCAAATAAAGTAAAGCTAGCAACTAATTTTTTTTGTGTTTTGATATAATGCAGCGAACAAAGTAGTAAATAAAGTAAAGCAAGACAAAAACAAAGTAAAGAGATTGGATTGTGGAGACTCCCCTTGCAGCGTGTCTTGATCTCCCCGGCAACGGCGCTTAAAAGAGAGTCGCTGGCGACTGACGTGGGAGATAGAAATCTTTGTGGTGTAACTTTTCTTCAGGTCCCCGGCAACGGCGCTAGAAAAAGAGCTTGATGGCGTGTAATACACACGTTCGTTGGGAACCCCAAGAGGAAGGTATGATGCGCACAGCAGCAAGTTTTCCCTCAGTAAGAAACCAAGGTTTATCGAACCAGTAGGAGCCAAGAAGCACGTTGAAGGTTGTTGGTGGCGGGATGTAGTGCGGCGCAACACCAGGGATTCCGGCGCCAACATGGAACCTGCACAACACAACCAAAGTACTTTGCCCCAACGAAACAGTGAGGTTGTCAATCTCACCGGCTTGCTGTAACAAAGGATTAGATGTATAGTGTGGATGATGATTGTTTGCAGAAAATAGTAAAGAACAAATATTGCAGTAGATTGTATTCGATGTAAAGAATAGGACCGGGGTCCACAGTTCACTAGAGGTGTCTCTCCCATAAGATAAATAGCATGTTGGGTGAACAAATTACAGTCGGGCAATTGACAAATAGAGAGGGCATGCCAATGCACATACATGATATGATAAGTATAGTGAGATTTAATTGGGCATTACGACAAAGTACATAGACCGCTATCCAAAGATGCATCTATGCCTAAAAAGTCCACCTTCAAAGTTATCATCCGAACCCCTTCCAAAGATTAAGTTGCAAACAACAGACAATTGCATTAAGTATGGTGCGTAATGTAATCAATAATTACATCCTCGGACATAGCATCAATGTTTTATCCCTTGTGGCAACAAAGACATCCACAACCTTAGAACTTTCTCGTCACATCGTCCTGCATTTAATGGAGGCATGAACCCACTATCGAGCATAAATACTCCCTCTTGGAGTTAAGAGTAAAAACTTGGCCGAGCCTCTACTAATAACGGAGAGCATGCAAGATCATAAACAACACATAGGTAATAGATTGATAATTAACATTACATAGTATTCTCTATCCATCGGATCCCGACAAACACAACATATAGCATTACAGATAGATGATCTTGATCATGTTAGGTAGCTCACAAGATCCAACAATGAAGCACATAAGGAGGAGACGACCATCTAGCTACTCCTATGGACCCATAGTCCAGGGGTGAACTACTCACTCATCACTCCGGAGGCGACCATGGCGGTGAAGAGTCCTCCGGGAGATGATTCCCCTCTCCGGCAGGGTGCCGGAGGCGATCTCCTGAATCCCCCGAGATGGGATTGGCGGCGGCGGCGGCTCAGTAAGGTTTTCCGTATCGTGGCTCTCGGTACTGGGGGTTTCGCGACGGAGGCTTTAAGTAGGCGGAAGGGCAGGTCAGGGGGCCACACGAGGGCCCCACACGCCAGGGCCGCGCGGCCAAGGCCCAGGCCGCGCCGCCCTGTTGTGGCGGCGCCTCGTGGCCCCACTTCGTCTCCTCTCCGGTCTTCTGGAAGCTTCGTGGCAAAATAGGACCCTGGGCGTTGATTTCGTCCAATTCCGAGAATATTTCCTTTGTAGGATTTCTGAAACCAAAACAATGATAAAACAAAGAATCGGCTCTTCGGCATCTCGTTAATAGGTTAGTGCCGGAAAATGCATAAATACGACATAAAGTATGCATAAAACATGTAGATATCATCAATAATGTGGCATGGAACATAAAAAATTATCGATACGTCGGAGACGTATCAAAGTACATGGGGGAGAGAGTACCAACTAGCTACAGCTAGAACCCGTAGTCCATGGGGGAACTACTCACGGAGCATGATGGAGGCGGTGGCGTCGATGGAGATGGCTTCCGGGGGCACTTCCCCGTCCCGGCGGCGTGCCGGAACAGAGATTCTGTCCCCGAAACGGAGTTTCGCGATGGCGGCGGCGCCCCTGGAGTCTTTCTGGAGTTTCGTCAATTGGTCTCGCGTTTTTAGGTCGAAAGGGGTCTTATAGGCGAAGAGGTGGCGCAGGGAGGTGCCTGGGGCCTCCTCACCATAGGCTGGCGTGGCCAGGCCTGGGGCCGCGCCGCCTTATGGTGTGGTGGCCCTCTGGCCCGCCTCCGACTCTCCTTCGGTGTTCTGGGGTCTTCCGGGAAAAATAAGATGTTGGGTCTTCGTTTCGTTGAATTCCGAGAATATTGCCCGAACAGCCTTTCTGGAACCAAAAACAACAGAAAACAGGAACTGGCACTGTGGCATCTTGTTAATAGGTTAGTTCCGGAAAACGCATAAAAACATTATAAAGTGTGAGCAAAATATGTAGGTATTGTCATAAAACAAGCATGGAACATCAGAAATTATAGATACGTTGGAGACGTATCATAGGTCATGATATTACTGTGGCTGTTCTGAAAGCTATTAATGATAAATCTATACCAGATGGATGGAATGAAACAGTGGTGGTTCTTATACCGAAAATTGACAATCCAGAAGAGGTCTCTCAATTCAGGCCAATATCTTTATGCAATGTTGTGTATAAAATTATATCGAAGATGCTGGCATTAAGATTGAAGAAAATTCTGCCTGAGATTATTTCCCCAACACAGAGCGCTTTTGTTCCAGGAAGATTAATTACCGACAATGTGTTGGTGGCATATGAATGTGTTCACAAGATCAAGAATAAAAGAGAAGGTAAAACTGGTCTTTGTGCTGTTAAATTGGACATGCACAAAGCATATGACAGAGTGGAATGGGAATTTCTGAGAAAAATGATGCTAAGACTGGGATTCCATCAAGATTGGGTTGATATGGTCATGGCATGTGTAACTTCTGTTTCTTATGCTGTGCGTTTTAATTCCCACTTGACTGATAGTTTTATCCCAACCAGAGGTATTAGGCAAGGAGACCCTTTGTCCCCTTATCTGTTCCTTCTTTGTGCGGAGGGATTATCAAGTTTGTTGTTGCATGTTGAAGAGATTGATGGCATTGAAGGGGTAAAAGTGTGCAGGGGTGCACCATCAGTATCACACTTACTTTTTGCTGATGACTCTTTGATCCTCTTGAAAGAAGATTTGAACAATGCAATCTCCTTACAGCAAGTTCTTGAATCCTATTGTGCAAATTCGGGCCAGCTCATTAGTGTGGCAAAATCGAGTGTCTTCTTCAGCCCTAATACGCATGTTGATGCCTGAATTCAAGTGTGCAATACTCTAAATATTGATACAGAGGCATTGTCTGACAAGTACCTTGGTCTTCCTGCTCTAGTCGGCATTGACAGAAGTGATTGTTTCTTACACCTGGTAGAGAGAGTAATACAACTGATTAAAGGATGGAAAGGGAAGAAATTGTCCATTGGGGGTAAGGAAATCCTGATTAAAGATGTGGCTCAATCTATATCAGTTTATGCAATGTCGGTTTTCCTGATTCCCAAAAAGGTGTGCAAATTGATCACGGATATAATATCACAATTCTGGTGGGGAGATGACGACCAAAGTAAGAAAATGCATTGGTATTCTTGGTGGAAAATGTGCTTTCCAAAGAAAGAGGGAGGTATGGGTTTTAGGGATCTTCATTCCTTCAACCTTGCCATGTTATCAAAACAAGTCTGGAGGTTACTGGATGAACCAAATTCTCTATGTGCTAAAGTACTGCGAGCTAAATATTATCCGGATGGGGATATACTGAAGGCTGGGCCGAAAGCTGGTTCCTCATTTACGTGGCAAAGTATAGTCGCTGGCATTCAGACGTTCAAGAGGGGCTGTATATGGAGGGTAGGAAACGGTGACAAAATTGATATTTGGCGGGATTGCTGGATCCCTTCAAGCCCAAACCGAAAAATCCTCACTCCTCGCGGTGATTGTATTCTTTCTAGAGTTGAGCAACTTATTGACCCTATTTTGGAGGATTGGGACCGGGACCTTATTGAAAGTATTTTCAACCCTCTTGATGCTTCCCGGATAATGAAGATTCCCCTACAAACGCGAGGTTTTGATGATTTTATTACATGGCATGGAACAAAAAATGGGGTGTTTTCGGTTAGGTCTGCTTACCATATTGAATGGAGACATCAGTTCAATGGAGTCACTTGTCGATCCCTCATTTCTGGGACATCACCTAAAAAGCCTACTTGGAAGAACTTATAGAAGCTAGCAGTACCGGTTAAAGTAAAGATTTACTTTTGGCGTATTATGCATGGTGTTATTCCCCTAAAGGCGATTTTATTCAGTAGATACATTGACAATACGGATATATGCCCAGTATGTGGACAACACCGAGAGGATATCCTTCACATGGTGTTTAAATGTGATCGTTCAGCTCTGATATGGGAAGCATTGGGGATTACAGATGTGATCAATAGGGCTATCTCTGCTTGGAGGAAATTTCCAAACTAGCTACAACGTCAGCTCCGGGCTTGGATGAGCTGAAAATCCAGGAACTAGTGGCTGTCGGGAGCTGGTATATTTGGTGGATGCGGCGTAGGCAAACTCATGGAGAGCAGGTCCCTCCTATTCAGCATTGTGTCAATTCTATTCGAGCAATTACAACAAATGCTAGAAAATCTCTATTCCAAGAGAGTCCTGTGGCAAAAAATGTATGGACAAGACCTCTAGCCAGAAATCTTAAACTAAATGTTGATGCGGCTTACTTGGATGGTGACCACACGGGTGCGACAGGTGCAATTCTACGCGACAGCCAAGGAAGGAAATTGTGTGGCGGCAACTTCTAATTTTATATCACATGTGAGCTCGGCGATGATGGCCGAAGCAATGACAGTCTTGCATGGCCTGAGGATGGTGAACCGGCTTGGTTTTAGTTCTATTGAGATAGAGTCGGATTCAATTGAAGTTATCCAATTTTGCACAGGCGAAGAAATGATTTGGAACGAGGCAACAACCATATATGCTGATATTTTTGAGCAAGTTGCAAGCATTGGACATGTGGAGTTCTCTCATTGCAGGAGGGAGACTAAGAGCATCTCCAGTCGCGTCCCTCAAAAAGCGTCCGACATAAATGATTTGGGGCACGTCTGTGACCGCGCCGGACAAAAAGAGACCAAAAATCTGCACAAAAAAGAGACCCTTCCCAGCCGCGTCCCTCAAACAGCGTCCGGATGCATGCATTTTAATAGAGGGGACCACCCCATGTGGGAAAAGTAGGTGAGAGAAAGTGTGGGGAAAGAGACTAGCATGTGGGGACTAGGGGCTGCATGCATGCATGTGGACGCTGTTTTTGTGTCCGGCGTCCCCGGTAGTAGAGTCTCTACCGGGGACGTCCCCGGTAGAGACTCTATGCATAGAGTCTCTACCGGGGACGCCGGACACAAAATGGGGCGCTAATTAGCTTTGGGGGACGCGACTAGACAGTTTTTTGCTCCATTTCTTGTCCGCGGTCCCCCAAACCTCATTTGGGGGACGCGACTGGAGATGCTCTAATATGGTAGCTCATGAGATTGCTAGGAATAGTCATAGTACTAGAACTTCTTGTAATTGGGTCGATGAACCGCTAGCTTTATTCTCTCGGCCCTCCTGAATGATGTAACCATACTATGATTTGGAGCAGCAAGTTTCTGACGCACTCTTTTCCTTACCAGGATACCTTCGGGGACTGAAAGATTTTTAATGAGGCGGTTTACTCACTCGGGTTAATATATATTGAGATTTCAAAAAAAAAATAGAGTAATTGCCTAATCTAACGCAACGGCAGCATCAGAGGGCCACGTGGACACGGCCCGAGCACGACATCCAGCTCGACTGCTTCAGTCCGACCCGCGCCCGACTCAACCGTCTACCAAATCAATTTGTACCATCCAAGTCAAGGCTCCAACGACAAATCCACAGACGAACGAACGCCAATCCAAACACGAGCCGGTCGTTTTTACGGCTTCAACCCCCACCTTTCCCGAAATTGACCTCCGCACAAGGATCTCGCCGTGATCTCCCCGCGGGTCCTGCCTGCCGGCGGCGAGGATGTCGTCCACCGCGCGGCGCGGGCACCCGGCGCTGGTGAACGGGGACGGGGGATACGACCGGGAGGAGGAGGATGAGGAGGGGTACGGGGAGGAGGCGGAGGCGGAGCCGGAGGAGGAGCCGCGGCTCAAGTACCAGCGCCTCGGCGGCAGCGTGCCGGCGATCCTCTCCACCGACGCCGCCGCCGCCATCGCCGTCACCGACCGCGCCGTGCTGCTCGGCACCCACGACGGCACCCTCCACATCCTCGACTTCCAGGGCAACGAGGTACCGGTACGGGGAAAACTCCTCCTCGCGCGCGCGCGGAATCGCGGGGTTCCTGCCGTGGCTCGCCATTGGATCGCCCCTGAGAGCTTTCCCCTTAGCTTCTCCCCACCCGTAGCATTGTTGTCAAACTGATTGGTTCTCTATAACTAACTACCAGCCAATTGTGGACGAGAGGAGTGGAATTTTGGGGGGGCGCGTGTAGGCTTTTGCCGCTGAGATTTAAGGATAGGGATAGCGTTAGTGCGACGAATATCAGCAATTAAAATTTGAGGGATGATTTTGCTTGTGATACATATGCTGAAATTCGCTTCTCTGTCATGCTAAACTCTGAAACCGAGTCCAAGTAAATGTGCAAAGGCAATAGCTGAGGTAACTGTGTGGGTCAAAATCTTCGAGGCTGCTGCTGCTAGCTTCATTATGGCTTATTATCCGACAAAACATTACGGCTTGAACCCATGCTAGATAGCATTGGTTGTGATGATCATGTTGCCGCAACTCTGAATTAGAAAACTTAGCTTCACGCTTTTCATTGAAAGAAAGGGTTCATGGAAACTATGTAGGAAAATGATGGTATGCGATATGTGAAGTGAAGCCTGTATTCTGATGCCTTCGTAACCCCACATAGATTCTGCCTCTACAAATGTCATAAGTATCCTTTATGTTGTTGGTACTAATCTATCTTCATCCATTCGTTTCTATGTGTTTTGTAGTCGAAGCAAATTGCCGCTCACACAGCAACCATAAATGACATCAGTTTTGAAGACGGTGAATACATAGGAAGCTGCTCAGACGATGGCACAGTAGTAATAAGCAACCTCTTCACCGATGATAAGCTCAAGTTTGAGTACCATCGGCCCATGAAAGCAATTGCGTTAGACCCTGACTACTCCCGAAACTACAAAAGATTTGCTACAGGCGGTTTAGCCGGTCAAGTGCTTGTGCTGACAAAGAAGACTTGGGGAGGAGGCTATAACAAAAAGGTATGCTTTGCATTCTTGGGATACTGTATGATCTGATGGTCCAGTGAGCTCTAATGGATGTTGCCTCCTGTCCTTATCTTATAGGTTCTGCGTGAGGGCGAAGGACCGATCCATTCTATGAAGTGGAGGGCAGATCTTCTTGCCTGGGCTAATGATGCAGGGGTGAAAGTGCATGATATGAAAACGGACAGAGGAATTGCATTCATAGAAAGACCAAAAGGAATTCCTCGACCAGAAGTTTTGCTTCCTCACTTGGTCTGGCAGGTGAATAATGTTTTGATTGAATTTATATACTAGTTTATTTCAACCAAGTATGTGACTACGGCTAAGTTGGAACATCTTAACCTAGTCAGCAGACAAAGAGTACTGTAAGGTGGAAAAGAAGAAAAAAAATCACATAGAATTGAATGCTTTTGCTGATGTTTGCAACAAGGGTTCCTTCATCTGTAGTCTGCGCAAATAGTGTAAGACAAAGTATGTTAACCATAACAATACTAATGGTACCATATGGGTGGAACATATTATCTGTTATGTTTAGGAGCATCATGCATGCTCTGTTTTACGAGGAATAAGGATATATGCACCTTACAACATATCTTATGACTTGTAGGATAGACTAAATGGAACGTGTACATGCTGCATACTGATTGATCTTTCCATTTGTAGGACGATACAGTTTTAGTTATTGGGTGGGGAACAAGTGTCAAGATTGCTGCCATTCGAACAGAATCTCAAGGACTCAATGGAATGCAAAGGAGTATTTCTGCAGTAAGTTCTGATAAGTATGTTGATATAGTGGGCTCTTTCCAAACAGGCTACCACATATCTGGGATTGCTCCCTTTGGGGATCTTTTGGTTATGCTTGCATATATCCCTGAAGAGGATGACAAAGATAAAAAAATTAGCACTTCTGCTCCTTTACGGCAGGTAACCATCACTGCTTGTCCTCATATGGGTACAACCATCACTACTTGTCCTCATATTACCCTTTCACTCATTGATGTTTCCATTATGTTTGGAAAATTCTGTAGGGAACAGCGCAGCGTCCAGAAATACATCTTGTATCATGGAAAAATGATGTGGTTACTACTGATGCTCTGCCCATTCATGGTTATGAGCACTATAAGGCAAAGGATTACACTCTTGCTCATGCGCCTTTCTCAGGTTTGGTGGATTGCTCAACTGCGAATGGAGATTTCTTCATTTTTGCTGGAACTTTTGTAACGAAGGAACCCTTACTTGTTTTGTGATCCAGGAAGTAGCAATGCAGGTGGACAGTGGGCTGCTGGCGATGAACCTCTTTATTACATCGTCTCTCCTAAGGATATTGTGGTAGCAAAGCCAAGGTTTGTTAAAATATTGCAAAACTGGAACTTATATTAGCCCCTTGTTTTGCAGTTTCTAACTAAACAAGGCAATGATTTATACAGCGTTATTATTTCTAAAATTGTGGTGAATTTCATTAGAAAATTTTCTCTGATTGTATGTGCCTTCTAATTAGAGATACTGAAGACCATATTGCGTGGCTTCTTCAACATGGCTGGCATGAAAAGGCATTGGCTGCAGTTGAGGAAGGACAAGGGAGGACTGAGCTTCTTAATGAGGTAAAGTAGCAATGTTAGATTTGATTATTCTGGAGTATGGTATACGTCATCATTATCTTTCTGTTAATGAGGATGCCTTCATGCCATTATGTTGATTGGGGTTTACTGTATTGCTGACTTCATATACAGACTAGCCATCTCATCTGACAATAATGAGACCTCTGTCACCAAGCAGTAGTGCTTTTATTCAAATGGCCCACATTAGGAATTCTTTTACGAGATCTTTAGACCTTTGAGTGTCATATGCTATGGTGACCATAGTAATGTAATTGATATATATGTACAGCAGAAATAGCTGCTTGTCTATCATACTTGGGATTAGTTTTAGGAAGGGCGGCTCCAACTATGAAAACGAGACCCAACCACACAAGGGATATTTTGAACCAAAAAATACGCGAGGATATAGTTGAATTATTAATTTTTTCTCGTTTTATTTTTAAAATTTTGTATTAGGTGGGTTCAAGATACCTTGATCACCTGATAATTGAAAGAAAATACGCTGAAGCAGCACAACTCTGTCCAAAGATACTGCGAGGATCTCCTTCAGCATGGGAGAGGTGAGAAAAATATATAGATACACATTTTCACCTAGCATGGGCATTATCTGTGTTAATTGTACATGTTTATATGTAGTAACCAGAACTTCCTTACCACAGGTGGGTCTTTCACTTTGCACATCTCCGCCAGCTTTCTGTGTTGATCCCTTACATTCCCATTGACAATCCACAACTGAGTGATACCGCTTATGAGGTGCTTGTAATAATTTTTTGTTTGCTCTTTCCAAACCTATCTATTCCTAATACTATTCTGATTTGGTTTATGTAGGTTGCCCTTGTAGCTCTAACTACCAACGCTACTTTCCATGAGCTTCTCTTGACTACGATAAAAAGCTGGCCACCTGCATTATACTCTGCTTCACCAGTCATATCTGCCATTGAGCCACAGCTCAGTTCCTCATCGATGACTGACCCATTAAAAGAGGTGGGTCAGAATTTTTTTTATTGGATGTTGTGAGACTGTACATTATTTACTTGAGCTGCAGATTGATATCCTGGTTTGTGTCTGCATTGTAGGCTTTAGCTGAACTGTATGTGATCAATAGTCAATATGAAAAGGCCCTTTCTCTCTATGCTGAAGTAAGTACATCCTAAATTGTAGTCAACATCGTCATTCTACATTTATGTTATAAAAGAGCTTTTGCTGTAGTTTCGTTTTCAGCACATGTCTGTATTGCTAAAGCCTCATTTTGTCCAGCTCCTGAAGCCTGAAGTATTTGAGTTTATCGAGAAGCATAACCTACATGATGCAATTCATGATAAGGTATGGTGTTAGGATTTCCAACCGGATGCTAATAAATTAGCACAAGCACAATATTTAGTTTGTATTTGTGGCTGAAATTTGTGGAATTTAATTTGACCATAAGCCTAGTCTGTTGCCTAATTTGAGCTCCTTATATATATACATTCTCCTGAGGCATAGCGTAGAATGACAAAGTCTTACCCATCCTCCACTCAACTATTGTTCTTACATGCAATATGCAGGTTGTTAATCTTATGATACTGGATAGTAAAAGAGCAATTCACCTGTTGATCCAACATCGTGATATCATTCCACCATTTGAAGTCGTGGAGCAATTGTTGCATACTAGTAAAAATTGCGACAAGAAATATTTGTTGCATCAGTATTTACATGCTCTGTTTGAGACAGACATTCATGCTGGAAAAGATTATCATGATATGCAGGTATTTGAATTCTCATTGACCATACTATCTTTTACATATTCCTGACTTGCTCATTCTGCCCGTTTCGCCTATTTTTGTACTTCTAGCTTGTGATATGACATGAACTAGTAACTTCAAACTATCTGTGTCAGCTGGAGTTGTATGCAGATTATGAGCCAAGGATGTTAATACCCTTCCTTCGTACCAGCCAGCATTACAGGCTTGACAAGGTCCTACTCCTAATACTAATTTCTTAACAAATTTGTTTTTCCATCTTTACAATAACAATGACGTTTGGTTATTGTAGGCATATGAAATATTTTCACGAAGGGAACTTGTCAGAGAGCAAGTTTTTGTTCTTGGTCGTATGGGAAATGCTAAGGAAGCTCTTTCTACGATTATAAACAAACTGGAAGACATACAGGAGGTCCCAACCCAACCAGCCTCATTTTCTTGTGATATCTTATGCTGTGTTAATAAAGTTGTATCTGCTGGACTGGATTACAGTAACATAAAGTTTGAACTGTATGCAGGCTGTTGAATTCGTTACGGAGCAACATGATGATGAACTATGGGAGGAACTGATAAAACAGTGCCTCCAAAAGCCTGAAATGGTAACCAAATGTTATTTTTGCTTAATCTTCATGAGATGAGAGTGATACCATTATGTATCTTATGTTATTTGTTGTGACTTGAGCAGGTCGGGATGCTGTTGGAACATACTGTCGGCAATCTCGATCCTCTGTACATTGTCAATTTGGTTCCAGATGGGCTAGAAATACCTAAGTAAGTGTGTTCGCATGAAACTCTATTTCGTCCAATGATCACAAGGTTGATCCTATGAAATATTATACATGACAGAAACCTTATTAAATCAATTCTTACATCACAACTTACCAACAGTTTGTGAAAGAGAAGTAGTACTCCTTCTGTCCTAAAATAAGTGACTCAACTTTTTCTAGGTATCTACACACTAAACGTGTCTGGATACAACCGTATCTAGACAAAGTTGAGTCACTTACTTTGGGACGGAGGGAGTATTACCGCTGACCATTATATGATTGCAGAATCCAGCTGATAGATAGCTTCTCCTAGAAATAACTGACAATGCACCTCAATTTTATTCGACAACCATTTCCATTCCTAGTTCAAGTATGTACTGACAACTCATGCTTTGATTGGTAGATTGCGGGATCGCCTTGTAAAAATTGTGACAGACTATCGAACAGAAACTTCACTGAGGAATGGATGCAACGATATATTAAAGGTCCACTGTCTCCATTTCACTACCCTGGTCAATATGTCATCCATCTTAAACATGTGCTGACCCTCTTCCTTTTATAGACGGATTGTGTTAATCTTCTGGTTAAATACTACCAAGAGGCTCGGCGCGGAGTCTGCATGGCAACCATGGACGAGGAGGCACAAGGAACAACCAGAGCCGACGAAGGTTCTTCACGGATAGGCGAGAGATCGTCGACGAGTTTACGTAGCTTAGAGATCAAATCCAGAACGAGGTGCGGTGCTCGATGTTGCCTGTGCTTCGATCCTCTATCTATCCAGGACATCTCTATCATCGTGTTCTACTGCTGCCACGCGTACCACCAGTCTTGCCTCGAAGGTGGGTTAGATTCGATGAAGTCAACAGCTCGGGATAGCGATGAAGACTCGGAGGACGATGATGGCTCCCCCTCGGCCGAGTCTAAGATGCGCTGTGTATTGTGTACCACAGCTGCCGCATAAGTTATTGCTTACTGAGCAGTCCATGTTCTGATGTGTTGTGTTGTAAGTTTTGAGCCTTGTAATTAGTATGCTTTTTCGGGGTGTTACAAATGTAACAATAGGTTGATTCTTTGAGTTTTCTGTAAATTTGACGCCCAGGATGACTCGAGCAAAGTTGTACGGCATTTTTTTTCCTAGTGCCACGCTTGCCAGATCATCTGAAGTTGTTTGGAAGAGAATGAGATAAGCAATTCAGACTGTATTTTTTTTTTGCTTTATCATGTGTAAAATGTAATTGTCTCCTCTCACTGCAAAACTGGAGCAGAGCATTGTGTTCTTCAAACTTGCGTTCACTCTTGTTCTAACGTATAGCCCTTTTACCTGAGCGAAGCAGTCAAGTTCTATGTTTCTTTCTGAGACGGTACTCAGTTTCTTTCATAGACATCAGATGTGCAACACTCCGATTTAAAGGTACCATTTCAAACTATATTAGACGACATTTGAATAACCCGTGAATACAAACTACATAAAAGTAGCTCTTGTTCAGCATTGTGTGCTTTTTTACAGCGAAAACTCTATCAGCGAAAACTCTATCTTACCCTATGTATTTGCTAATATACTCCTGAAAGTAGAGAAACTGACATAGCAAAGGTACTAAATAGAGATGTGTATAAGTGGGACCCCCACTCTACATCTTTGCCTTAGACTACTCACTCCGTTTCATATTATTCAGTTGAAATCAAAATTTGCCAAGTTTGACCAATCATATTTAAAAAAATATTATTATTAGTATCATATCATTTATGTTATATTTTGTCTATATTGATATTTTATCATAGATAATTGGTTAAAGATTACAAACCTTGACTTTGACCAAACCTTATATATATTAGAAATATGGAACGGAGGGAGTAGACTTATTTTCGTTAAATAAGTGGGATAATAAAATTCAAATTTACTAAAAATAAAAAGAAATGTATATAGTCTAGAGTGAAGCGGAAGGGGATCCCACTTATCCATTTGGCCCACTTACACATCCTTGGTACTAATTCAAACCTATAATAGAAGACATTTGAGTAAACCATAAATATACATCAGACAAAAGTACCTGATGTTCAACATGGTGTGCTTTCTTACAACGGAAAACGCTACCATGCCCTATTTACTTCTAATATATATCAATAGCGTTACTATAGAAAACAGAGAAGCTGACATAACGAGAAGGCCAAAAGCCGAAAGCCGAGTGCAGATGGTTTTGATACAAAACGTTTTGCTCTGAAGTCTAAACAACGCTGCTCTTTTTGGGATCTGGGCACGGCACAATTCCCCAGTTTCTCCTCACCTCTTCCAGATCTTCATGGAAGTGCTTCTCATAGTACACAGACATCAGGTCCGTAGCGTTGAGACCTGCCTTGGTCGCCCATGGGAAATAATGCTGGAAAAACAGATTCCTCTGTTTATCGCTGAACTTCACAGACCCACCGGCAACAGAGAGCATACACATTGGGAGGAACATCTGCTCAAACTCGATCACCTTGAGAGCAGTCTCGCCAATCAGATTGGTCGGAAGGCCAAACAGCACGTGCCAAAAGTCATGCACCTCACGGGCACGGGTCGCGACAAAGGCAAGGTCGTCGGTGTCCATGAAGCGAACTGGCGGGCGGTCGTCTGGTGAGAAGTTCCTTGATCCCATGAACTGAGCGTAGGCAGCACCGAATGTGTTCTCAGGCATGTCCCAGGCACGGGAAACCTGTGTGGATATAACCCGAGGACGCTCCAAAAGAATTTCCTGTAGGAACAAACTATTTTAATTACATTGGGAATGAAGTCCACAAACAAATGTAAATAATTGTATCCTCAGTTTTCCATGTCTAGCCATGTCTTAATGTATACACAAATTTCAGTGGACTGGCATTCAAAAGTGAGCAACTGCATCACATAACGATAATAGTGGCATATATTTAAATTGGTCAGGTATTAATAAGTTAACTCCAGCGGATAAGGACTAAGGAGCAGTAATTTGGAAATTTGATCCAGTGAACAGCAATAAAAGGAAATACATTGCTTCATATAAACCCTGTAATCCTGTATACCCTGTAAACTACATTGACACCTGGAAACAAACCACATGAAACAAGCAAACCGACCCTAAAACAATTCTAGCATGGGTAAATCATCAACTGGCAATTATTCTTTGTTTTCACATGAGAAATTGTGGCGTTTCGAAAATTGCAAGTTTATACTCAACCTATGTATTATGCGTGTAGAAAAGGCTCTAAAACAATGGTCTAGACAACGAGAAATCTCCAAACATAATGGCACGTCTGATTCAGAACAAGAGAGGATATAGTATGGGTTTACCCTGCCTTCATGACTGTTCCTCATGCGCTGGAGCACACGCTCAAACGCTGGCTTCCCAGTAGTCTCCCCAAGCGCAGCTATCAGATCAGCTCTCTTAGGATCAAGCAAGGCCCCAAATGCAGAGCCAACTGCAACCGCCGCCTGCTGCCAGCCCTTGAGGTTAACGCGTGCCGCCAACATGACACTGCAATTTTTTTTTGCGTCCCCTAAAATGTGAAAAACCTTTGTCTAATGAAGTAACAAACAATATATGAGGCAAATCCATTGTCAACATTGAAGTACATACATCAAATGTGCACGTTTACAATACAATTAGTTCAAAACATGAAAAATCTTACATGATAGAATATAGCATAATTAGAAAATTACATACGGTTTCGCATTGCCATGAAAGTTTCAGCAACTAAGCAATGGTTCAAGAGCTCATCATTACCCGTACTATTTCTCAACTTGTTTTTCACTAGACTAATTGTGGAAAAGACTTTTTCATCTTTCGCCGTCGCAACCAACCTATAGGAGCAATATCAGTTTGAGAAGCATGTAAACTAAATCATAAACAACATACTTTTAAAATGATTCGGGTGTATTCCAATTTCTAAAACCATATTTAACGGAGGTCTCTCCTCCGGGACCTCCATCTTTAGCAATTAGGCAATTTACACACTTAACACTTAACAGAGAACAGATACACGCTACAGTCTACAGAGAGAAGAGAGAATAGGGGCTCACCGCGCTCACTGCCGTGTGCTGGTCGGCGTGGAAGAGCTCAAGAGCAGGGGTCCAGGGGCGAGAGGCGGCCGGCTGCAGAGCCGGCGAGATGGGGAGCCGGGGACCAGGGCGGCGGGGCGCAGAGCCGCAGACGCGGTGAGGCGGAGAGAGCGACGACGGCGGGCCGCGGGCGTGCGCCGGGGTCGCGGAGAGACGGACGGACTTGAGCCGTCGGGCGGCGGCGGTCGGGGCGGCGCCGCAGCAGGGTCGCCCGGAATCGGCGAATCGCTCGCGTGAGCCCTGAGCCGTGAGGCGTGATGACGAGGGCTAATTGGGCTTTTTTGGATGGGTTACCAATTTTTTTTTCAGGTATTCTGGGTGAGCCTCGTCCAAGTCCAGAGCCATCTACATGGCGACGGCGGTACCGGGAGCAGCCGCGGCCTCCCGCTCCCGCTGCTACTCCCTCGCCTGCGCTCCCCGGCCACCAGCGCCGCGCCGGCGAGGCCCCGCTCCGCCGCACGCTGCGGCGGAGGCGGCGATAGAGGTACGCGTCTGCACGAACCGCACGTGCGCGCGGCAGGGCGGGCGGGAGGTGCTGGCGGCGCTGGGGGCCCTCGCGCCGCCCCCGCCGCGCGTCGACGTGGCCTCCTGCGGGTGCCTCGGCCGCTGCGGCGCGGGGCCCAACGTCGCCGCCTCCGTCCCCGGCCGCGGCACCGCCGTGTTCGCCCACGTGGGCACGCCCGCGCGCGCCGCGCGGCTCCTGGAGCACCTCCTCGGCGCGGCCGAGTTCGACGCGGACGCGGGGCTCGCCGCGCTCGCGGTAAGGGAGAAGGCGGAGGCCGCCCTCGCCGAGGGGAACGCCGCCGAGGCCGAAGCCCTCTTCACCGAGGTGCGTGCGGGCGTGCGTGCGTGCAAGGACGCCGTCTCTGACTGGCGAGTGTGCTTGCTCTGTCTCTGCGATTCATTTCTCCGTGAACAAAAGCTGCAGTTTCTATGTACTGTGCTCTGATTATTTGTTGTACCTGCTCTAGAGTATTGGACTGAATGCTCCCGGTGGTCTGCATATGGTGTACGGGAGCAGGTTCGTTCTGGTGAATTTGTTGCACAACTTGTGTTTGGGAGTGTAGATATGCACTCTCATGAGCTTGGGCTGTGACAATTCTGCAGGTGTAAAGCGAGATTGGCAATTGGGGATACCACCGGTGCCCTTGCGGATGCGGAGGAAGCGATAAGGATAGCTCCCAAATTTCCTCAGGTACTTCTAAATTGGGTTCCTTGTTTTGTCCATGATACCTCAGTTTGGGCATTTTCTGTGGCAAACTAGTGCAAATGTCCCTTCGTTAACTAGTAAGTTCAGGTTGGGGAAAGCCAGGATGGTTACTTATAACAGTTGAACTGAATCGGAAAACCACATAGTATGCCTGGCCATGAGTCCATAACTTGCAAAATCGAGAGCGGGTACAAATTTTTGACTGCAAGAAATTCCGGTGTTTAGCTTTGGCACAGGTGGCTTCATACGCTGATTAGAATAACTCACTCTATGCATGTGATAATTAGTTTGTGTTCACTAATGTGAAACGGTTTTCACTTGTACAATACCAATGGTGCTGATGGATTGGGTGAGTAACTTATCTGTGCACATCATGTGAAATGATGTTCACTTGTATAAGGGAGGAGCTTTCCGATGCCAGACTGAATGAAATGCTGTAATTTCATACATACATGTACGCAGTCTGTACTATGTCCTGATAAATGTGGTTCTGACAGCGTAAACCAATAACCATTGAAGCTTTGAACATCACAGATTATATTGCTTTTATCATACTGCCTACTTGAGCATCTTCTCTTCTTTCTCTTCTCCTTATTCTTAATAGTGCAGTTTGGTTCTTGGCT
The DNA here is from genome assembly GCF_019359855.2 of Lolium perenne. Lineage (NCBI taxonomy): Eukaryota > Viridiplantae > Streptophyta > Magnoliopsida > Poales > Poaceae > Lolium > Lolium perenne. The sequence continues at coordinate 326,959,416 of NC_067245.2, forward strand.
TTTTCTTAATAGTGATTCACGTAACCTTGCTGTTTCTAAAGCATCAAGTCTTGTCGGCATGACATGTTCATCAGCTCTTATATGTCATGTCTATGCAGTCTCACTTGTCGCGAGGAGATGCACTATTTGCAACGGGGGAGTATTATTCCGCAGAGGATGCTTATGCAGATGCCTTGGTCCTTGATCCATCTATTCGTCGGTCCAAATCTTTCAAGGTTTGTGCTGAGCCTACATTATATATGGTTCCAACTACAGTTCTTTGGTTTAGTGCTGCGACAGTTCTGACACTCCCTTGTCCAGGCCCGCCTGGAGAAACTAAGAGAGAAGCTTGTCAGTGTCAATAGTTCATCATAGTTTATACTGGAATTTGCACTCCTGAGATCAGATTAAACGGTTCACCCGGCAAGAAATGTATACCTGCTGGATTATACTGCAAGTATCGTATTTAGCTAGCTACATCTGTTCCTCTTAGCATTATGTAGTGTTTTATCGAAAAAAAAGCATTATGTAGTGTACAGTACCTAATTTACTCTTTTTAGAAGAAAATATCTGTTAAGCATTATGGTGTCCATGTACTTTTGAACTCGATATTTCATATATGGAACAGATAGAAGAAACTGAGATGGGGGGGGGGGGGGGGGGGGTTAGTGATTACCGTAGATGTTTCCTTTTTCTGCTCGTTTTGTAAGTTCTTCAGTTTTTTTTCCCTGCTTGGCATTCATCAGTGTTTTATGGAAGTAGTATGAAACATATTATATTGTGTCTAGCATTGCCTTAGCAGGGCTTCAAAAGTTCTTCTCTTCTTATTGTTCTAGAGAGCGGCTAGTAAATGTAAGGCAAAATTAAAAATAAGGCAGTGTAATCCAGAAGGGAGATGAAGACGGCGACGATAGTCTCAGCACGTGCGGCCAATTTACACCGAGCTACTCCTCAGCGCACTGGAGCAGCGCTGGGAGGTCGCAGCGAAGCTCCCTGCAGGGCGGCGTTCGTGGCTTGGGATATCTGCTCGTTTAGTTTAGTGCTCGGGCCAGCTTCGACGCCCGCTGCTCTCCCATGTTCCTCTTGGTCGGCCGTGGCGGCAAGGGAGAGGAAGTGGGTGACAGCGAACGGAAGGCGAGGCCAGGGCGCTCAAGGGAGTTTCGGATTTTCCCCTTTCGCCGGATTTTTCCTCGCTTCTCCGACCACCTCTGCCCGCCTTCACCCACCCGTTGCAGGAGTGATGTGCTGGAGTGTGGGTCGCTCGACATCGACGGAGCTAGCGAGGATTCTTGCGTCGGGGATTTCAGAGCTGGGAAGCGACATCGGCACACATCATCTTGATGGTCGTGTGCCGTCCGTCAAAGCCGATGAGCTTAGGCATCTTTTCAACCTCCATCGAAGGCCTTCTTTTAGGTCAGCGGCCGTGTCCAATGTTGGCACTGAAGCAAGTGGTTCCATCCCCGCGGGGGTGCTTGGCGGCTGTGCAGGACCTTCGGCTCGGCAACGGAGATAGGGAGGGACTTGATTGCTTCTCAAATCTTTCAGAGGGGTCTTCTCCACATAAAATGGGGACATATGTGTTGTTTTCTTCTTCTTTGGGGGTCCTCCATTATATTGTACATCTCTATTGTTTGTGTTTTAATTTAAAGCTTTCAGGCCCTTCGTGGCTCTCCTGTTTTTTTTTTAAAAAAGCTCTAGAAGAACGTAGAACATCTACTCAGAGTAAAATTTTGACATAGAATGTCACATAAAGAAGTGAGGTTAAAGTAAACAGTGCATGACCAAAAGCTCACTATCAGCCAACCAGAGACAATTGCAACAACTTAATTCTGAAGCCATAAGCAACCAGGAGCAATGCCTACAACTTCACATCCCTGCCAATCTTTCTCATCCATCTCACTCGAAACCAGTGAACCCAACACCGCACATATGAACAGAATAACACAACACAAAATAAGTAAACTTCACAAGAGGATCAATCACCCCATTTCTCCATCTAGGCATCTAGCTACCACATCCTAGCCTCTTACGAGAGCCTCTGCCGCCGAGCTACTTAACGTCTTTGGCCTCCTTTCACGGCATCTCCAGCTCCACGCGGCCCTGGATCCTCTGCAGGTCCAGCCTCAGTATCTCTTTCTCCTCCACCACAACCTGCCTCACCATCGGCAAGGAAGACATAGCTTTGGGCTTGGGGATACACAGCGAGACATTGCTTTCACCATGAAGCCCATCAGGATCCGCATATTTTTTGCGAGGTCTTTGCACACATCTAGGGTCACCTTCCTGTAGTTCAGGCACCGACACAAACATCGAACAATCCTTTGTTGTCAGCTTGGCCTCCGACTGCATGCACAAGGTCAAACTATTACATTGACAACAAAATATTGCTAATTTTCAGTTGCCTCACATTTTCACTTAAAGTTTACACGCTACGTTAAAATAAATTGAATTTACACTATAATTTTATATTTGTTCATAAATAATTCTTCAAATTGCAATCTTATCTATTACTTACTTCCAAAAATTAACCACATACTCTCATGGTGGATATTATTGTCATTCATATTGTTATACAACTCTAATGCTGAGAGTACACTTGTATTGTGTTAGGTTCAAACAGTTTTTCCAAACAAAGTCATGTTAGTTCCGTTGCTTTCACAGAAGTAGTCCCTTAAATATATCTTTAAACCAAGTAATTATATAGTATGTTATAAGACTAAGATGTTAAAATTAAAATGCATGCATCCGCTGACGAATTCATGACAACCACATTGTTGTGTGTGTTGCATATATCCTCATTATATTTGTACAAGGTTTCAAAACACAAGGTTTACCAACATTTAGTAGTATTTGTTTATGTATAGCCAAATAGAGAATTCTAGAGTGTTTAAGTTGTTTATGAAAAAGATATCATCAAACCTCGGCATGCTATTTGACTACGGATTTTTTCTTGGTAAATATTCCTGCCATTTTGTTTGTGATAAGGAATGTGTCTCACGTGTTCATGTGGGTGCACTGATCAGCTAAGAACATGTACGTGTTTCCTCTGTACTTGGTGTTAATGTAGGTATAAGGATAATAAAAAAATGTATTTGATTATAATTCAACTAACTATGCACCTATATGATTTGATTATTCGACTCGTAGGGCATTGTCTATTTATATGCAAGAGCTCCCACTTGTTTAACAAATTGCAACTTTATTTTGAGTAAATTTAGGTCTTTCTTCTTTGTTCAAGACCTATGGGACCATGTATGGCCCCCAGTACGTTGAGTTACAATTCGAGTTGACCTTGACCATTCCGGGCACCAAGTTGCGGCCTTTGTTGGGATTCAGACTAGCTTAACCAAATGAGCACTGGTCTTTTATTGTGATATTAGTCACATGTTGTATATTGTATTTCTAATGATTTTACAATTCATGGAGCATGAACCAATCATTGTTGGAGATGACGCTAAAAAAATTAACCATTGTGTGCAGCTCAAGCTACTATCCTCCCGACCAGCTCCCAGGTCAAAGTCGACGGAATGAACGCTCCGACGCACCCACATTTCTCTGCCAAGCGTGCCGCCTAATTGCAGCACGATGGCGTTGTGGCGAACTGTAGCTCCGCACCTGGTTGGTTCATCCATCCATGGTCACGAAAACGCGCCGACGTTTTGCGCTTTGCGTTTGCCCGCTCCAACCAGGGAGCCCGAGTCACGCAGAATGAGCGCGTCCAGGGTCGACGCTCGACACACACGACCAGCTACAAGTAGCTAGCGTCGGAAGTAACACACACGTGTGAGGGAGACATCTCTCCCCGCCAAGAGTGGCGTGCCTCCGGTGTGCCGTTATCCCCACTCCCTCGGCTGTCGGCTCAGCTCAGCTGGTTTGTCGTTGCTGGGTTGGGTGGCGTTCACGGTAAGCGGCGAAGGCATCAGGTTAGACTACGGAGAAAAAAAAAGCGAATGTTTATCGCACCGGAGTCGACATGATCTAGGTGCGCTAGCAGCTGGTAGCCTGATACTAGTAGTAGCAGCTGCTACAGGAATGGATTAGCTAAAACAGCTACGTGCCTATGCGAGCATGTGTGTGTGTGCGTTGGTGTGTGGGTGGAATACTCCTGTATACCACTGTGGTTGAGTGCAAGCATAAGTTGCACTGGAACCATCTTTGTACGATCATGTGTTGAACCGTGGGAAAACGCCACTTCAACTCTCCAAGCCAGTGGCGGAGGCAGGAAAATATTTTAGGTGTGGCGGAGTCGATAAATGAGAAAATGCAAGACTCCACTAGATAAATATTACTTTATTCACCATGTAGAATATAATTTCGCAATGTTAAAATAAATTGTTGTACTGAAAATACCTCACTAAATGTTATCTGAGTTTCACTCTTCATTGAGATCCTCTTTCCCTTGACCAACTATCAGATCATGAACATGTTTTTCCTCTTTACTCTCTGCCTTAGGATGAGGAGCTAGGTTTGAGCTGCTAGCGTCACATACTTTGCCAAAAAGACTTTTTATATATGTATAAGAAAATCACGGGAGACAGCCAGGGTAAAATCAATCAACTAATCATTAAGAGCACTATAGCAGATTTTGTACTGGAGCTTATTTCAGTCAGATTGGTTTCAGAATTCGAAGTCCAAATTTAGATCCGAAATCAAATACAGTACCTTGCATTACGTATTTGTTGTTTTTCTTCCGCGCCATATCCTTCTTCGCCCAGTCGCCGGTCACGGCCTCGTCTCGTTGGCCGGCGGCCGCGGTTTTGATTTCTTCCGCTCCGCACAAACGCCATTGGTTTGTGAATCGGCGGTAGGATCGTGTTTCGGTTTTCGGTCTTGTGCCATCGTGCGTCGATCGGTTTCTGACTCTTGATGCCAATGAGCGTACAGGCACAGCCCAAGTGATCTACCGATCAGGCCCAACTGATCCCCAGGCCCAACACGGGGGAAACTACTTACCGGTCAATCTTTTCCGGCTCGCCAAACAGCCGATGCATTGATTCCCATCGATGGAAGTCAGTACTTAGCTGAAGACAAACCTGAGGCATATCTGCACATATGTACATAGTATTAGAGTCAAAATTTAGGTATGGCGGCCGCCAAACCTCGCCATATAGCTAGCTCCGCCCCTGCTCCAAGCTTGTGTGTGCCTGGAGTGAAGATCAATCGATTCCCATGAAGATGAAAACACTATCAGCAGTTGAGGACTGACAGGTGAATCTCAGTCCAGATGGTACGATCATAAATATCTCTGAGTCACAATTCACACGAGCTAGTCATTTACGATCACAAATATCTCCGGGTCACGGTTCACACGAGCTTGTCAAAGCATTCCAGGTATGTTCTGCCCACTCGTGTCGATCTATCAACTCCATCTGTGCATGGCCTGATGATGATCGACTTATTTCCCAGATGCATATGTACCAATAGCTCATGCCAGGATGTCTATGATGTTTTGCGCTGCCAAAATAATGAATAGTGAGATCATGAAGAAATGTTAATTCGGCGGAGGACTTCGGGCGGTGCAATTGGTATTGGCTGGAGCTTGAGCGCCTCCACCGGAGCGGAGACGAGGAGGGGATGGTGTGCCGCCGGGCACTTGTCCGCACGGTGGTGCCCTAGGCCGCCTCGATCCGATCTAGGTCTTGGACCAAGATCTCGACCGGGTGGTCCTAGGCAGGTGCGGTCCTGGTGTTGGTCTTGCCAAGCCGACGTGTTGTGCTGGACTTCCCTCTCCATGTCTTCCGATCTGGTTGGTAGTTGACCGACGGCGAGGGGGCTACTAGTCTTGCGAATAATGATGGTGGTCCTCGGATTCCTCTCGTGCCAAGTGAAGATCTATCGGAAGCTTCTTCCCACCGGGCTGGCTGGATTGTCGTGTTCCAGAAGGCCCTGCCGGCGAAATTCATTGTGCGATCAATGCCTGAAAATTGCTGGATTGGGTGTTTTCGGTCGTGCGCACCCATGTTTTTTATCTGACTGTTTGGTTTCAGAGGGGGCGCTTCGAAGCTCTGCTGGGTGTTAATGGAGCTCGTTTTTTTTCCATGGTGCTAGCGGAGAAGGTCATGAAAGCCGAGATCGGTGGAAGAGCAATGGTGGTCAGACTTTGGTGGTGAGGTTGAATTAGCTTGGTGCTTCGTGACTTCAAACAGCGGCTTGTATGTGGGGGCGACTGCACATGAGAAGTTCAGAGTTCTATCTTTCAGGGTGAAAATCCAAGGTCTGACCTTAATTGGTTGTGCCTAGCAATGTTCTTGTTGAAGGCATTGTTTTGAGAGGGAGGACTTTCTTCAGGGTGAAAACCTAAGATCTATGATCGGGCAACGACAGTGTTTGTGCTCTGTTTCCTTCTTGGAGGCATCTCTTATGGAGAAGTTGATCTTGTGGTGTTGTCTTGGTGGTGTCAGTTTTTTCTCTTCTTTTTTTTTTTGCTGTGTGCACCCTTTATGCCATTAGGGCATGACGTTGTAGCAGAGGCTGGGTGTAATTGCTATCTCTGTGATATTAATATATGGTCTTTATCGAAAAAATGTCCATAAGTTAGTTATTCTGTGTTACCTCCCTGCGACACTCCATTTTCACAAAAACTACTGTTAATTGATACGTTAATTGATACCTTGTTCCTCACAGCGGATGAGCTCCTCACATGCTCCCCTCCCAACAGCCAGTGGCATTGCTATTTCCGAAATGCATGTACCAACTCTCATGTCAGGCTGTCTATGTTGTTTTCTTGTGTCAAAAAATGAGGATTAGTGAGATTGTGAACGAATGTTAATTTGATTGTTCATGAAAAAGAAATAAAAAGTTGCCAAAAGGTTAGACGTGGATGGTACATACATTTTTTATCGGAGAAAAATACAAATACCTAAGCTTAGGTCCACAAGTTATTCATTCTAGGTTATCTCAAAGACAACTGATGATTGGCCCTTCTTCGTCGCAGCCAATGAGCTCCTCATGTTCCCCAGCTTGACAAGCCAATCTTGTTTTTATTTCCCAGATACATGTTCTAACAACTCATGCCAGGATATATATGTTCTTTTGTTTTGCCAAAATGAGGAATAATAATGAGACCGTGAAGGAATATTAATTTGGTTGTTCACGAGAAAGAAAAAGTTGCCAAAAGGTTAGGCATGGATGATATTTTGTTTATATCGGAGGAAAATGCAATGCCTAGTTATCCATTCCGCGTTATCACCCAGCTCCACTTTGCTTTCTCAAAGAAAACCGCTGACCCTCTTTTTCCTCGCATGCGATGAGTGTGATTCATGCTCAACAAGACAGCCTCGTTGTGTCACGCCAATGCCATCGACCTTCATTTGACTCTTCTACTAATTGTTGTCAACGATGCTACCACCGCTTCATTGTTCTTGCTACTCCCACCTACCTGCCCAAAGCGGAAATTCTAAGTAATGCCCTAATTGCCCTCTTTCAATTATGTGACGTCACGTGGTTGGATCTTATTTGCATGCTCGTAGAATTGGTATTCCAACTAGTAAATACTTATCTCCACTACTAGTTGGGCTCTTTCTCTTTCCACCCTACATATACAATGTAGGGTCTCAGACCTTGTTTCTCTCCTTTTAACCCTCCTTATATAATCTAGGGTCCCGGTAGACCCCTCCGTTGCTCTCATTAGACCCTTCCTATATAGTGTATAGACACTATGGACTCACATTATACGACCATCCATGCAAGCTAGTCATTCTTAATATGATGAAAATATCAATGTATCACGGCCACACAAGCTTGTCAAAGCATTCCGGTACGTTTTGCTAGCTCATCATTTTTTTTTTGCTAGCTCATCATTGACGTGATCTATCTATCATATCCCCGGTGCATTGATCATCGATTGTTATTTCATTACTCATGAGTCATGTCAGCCTACAAATATTTTTTACCGACATTTTTTTTGGCAAAACTATGTGTTGAAAAGTAGTGCAGAAATGATGAATGGTAGGTTCGTTAAGGAATGTAGGATCAGCTATTCAGCATAGTAAATGAAATAGTAAGTTGCCAAAATGTTATTAGGTTGCACTACAATTTAACAGAACCATACAAATGCATAAGTTCAGTCTATGAATGTTAGTCACCCTGTGTTATCATCCGCTCCAATCCTATCTTCAAAGAACCGCGTATAGAACATGCCTTAACACAAGGCTAAAATGACCAATCCCACACGATTTTCTGAACAGTCACTACACGCGGGTGTGCAATGTGTGCCTACCCGTCGCACACATTTAAATAAATTGTGTGTGAAAGGGTAAGACTTCACACACATTTGGCTTCGTAAAATCATTTGCGAACAGCTGGTCCTTCACAAATGATTTTTTTGCTCACTCATGTTTTCTTAATATCGCAGATGATAAATATTATTCAATTATACGTGTTAAGAAAATCTTGCAGATGTTTAGTTTAAATCAGTGTATGTTTTTTTGTAAATATTGGAATCTTTTTTACCCTGCACCAACCTGAAGTACCAGCAGAACAATGCTAGAAGATGTATCCCCAATTACTATACCATCAACCCAAAATGCAACATTTCATCCAGAAACAGTCCGAAATATTTATTGTATTTGTTTGCATGGTTCATACACTACGGGAGAAGTCATCGTTGCCGTGCGACATATCGCACGGCAAAGAGCCTATTTTGTCCGGCAAAGGCGTTGCCGCGCGCCCACGCACGGCAACGTCTGCACGGCAACGACATCGACGGTAAAGAAGACATTGCCGTGCGCCTGACCAAACTGCACGGCAAAGGCCTTTGCCGTGCGCGCGCAACGTTGCCGTGCGGCAGCTCCTTTACCGTGCGCGGGATCTTTGCCGTGCGGCCGATCGCTGCCGTGCGGCGTCCTCTTTGCCGTGCGCCATCCTCGTTGCCGTGCGCCTGACTCTGCCGGCCGTGCTGCCTTTGCCGTGCGGCAACACCCCAGCCCGCACGGCAAAGCCTCCTCCAGGCACACCCAGCAGCGTGCCAGGAGCACAGGTGGGCTCCACGTGGCGCCTTTGCCGTGTGTATGCACACGGCAAAGTGACCAAAAGTCCTTTGCCGTGTGCATACACACGGAAAGGCCCCTGGATTTTTTTTTCAGTTTTTCACTAATCCCTGCATTTCAAAATTGCATTTCACATATATATAACATATACAACATATATATTCACCATAGCATCACCAAACACATCAACAACACCACAAATACATCAACACACATAGTTTATGCATAACAAGTGCAATGTCCATTATTATAATCCATAACAAGTGCGAACAAATCCATTACAACGACGACGAGTGCACGAAGACCATGCCATCAACCTTGTCCTCCTCCGCTTCCGCCGGCCTCATCGTCATTTCCTTGTGACATATAATCTATAAGGTTGATGGACTCACCGGGGTTCATGCTCCGGATGATGTTCAAGTAGCGGGTTGGGCACAAGAGGACTCACCACGGTTCATGCTCTGGATGATGTTCAAGTTGTTCACGGTGACAGGTGTCCCCGGGCTCTGAGTGGGCGGTGGTGGTATCCACGGCATGGAGTAAGGTGGAGGAGCAGGAATACTCCCCGGTGGAGAAGACAGAGCCGTCTGGCTCATCAGCCAGCTCATCTGTGCCTGCTGCTGCTGCATCATCTGCTGCTGCTGTTGCATCTGCAGCAGCATCTGTGTCTGCTGCTGCTGATACTCCAGAATCTGACGCTCCATGTTCCGTGCGTGCTCCTGGGCCGCCTGCTCCTTTGCTGCCATCTCCGCCTACGATGTGTTGTCGCGATGTCATTAACATTTCAATGGAAAGCATGTAAAGGAAAGGTAGAGGCCGGAGGAAGAACATACCCGTAACCGCTCGACAGCTAGATCCGAAGCCCATGTCCGGGACTCTACCTCAGGCTGGCCGCTCTTACGACCACGACGGATCTGGCGGAGAGAGGGAACCTTCGCTGGGTTGACAACCCCGTGACCAAGCCATAGGCGGCCATGCTTCAAGCCTTCTCCCGCAAGCACCGCAACCTCAGGGTCAAAGTCCTCGGCCTCTGGGTTGGCGTCCTCGCCGTACTTCTGCTTGAACTTGGAGACATACGACGTGCACTGGGTCTCGGATTGCGGGTTAACCCACATGGACCCCGTCTCAGGATGCGGCGTCTTCATTTGCTTCATCTTCTTTAGCACGGCAAAGACGTTAGGCTTCGCTCCTGTCCTCACTTCCTGCAAAAGAGAACATGTAATAAAGTGAAGTGGCACACCCTTGCAGAGTTAGCAAATATATAACATGAATTCAAAGAATGAAGGAACCATTAATTTGCTCACCTCGTTCTGCAGGTGAAGAGAGATGGGGATGCTGCCTTGGATATGTGATACACCTCGCATCTCTGCCCGCTTCTTCTTGCCCTCCTCGTGCTTCTTGAGGTACTGGGGGCATGTCCACCACATGACCATCGCAAGAAAGCACCTGTCGTCTGCGCCGACGTACTGAGGAGGGTTCTACATGCACAAGATAAACCCATTATGGTAAAATAAACTACATGGCGATAAAGAAATCAATAACACACAAATGCAAATACATGCTTGTACTGGCACGGCTGCATGAGCGTGTCGCGAGCGTCCTCCTTAGTCATGTGGACGAAGCGGTCGGCGTGCCAGTCGTGGACGCACTGAACTCGTGCCTCGTAGTGCATGCCAGTCACCCTCTTCCTTGCAAGCTGGTGAAGGACATCATCGCACGCACTTTCCTTGCCCTCGGCCTTCTTGAAGTATTTCTGCAACCATGCACATAGGTAAAACAAGGGGCATTAGTGCAATTATTGTCAACCAAGGAGAGTGTATGAATGGTAAGAAGTCAAAAGTCACGTACCCAAAATTTGCCAACAACGCAGTCCGCCAAGGTGCCGCGGCCAAGAGCATCTTCCGCGAGGCTGTAGTGCTGTTATCGCCAGATTTTAACCAAGTCAGAGATGGGCCGCGATGGAGATGGGCTTAGAGGATATGCACATGAAATATTTCTGAATCGGCCTTTTATGAGAATTTGGGCTAGATGGCCCGTGTATCTGTACATTATGGTAGATTTAGAATTAAGAGATAGAGTTTAGCTCGTACGAAGTTAGGTTTATTCCAAAAGTAGAAAGTCCACGGACTATAAATATGTACCTAGGGTTATTGAGAAAGGAGGACGATCACGTTCGCAACAAACCAATCTAGGCGCATCGCCACCCCTTGTTTCGAGGGTTTCTTCCGGGTAAGCGCCATGCTACCTAGATCGCATCTTGCGATCTAAGCAGCATCAAGTTTATTCATTGTTTATGTGTTGCTCGTACTGAAGCCTTGTTGATGGCGAGCAACGTTGTTATCATAGATATGTTAGGGCTAGCATTGGTACTTTCTTGATGTATTTGCTTAGTTATGCTGCCCCTAGATATCTAGCTGCCTTTGCACCTATCTTAGGTGTAAGGGCAGCATCTTGCTTAGTCTTTATTTAGTAGATTCGATCTGTTACGGTTGTTCCTTGTTCTCCAAGGATTAGTTTGATATCCATATGGTTAGGCCTTGCAAATGGGTTGAATGATCCAGTAGAGCGTAGGGTACGGTTTGCTGATCTTAGAGGAGATGTTCCGGAAATCAACTCCATGTTGGTTTTTAGGCCTCTGCTAGGGCTGGTTTTCTGTTATCTTTCGTATCTGCTAGGCTCAACTACGTGTAGGACGTTCCGGTTATATGGTGAAAACCCTAGATCGTCGTAGATCGTGTCAACTTAGTGTTGATCAAGCATGACCACCATGTTATCATAGATCCAATACGAATCATGGGTGTACCGGCTCCTTGAGCCGATTCACAGGATAACCTGAGAGCCGATCGAGGCTCGTATTTAATGTTTACGTGTCTGCCATGCAGGAAATTAATCGAAGCAACTCATCACCTTCCTGACCAGGTATAGGTCAGGTGGCACGCCCTTGCACCATCTAGGACGTGTGCCGGAGCATTGCGGGCCGTCGCCCGAGGGACCAGGACCCACCAGCAGTCCTGGGAGCCTCCCGGCTCTTCGTGTTGCTCGCCGCTGCTCGCCGGTGGGTTTTGGCAGGCAACACATTCTGGCACGCCCGGTGGGACCTTCTACATCAACTGCGTCAACATCATCTGCAGCTGAGATGGCGGAGAAAACACCAGTCACATACGAAGAGCTGTCTGAGGAGCACAAGAAGAAGTATGATGAGCTTAAAGCTCTCTACGAAGCCGATCTCATCGGCTCCTTCGAGAGGACCCGTACACATGGCATTAGGTGGAAAGGGTTCTCACCCGAAGGCGCTCTCGATGAAGTAGATCTGTCTCTCCCTTCGGAGGATCGCACCAGAGCTCTGCGCCAGGAGGTTAATTACATGGTGGCTCATTCTCTACACCGTCATTCTGAGAGCCTGGTGAACGCTTTCGAGCGCGTTGCGGTTCGCGTGGTTCAGGAGACCATGAAGCATCAGTACTCTCCGTCAGGGCCTGCCCTAGGGACTCACCAGGGAGAGATACTGCCTGCACTGCACCGCAGCTGCCATTCTCGCTTGCAGCTCCAGAGCCGCCGGGTTCACCGGCGTACGTCGTCTACAAGATTGGAGGCGATCCTAGTGATTACCAGTTCCTGCATGAACCGCCTAAAGAAATCCCGCATGGATACATGTGCACGTACGTGCCGGACTGCAATAACTTGGCGCGCACGAACCAGATTACAGCAGGAGGGATTTCTGGGACAGCAGGAGGGATTTCTGGAGTAGACGCCGATAAACAGGCGTGGCTGGCTAAATACGCCACCGGAACGAGTCATCAAAGCTTGGCCCCTGCAGCTCATACAGTGGACCAAATCAGTGCAATCTTGAGAGACCAGTTCGGCATGGTGCCAAAAAGGAGGGCAATCGGCTATTCCAAGCCGTACCCCAACGAGTATGATTTGATTCCACTGCCGCCCAAGTATCGGCTCCCTGAATTCTCAAAGTTTAGTGGCACAGAAGGGTCTAGTTCAATTGAGCATGTGAGCCGATATTTGGCACAGTTGGGAATGATTTCAGCATCAGACCCGTTACGTGTAAGGTTTTTTGTGCAGTCTCTCACAGGGCCAGCTTTTGGGTGGTACACCTCGGTGCCACCAGATTCAGTCCGAACGTGGAAGCAGTTGGAAGAGCAGTTTCACATGCAATATCACTCAGAAGCTACCGATGCTGGCATTGCCGATCTAGCACAAGTGCGACAGAAGCGTGGGGAAACGGTGTCAGAATACATTCAGCGTTTTAGGACTGTTAGGAACCGATGTTATTCGGCTCGTTTGAATGAGAAAGAAGCAGTCGATCTGGCAGTGTTGGGCCTCGCGGCGCCGATCAAGGATCAGGCATTCCAAGCGGAGTACACTTCACTGGCGCATATGGTTCAGAAATTATCATTGTATGAGCAGCGCCACCCAGAATTATACCAAGATAAGTTCAAACGCCCTATAGGCCTGGTCGATACAGAAGAAGTTGAAAACTCTACAGAAGACCAGGAGGTAGCTGTGGCTGAATGGGCTCGGGGGGCAAACCCCGTGTCCTGCAAATGGGTGAAGCAACAAGGGCCTGCAAAAGGGTTTGACTTTGATATAAGCAAAGCTGAGCAGATATTCGATTTATTGCTGAAGGAAAAGCAGTTGAAGTTACCCGAATGCCATAAAATCCCTACGGTGCAAGAGCTGAACGGAAGGCCGTACTGCAAGTGACATCATTCGTTCACCCATATTACCAACGACTGCAAAGTGTTGCGTCAGCAAATCCAAATGGCGATAGAACAAGGGCGTCTGATTTTTGGTCAGTATGCCATGAAAGTAGACACGCAACCGTTTCCTGCCGTCAACATGGTGGAGTGCAGTCACTCTACGAGGCGTCAGCCAGATTTCTCGTTCGATATTAACATGGCAGGGCCTGTATACCACCCTGGCAAGGATAAAGAAGAGAGCAGTCGTTCTCGTGGCAAGGAAAAGGAGGAGGCCGGCCCACGCGACCGGCCCCGATATGATGATAGACGGTACATCACAGAGGAACAAGTGAGAAACGTGCGGTACCAACGACCACTCTCCGAGCATCTCCTTAACAAATATGAGCGTCAGTACGACCGGCGCCGGCGATACGACGTAGACGACGAAAGAGATCGTCGGTCTAGGGTAGACAACAGAAAATATCGTCGGTATGATAGAGACGATGAAGGATATGAGCGCCGCGCTAAGGGAAGGTCAAGGGAGCAAGAAGACATGGATAGATACTGGGATTGTCCTTTCTTTAAGCATTGCTGGGATTCAGGAATGAGCCGATTGCCTACGATCGACAACTGCCCGGAATGTAGACAGAAGAAGAAGGATGTAGACGTGTCAGTGTTCAAACGTCTAGGGCCTCTCCCATCTCGGAACAAGCAAGCTGAGTCATCTCGGGTGGAAGATCTAGAGGAGTTAGAAGATGAAGATGAATCAGAAGAAGAAGAAGATAGATACCACCGGCCAAGGTGGTGCCCTGATGGACTCAGTCACTCACAAAAGCGTAGGGTGCAGCGGCTACGTAGCTTGGAGGAAGCCGAGAGGCAATACCTGCACACGTTAAGGAAAGCGCGACCCGATCTGGCCGTGAAAATTCAGCAAACTTTGGACGCAGAAAGTCGTCCACAGAAGAAAGAATGGCGCCCCAAGCAAATGAAAGCCGATGAGAAGACATCGGCTGGCACAAATATGGTGTTCATCCTTCTGGCGGAGTTTTGTGCTGCAAGAACAGAAGAAGCGTCGGTAGCACAGTTCGACTGTGGTCCACGGCCAGTTATCTTTGAAAAGCCACAGGAGAAGGGCTACAAACATCTGAAGGCCCTATACCTAAAAGGTTACATCAATGGGCAGCCTGTCAGCAAGATGTTGGTTGACACCGGAGCGGCAGTCAATATAATGCCGTACTCCATGCTACGACGTTTGGGACGCTCTACGGAGGATCTGATCAAAACCAACGTCACACTAAGCGACTTCAACGGCCAAGCATCAGAGACGCAAGGCGTCCTGAACGTGGATTTAACCGTAGGCCGAAAAACCATCCCTACATCGTTCTTCATCGTCGACAGCAAAAGCACCTACGCTGTCCTGCTAGGGAGGGATTAGATTCACGCCAACTGCTGCATTCCATCCACAATGCACCAATGCCTGATACAATGGGATGGAGATGAAGTGGAGGTCGTTCATGCAGATGACTCTATCGAGATCTCAATAGCTGGCATGAATATTTGGGACGCGGAAGACCAAGGGCCGCTCTCTGGAGTCAGTTTGGATGTCTGTGAGCGCATCGAAGCTACAAAAAACGGGGTGAGGCTGGTCTTATCCACCGGCCTGACCGAGTAGCAAGAGCAACGTCTATGGACGTACGTGGCAAGGCCGATCCCTGCGATCGGCCCCAAAAAATAAAAAGCAATGATCCTACCTCAAGCATGTCACGTAGTTATAGTAGGGAGATTCCCTCCTGTAGTAGAGCAATAATAGGGTGTAAACCTTCATCGAGCAGTGCAATCAAAGTGGGGGCCGATTCCAGCAATCGGCCCAAATTATCCTCTCCATACGTTTTGCCTGTGTTCAGCATTGATCTAGTAGGCGACGGAAAGCTAGGATATGGGTTTACATCGGCTGATGAGCTAGAAGAGATTGACATTGGTCCTGGGGGTAAGCCACGACCAACTTTTATCAGCAAAAAGTTAGATCCCCATCTGAGGGGGTTGATGATAGCTCTGTTGAAAGAATACCCAGATTGCTTTGCATGGGATTATACAGAGATGCCTGGGTTAGACAGGAGCATCATTGAACATCGGCTCCCTCTCAAGAAAGGATTTCGGCCGTTCCAGCAGCGAGCACGACAGATGAAGGCCGACATTTTAGAAGAAGTCAAGAAAGAGATCGAGAAAATGTTGACCGCCGGGTTCATCAGGCCATGCAGGTACGCTGAGTGGATTTCTAGTATCGTACCTGTTCAGAAAAAGGACGGCCGATGGCGAGTCGCCATAGATTTTTGGGATCTCAATAGAGCCACTCCAAAGGATGAATATCCCATGCCGGTAGCAGAGACATTGATCAATGCAGTTGCTGGTCACAAGGTTTTAAGTTTCATGGATGGCAATGCCGGTTACAACCAAATTTTCATGGCTCCAGAAGATATACATAAGATTGCATTCAGAGTGCCAGGGTCGGTTGGCTTGTTCGAATATGTAGTCATGACATTTGGACTGAAAAATGCCGGCGCGACGTACCAAAGAGCCATGAATTACATCTTTCATGATCTGATCGGCAAGTTGGTGGAGATATACATCGATGACGTGGTAGTCAAGTCTGTTTCACTAGAAGGACACTTGGAAGACTTGCGACGCATCCTAGACCGAACTAGAAAATTCGGACTAAGAATGAATCCAAAGAAGTGTGCTTTTGGAGTGACAGCCGGTCAATTCTTGGGTTTCTTGGTTCATGAACGCGGAATTGAGATCGGCTTGAAAAGTCAGGAGGCAGTGCAAACAATGCAGCCACCTACCACGAAGAAGGAACTCCAGTCTCTCATCGTAAAAATCAACTTCGTCAGAAGATTCATCTCTAATCTGTCAGGGCGAATTGAGACGTTCATGGGACTGGTAAAAATCAAATCTGCTGAGGAGTTTCACTGGGGGGCAGAGCAACAGCAAGCGTTTGACGAGATTAAAGAGTATCTAACGAAGCCACCTGTGTTGGTTCCGCCTCAGCAAGACAGACCATTCTATATTTACTTATCAGTAGCTGACACTTCCATCGCCTCAGTGGTGGTGCAAGTTTATGATGGTCTAGAGAGAGTCGCTTTCTACCTCAGCAGAAGGATGTTGGATGCAGAGACGAGGTACCCTGAGATTGAGAAGTTGTGCCTCTGCCTATTTTTTACCTGCACCAAGCTTCGTCACGTCTTGCTGTCAGCAGAAATCGTCATCATATTCAAGTCAGACATCGTCAAACATATGCTGTCGGCTCCTGTGCTGAAAGGCCGACTCGGTAAGTTGATGTTTGCATTATCGGAATTTGATCTCCGGTATCAACCTGCAAAGGCAGTCAAGGGACAAGCGTTGGCCGATCTTATTGCCGAACGGATTAACACTGATATAGCAGCCCTGTCGGTACGTGCATGGGCCATGTTTTTCGATGGATCGTTTTGTGACGATGGTTGCGGCATCAGCATTCTACTCGTGTCGCCTCGGGGGGCAACATATTCCTTCTCCGTCAGGCTATCTACCCCTTGCACCAACAATGTCGCTGAGTATGAAGCAATACGCAAGGGAATGGAGTTGCTTATAGAAGCCGGGTGACATAGGCATCCCAAATGGGTCTGCCGAAGATAGTACCCGGGGTTTACTGAAGGCCCACTACCCGAAGAATAAGAAGATTCGGGAGCCCAAGATATATTTAAGGAAAGATAGAGTTGTAATAGGAAGTGTTATTTGTAATCTTGCGGGATGAGTTGGAAACCTTCCCGGACTATGTAACTTGTACTATACGAATCCCTCGGCTCCGCCTCCTATATAAGGGGGAGTCGAGGGACACAGAGATCATCGAATCATTGTTTACAAACCCTAGTTTTCATAATTGTCGAGTACTTTTCGGCTGAAACCTTCGAGATCTACTTGCCCTCTACTTCCAACTAAACCCTAGCCTACAATCCATAGGCATTGACAAGTTGATACCTTGTTAATTGGCACCGACCGTGGGGACTAGAGGCGTAAGGATCTGATCTCGATGGCACGTTCAAGATCCTCGACATCATCAACCGCAAGCAACGCAATGGATCGAGGTAAACAGATCGCTGCTGGTCCTGTCGATTTTGTTCCTCACCCACCCTCCCGTTTGGATGCATATGCGTATCTGGCGGAGCCTATGGAGATGACGTTCGGAAGGTTTCGCTTTCGCGTCGAGAAGGAAGGATCGTATCGTGTCGAAATTCCGATTTCGTCGGGATCGTCGGCGGTCAATTCCGATTTTTCAAGCTATACATCGTCAACCGAATCAGGGGAAGAAGAAACTTCGTCGACACGCTACGTCAGCACCAGAGCAAGAGAGAAACTCGCCAAGATCTTCAGCGACATGTCGTTTGAGTCATCTGCGGACTCATATATAAGCGATGACTCAAGCGATGTCGACAGTTACGACTTCATCGACAAATCTATTACAGTGGGAAAGGTCTTCATCAATCTCAACGATGGTGTCACCAAACCCAACATAGATCTGAATACAAAATATCATCAGATTTATGCCATTGAAGATCAAGAGGAAACATCTGAGGCTTTCGACGATCTGGGAAATCCATACGTCGATCCCTCCGATTTGCGACGAGGCCTGGGCAATAAATACGTCGGGCCACAGCCGCGAGACAGAGTTCAACTTTCGCAAGCAGCGTGGGATAGAGCCGCGCGAGCTATGAACGGTTCAGAACCAATGGCTACCACGGCCACACCAGAGGAATTACAAGCATATCAATATAGGCTCGCACGAGCTGCCAGAGAATTGGAAA
Source organism: Lolium perenne (assembly GCF_019359855.2). NCBI lineage: Eukaryota > Viridiplantae > Streptophyta > Magnoliopsida > Poales > Poaceae > Lolium > Lolium perenne. The sequence goes on from NC_067245.2 coordinate 326,977,911, forward strand.
AACAGACAGCTGAGTTAAACAGGAGAAAGGAGGCAGCTTCTGCATCCAGCAGGAGAAGGGCAGATTTAAGTCGACAATCTAGAACTTCGGGTGATAGCCACAGGGAGGCTCGGAACAGAGGAAGATCAAGGTTACAACACATACCCGAAGCAGAAAGAGAGCACTTGGTCCAAAACCTCGACATGTCCTTTATGTCGATAGATACAAGAGGGAACATCATCCCTAAGACACCAGAGGCTGGGTATATGGCGACACAAGCTTTTATCCTCGCATCTAAACCACCTCTAGGAGATCCAAGGGAAACACTATACAATATGGCGATAGCAGGGGTTGGAGCTATGGGGACAGCGTTTGTATCAACGCCTCCCGAAGGAGCGGCAAGGCAAAATAGTCCACGACCTGCAGCAGCAACAGCGGCAGCCCCTGAAGGACCAAGCGGAGCAAGAGACACGGCAGCACAAGCAAGGGTCGATAGAGCGCGGCAAAGCAGAAGGGAACATCGGCAATCCCCGGAGCTTAACGACGAAGATATGTGCGGCTTGCCATGCTTCACGAGGAGAGTCCGAAAAACTCGAGTCCCTTCAGGATTCAAGTTACCCGACAATTTCAAGAAATTCGACGGCCTCCAAGATCCAGAGGATTGGCTAGTTGATTATCTCGAGACAGTAAAGCTCACAGGAGGAACCAGAGCAACAGCTATGCAAAGCATCCAGGTGCATCTGAGTGGAGCCGCACGATCTTGGATAAAGAAACTTACCCCAGGATCCATCGACAGCTGGGAAAGCTTCGAAGATGTGTTCGTCAAGAACTTCCGGTCCACATGCAAGAAACCTGCGTCGTTAGAGGAGTTGAGAGCATGTCGACAAAAGCCGGACGAGCCAATGAGAAAATACATCCAAAGGTGGAACATCATCAAAAACTCGGCAGAAAATATATCTGACGAGAGAGCGATAGATGCGTTTGTCGCAGGAATCAGGCGTGGAGATTTCGTCGAAGACTTGGGAAGGACCAACCCAAAGACAGTATCCGCGTTAATGGAAATAGCAAACAGATGGGCAGATGGAGAAGATGCTGTCCACAACAAACGGCACAGGTCGCCAGAGGAAGACCGTGGTCGAAATTATCAACCGAGGCGACGATTTCCTCGGCAGTACCCGAACTATGACGCTCCAGGACAAATTTCGGCAGGTTTTCGGGCAAACACAGGAGGAAACAACAGAGATGATTATCAGAGAAGCAGTGAGCACGAGGCGATAACAGGGACGATTCTCGCAACAACAGGCAAAATAGCGGGCCTAGGTTCCCGAGGCCTTTCGTTTCCCCCGAAGAAATGATGAATGGGCCGTGTCAGATGCACTTTTTCCTCGACAGCAACGGGAAAAGACAGTCAGGGCACCTGCAGAAAGACTGTCGTAATTTCCAGGCAATGCTAAGGTATGCAGAGCACGCTAACGCTCAGGCAGCACAGAGAAATCCTCGAGAACCCAGGAGCGAGATTCACTTGCCACCTCCTCCCGCGATTACAGACGACAATCGACATCAGCTCAGAATAGCGGCAGCACCTCCACCACCACCTTATGTTGATCCTAACTCCAACGGAGTGGTGTCGATGATTCAGAAGGGAAGGCCATCCAATAGAGCACAGAAAGTAATCTCACGACAGGTGTTTATGGCAGAAAAAATGCCTCCACCAACAGTCGAGTATCTTAATTGGTCAGGGCAAGATATTGGCTTCACCATAGCAGATCATCCGCAGCAAGTTCCTCGACCAGGGCAGTCAGCACTTATTTTGCCAGCAGTTATTGCGGGATTCGATGTCTCTAGAGTGTTCATAGACGGCGGCAGCAGCTTAAACCTTATGTATGCAGATACATTGAGGAAGATGAACATATCCTTAGCAAACTTGAAGCCAACAGACACAAGGTTCCACGGTATCACACCGGAGAAACCAAGTTATCCATTGGGGAAGATCAATCTCGACGTTTAGTTTGGAACCCGAGAGAATTATAGAATCGAGAGGCTGGAATTTGAAGTCGTGGATTTTCCGTCGCAATACCACGCTTTGTTGGGACGACCAGCATATGCTAGATTTATGGCGGTGCCACATTACACATACCTGTTGTGGAGGTTACCTGGACCAAAGGGACCAATCACAGTCAAAGGAAGCTTTGCCTTAGCCGAAAAGTGCGATAAGGATTTTCACCGGCTATCAGAAACTTTCGGGATGCAAGCTGAGTACCTGGCGTCAAGGAGTATGACTGACTACGACGTGCTGCCAGACGTTGGAAGGCCAAACAAAGAATCAACTTTCAACACCGAGAAAAATTCTAAGGAGGTGCAGATTCACCCGACAGACCCGAAAAAGACGACATCCATCGCAAACGACATGGACCTCGCATAGGAAAGCGCGCTCGTCGAGTTCCTCCGTGAGAACTGGAAAATCTTCGCATGGTGTCCAGCTGACATGCCAGGAGTACCCAGGGAACTTGCCGAGCACCACCTAAACTTGGATCCATTAGCGAGACCAATCAAACAACCTTTACGGCGTTTTTCGGAACCAAACCGTAAAGCCATGCTGTCAGAAATCAATCGACTACGAGAAGCTGGTTTTATCAAAGAAATATTCACAGAAGCCACATGGGTAGCAAATCCTGTGTTGGTGCCGAAGAAAAACACTAAGGTCCTTCGCATGTGCGTCGACTTTACGTGTCTCAATAAACATTGTCCAAAGGATCACTTTCCCCTCCCGAGGATCGATCAAATTATCGACTCCACGGCTGGATGTGAACGTATTTCCTTCCTGGACGCATATTCTGGTTATAACCAGATCAGATTGAAAGAAGAAGATGAAGTAAAGACAGCGTTTATTACACCTTACGGCGTGTTTTGCTACAGAACAATGCCCTTTGGTCTAAAAAAATGCGGGAGCAACATATCAGAGGATGATGCAGAAGTGTTTGGCGACACAGATTGGGAAAAACGTGCAAGTATACATCGACGATGTCGTCATAACATCAAAAAAGGGGGCAACGCTGATCGAGGATCTCAAGGAAACCTTTGACAACCTTGACAAATTCTGCCTCAAATTGAACCCGACGAAGTGTTCTTTTGGCGTCCCAGCAGGAGAACTTCTTGGGTTTCTAGTTTCAACAAGAGGGATTGAAGCAAATCCCGATAAAATACAAGCTATCGTAACAATGAGGAAGCCAACAAAGTTGAAAGAAATACAGCGACTAATCAAGCGAGTCGCAGCTTTGAGCAGATTCGTCGCTGATCGGGAGAAAAAGCGTTACCATTTTACGCTCTAATAAAGCAAGGAGATAAATTCCAGTGGAACGAAGAGGCCGACAGAGCTTTCGAGGATTTGAAGCGCACAATCTCGACACCACCAATTTTGGTGGCGCCGAAGGAAAAGGAACCTCTCCTGCTGTATATTGCAGCCACGCCCCAAGTGGTGAGCACGGTGCTAGTTGTCGAAAGAGAAGAAGAAGGAAAACTCCATGGAGTGCAAAGGCCAGTATATTTCATCAGCGAAGTTCTGTCGCCTTCCAAACAGCGGTACCCGCAGTACCAAAAACTAGCATATGGAGTAATTGCAACGGCAAGGAAGTTGCGCCACTATTTTTCGGCACACCCGATAATAGTAGTCAATGAAGCACCTCTCTCAAATATACTGAACAATCCAGAAGCTACAGGGCGTGTCTCCTTTTGGGGAATAGAACTTTCCCCTCGGGACATCACGTATGAAAAAAGAAAGGCAATCAAGTCGCAAGTTCTGCCAGATTTCATTGCAGAGTGGATGGAGCTACAAAACACGGGACCCCCAGATTTGTCGAGAACCTGGACCATGAACTTCGATGGGTCCAAGAGAGTAGAAGGAGCTGGCGCAGGAGTAGTACTTATATCACCTGAAGGCGACAAGTTGAAGTACGTCCTTCGGATGACGTTCCCTAACGCATCTAACAATGAAGCAGAATATGAAGCCCTCATACACGGGATGAAGATGGCGAAAGCTTGTGGTGCAACTCGACTAAAAATCTTTGGCGACTCAGAATTGGTGGCTCAGCAAGTTATGAACCAATGTGATGCAGTCAATGATAGCATGATGGCATACAAGGAGGTGTACAATGAGCTCGAGAAGCTGTTTGATGGATGCGAGGTAAACCACATCAGTAGATTGAGCAATGATGAAGCCGACGTTCTCGCAAACATCGGGTCGCAGTGCCTCCCAATCCCGCCAGGAGTATTTTGGGAAGAAATAGCGGAGAGATCCACGAAGCCAAAAAAGGTGCAGAAAAAAACAAAAGAAGAGAAAACTTCGGCACCCCTCAAAGAAACCACGGAGGATGAAGAGGACCAAGAGCTTGTGATGATGGTACAAATTCCTTGGATGCAAGCATATATATCATACATCCTCAGGAAAGAAATACCCGACGATCCAGTTGAGGCAAGGCGAGTTATTCGACGATCTAAAGCTTTTACAGTGATCAAAGGGGAATTATACAAGCGAAGTATATCAGGCGTCCTGCAAAGGTGTGTCACACCTGAAGAAGGAAGAATAATTCTGAAGGATGTATACGAAGGAAATATGTGGCCACCACGCAAGTAGTCGAGCTATTGCAGCCAAGGTTTTTCGAGCAGGATTCTATTGGCTGACAGCAATCGAGGATGCCAAGGAAATAGTAAGAACTTGCGACGCATGTCAAAGATTCGCCGCCAAACCTCACTCTCCAGCGGCGGAATTAACACCAATACCATTGTCGTGGCCCTTTGCCCAATGGGGACTTGATATGGTGGGCAAGTTGCACAAAGCTTCGCCAGGAGGATATGAGTACTTGCTGGTTGCTGTCGACAAATTCACCAAGTGGATAGAAGCAAAGCCGATAAATTCACCAGATGCAGCATCAGCAATAAAATTCGTGAAGGGCATAGTTTTTCGATTTGGAGTACCTCATAGCATTGTCACAGACAATGGCAGCAACTTTACATCAAAGGAGTTCAAGGCATACTGTGCAGAGGTAGGCATCAAATTGCACTTCGCGTCAGTTGCACATCCTCAAACCAATGGTCAAGTCGAGAAAGCCAATGGCATCATCTGCAATGGCATCAAGAAACGCCTATTAGGACCACTGGAAAAAGCACGACATACCTGGCCAGAAGAACTACCAAGTGTGTTATGGAGCATCCGAACAACACCAAATACAGCGACACAGGAGACCCCGTTTTTCCTCGTCCATGGAGCAGAGGCAGTACTGCCAATAGAAATAGAGCACGACTCCCCTAGAGTCACAGAGTATAATGAAGAAGCTTCCAGGAAAGCATTGGAAGACGACGTCGACGCACTCGACGAAGCTCGAGACGAAGTATTATCAAGGGTAACCAAATATCAGCAGGACCTGAAAAATTACCACAGTCGACGTTTGAGACCAAGATCTTTTCAAGTCGGAGACTTAGTTTTGCGACTCAATCAAGAACGCACTGAAAAACTCGAGTCGCCATGGTTGGGACCTTACGTTGTCACAGAAGTCATCAACGGAGGCGCATACAGGATCAAGGACAAGAAGACGGAGGTTCCCGAGAAAAACCCTTGGAACATAGCACAGCTCAGGCGGTTCTACGCCTAGAGTCGAAATATAGTCCTTCTCTGTAAAAATACAATGTACTGAAACGCCAGCGAGTTTTCAGACGCACTCTTTTCCTTTTCGGGGCACCGAGTGGGGCCGGAAAGGTTTTTAATGAGGCGGGCTCGCGGCGCTGCAATATAATAAAGATAGTGGAGATATATTTCTTATTCTTCGACACGCTCGGGGGCTCAACGCCTTCAAGTCTCAAAATACGTACAATATAGACAAATTAGACTTACCAAAATATTTCGCCTTGGTACACTAAATACCTCGCCAAATATCGGAAGCTAATAAAATTACAAATATAGTGTACCGCCCAAAAAACTTACTGCTTTGGTCTAAGAACCTTGCAACAAAAATATAGAACTTTGACACCACAAGACTCGGGGGCTTTCAACCCATCAATGAAAAAACAGAGGTATCTTATTATGACAGGAGGAAAAGTCTTCGAGATGGAAAAACAGTACAACTCTAGCCAGAAGGCTCGGGGGCTCCAGCAATATAGAGCAGTTTACAATATACAACAAATTTCTTTGGAAATCAAAAAAAGATACAGACATAATGTTGTTCAATATAGTACAAATCAGTCAAAACCTAAAATACTATCTATGGACAAGCCTCTGGTTGTCTTATGTTCAGCATAGGACCCCTTGACGAAGAATTCTGAGTCCATCCGAAGAAGCTCATCTATCATCGATTCAGCCACAGGAGTTACCATCTCATTGATTGAGTCGATATCATTCTTTCGCCGCGATTTTTTGGCCAGGCAATCAGCAACAATCTTCGTCAGGTCTAATTTTGGATGGCAAATATTTATCATAATCATGGCGAACCTCGCTCCAGCTGTCAATTGAGCTCGCACAAAATTATGAATGCGAGGAGCATCTCTGAATACCTCCAATAATTCAGGAAGAGTTTTGGGAACTTCATTTCGAGGAAACAAAGTCCTGTAAACAAGGGTTAATGTTGTCGTGCAAAAGTTGAGAAATTCGCGCACTTGGCAAGCACGATCTTGAAACCTGACAATTTGCTGGGTTCGTTCAGGGGAGGCCCAGAATAAACAGCCATGGTTAAGGGAAAGATTGACGAGAAGATTTGTTCTCTCGTTCACCCTTCGATCTTCGGCGGCAGCATCAAGAACCAAGCCTATTAAGCGACACGACAAGAAATCTGAAGGGGGGCACAACAAAGTAAAGAGGAGGCATTGCGAGGTTAGAAAAACATACCTAACATATCTGTGCTAGCCTCCAACATTAGCTCGAGCATGCTATTTTCTCGGGTAGTGGCTCCCTTTGCTTCCAATACAGCAGTATCCTTGGCAGCCACAGCTTCTTTGGCTTGTTGGAGAGCAAGTTTTTCTTGTTCAGATGCCTTTCGAGACTGTTCCATCATTGCCAGAGTTTGCTTCTTCATGGACTGAAGTTGTTGTCGAAGTTCTTGCAAATCCTCCGAGAAATGTTTGCTCGAAGAACCTTCAAGGGGGTCGGTATCAACTATCATTTTCTTCGAGAAGGAAGAAGCAGGAGAAGCATCGGCAGAGCAAGGATTGGTCGAATAGTTGTCAAATATTAACTGGAAAAGAAAGCGCCAGGATCAATGATAGTGCCAGAGGGAATTTCATTAATTTCTAGAAATATTTACATAGGCATTACAAAAGAAGTGTCTCCTAAAGGGTTACCAGGATAATTGTCGCCATAGCTAAATTGGCGACAAGGGCAAAAGAAACAGAGAAAGAAAAAACAAAGAGGCATGCAACTAGACCTCCGGCCTTGATGAGCTAGGAGTTGAAGCTGGTTTGATCCCGAGATAGGCCAAGATTTTCTTCGTGTTGGGCTTGGCTGCCTTAATCAACGACCTCCATCTTGACTGCTCTATCTGATCGGTGTCGCCAACCTTCATCCAATCAACAGTTTGTTGGCTGTCAGCGACCAGGGCAACAGTACTCTCGACAGCAATCTTCATGTTTTCCTGGCGCATCTTCAGTCCAAGGTCCTCTGACGAATTGAAGCTCTGGGCAAGGGCAAGGAAAGTCGGGGTCTCCTCTTTCTTCGGGAAGAAGTAGGGGAACAGCGTCGACAGTCCCGCATTAGCATTCGCCACGCCTTCACGAATTTCGGATCCATGAAGCTCCAAGTAAGAAAGTGCGTCAAGGAGAGGATCATTGTCGGGATTCTCCAGATCAAACTCTTGGTTTGTTTGGCCTGCCACAGGAAATAAACGTTGGTCAAAAACAAGAAACAGCAGGTCCACTAAAAAATAGAAGGGATCAATAATATTACCTTGAATGCGTCGACTTTGCGATTTAAGGCGCTTGAGAATCCCCTGCTCACGAGCAGCCTGTGCGGCTTTGTGCTCGTTTAAAGCAGTTTCAGCATCCTTAAGTCTCTTCTGCAGATCCTCGACACCAGCAGCTTTTGCTTTGGCTTCGTCAGCCTTTGCTTTGGCTTCGCTAGCAACAAGTTCGGCTTTCTTGCGGGCCGCTTCACTTTGCTCCACTTTTTGAGCAAGTGCGTCGGCACGTTTGTTGGCCTCTGCAAGTTTCTCTGTCGAAATAAAAAAGAAAAAAAGAAAGGTCAAAAAGGTTGCGACAAATGACAGGAGCAAGAAGTCAAAAACAACGACAGCAAAAAAGTTATTACCTTCAGCTCTGTTGGCATACTCACGGTACCCAATGAATTGGGATCCGATGCGGATAAGCTCTTTGATCATGGGCTGTCAAAGAAGAACAAAGAAAGAGAAATATCGGTATGAAAAAAGAGTGAAGGCGTGAAAAAGCAAAATAGAGGAAATATAGATATCGGCAAGAAAATGAAAAAACTTACATCATCCAAGAGCAGAGTAGAAGAGCTGCCCAATTGACGGGCAGGCTCAATAATCGTTTCAATCCTTGTCCTTTTTGGTGAAGGAGCAAGGGGGCTTGATGGCGGAGTAGTGGTGACGACGTTTCGTTGAGGAGGCGAGGATTCTTCTCCTTCAACTAGCGTGTCTGAGGTAAGTAAAGTATGTGACGTGCTCGTCCGAGGAGCCACATCAACAGTTGGTACTTCTTCCTCGTCATCGCTGCGATTAAAAATTGACAGCATAAAAAGCAAGACAAGATAAACATTTCAAGTACAGAAATAAGGAGAAATAAAAATGACTTACGAGCTGACGAGGGATTCAAGATAAGGATCATAAGCTGCCTTCTGATGAGAAGGGTCAACTTCTTCGGCTTTAGAAGTGCCGGAATCTTCGACATCGTTCCTCTTCCTTTTGCCTTTCGGGGAGACAGCAGGAGGAGGAGATTGTGTCGACGCAGTACCTTCGGAAGAACCCGCAGATTTTCGAGAATCCACGGGTTCATTCACAAAAGATGGAGTTTCCTGATTGTCATCAGTGACAATGGCCTTTCTTCGACTTCTCCACCTTCAGGGAGAGGAGGAAGCGAGACAAGGTCTGGATGATTCTGTGCAAAACAAAACAGGGAGCAATATGAGAAATAAAGTTACAAAAAAGATAGCAAAGCAACAACAAGACAATTAGTCAAAGATTACCTCGGGAAGTGGATTGGCGGCGCTGAATGGCGTCACTCGACAAGAAGAAGGAGCAGCATCTTTTTTGCTGAGAGATGAAATTTTTCGGACAAGTCTTTCTAAGTCCTTGACCTCCAAATTCACCGACAGCCGATCTACGTCCTTGTCGCCGGCATATTTCCAGAGAGGATGCTTGCGAGCCTGAAGCGGCTGCACCCTAGTCCTAAGAAAGTATGCAGTGATTTGGACACCTGATAACTCCTTGCCGCGAGTATTTTGTAACTCGTGGATACGAGCCATCAAGGTTTCTGTCGACGCCCTTTCTTCTTCGGTGGCCTCCGCGTCCCATGAGCGGCGGCGAAAGATTTTTTCGGCGCCATCAAAAGGAGGGATGTTGTCTTCTGCGCATCCGTGGTTCTCCTCCTGAATGTACAACCACTTCTTGCGCCATCCTTGAACTGAGTCAGGAAGCTTGACGTCGAAGTAGTCGACTGTGGGTCGAACAGAAATTACAACGCCACCTATATTATAGGCGACATTGGGCGAGCCATTGCGGCGGCAGAAGAAAATGCGCTTCCATAGCGCCCAGTTAGGCTGGACGCCAAGGAAGGCCTCGCACAAAGTAATGAAAATGGAGATGTGGAGGATTGAATTCGGTGTGAGGTGGTGGAGTTGAAGACCGTAGATAAAAAGAAGTCCACGGAGAAAAGGATGAATGGGGGCGGAAAGACCGCGGATGAGGTGGTCGACAAAACTTACCCGGTACCCCATTGGAGGGGTTGGGTAGCTTTCCTCGCTGGGGAAGCGCAATGCCTGGGGTTTCTTGCTGATCCCCAGCTTCTTCAGCATGTTGACGTCTTGAGTGGAAATTTTGGATCTTTCCCACTCCGCCGTTCCGAGATCCACGGCGGCCATGGAGGATTCCGGCGTGCTGTGCCTTGTCAAGCGACGAGGTGGCATCAACAATGGCGCAGGATTCACAGCAGGGAGGCAAAGAGCTTAGGAAGCTGTGGATTGCAGGAGAAATTTGCAGCTGAGAGAAGGAAGACGGCGCGGGTGGAAGTGTCCAAGGAGGAAGAAGATGAATTTATATAGGGGTGCGGTGAAACGACGAACCGTTGGATAAGGAAAATGTGTGATAGATGATAGCCACGTGGCATCAAGGGTAAAAAAGTAATTCAACGTCGCGGAAGTTACGGTGCGTGCGCCAGAAAAAGCGGAGGACGTGTGTCCCCCACTTGCACGACGTGTCAAGATAGTGGATTAATTGGGCCCACATGGCGGCGAGAAAAGGCTTGTCGAAAATTTTTGACAGGCAATCGTGGCTATCGTCAGCAACAACGTCATCTTGACAGAAGGTAAAATTTGACTCAACAGTTTCATAAAAGGCGACACGGAAAAATAATGATTGAGCCTTTGATCAAATACAAGTTTTTGATCAAATGCTCGGGGGCTACTTTGGAAAAAAGAAAAAGATCTAGAAAGACAAAATAGAAGTGACATGAGCCTATGACCAAATACAAATATTTGTTCATAGCCTCGGGGGCTACTCCCATCGGGAGCGCTGTTCGCGCACCCGAGAAATTGAAAAACTTCGGGAGATAAAAGGAGAATATAGCGGCATGAGGCGTGGAGCCTACAACCAAGAACAAGTCCTTGGCTGTAGCCTCGGGGCCTACACCCATCGGGAACGCTGTTCGCGTGCCCGATGAAATTATAAAAGAAAGAAAGAAAGAGAAAAAAGAAAGATAGAAGAGCAAAAGAGTATATTTCGAGTTATAACTAACTCTACAGATACTCCCATCGGGAGAGCAATATAAGTCATCTTTGACTCGATAAAATGTGCCATTCCAACAGCCGGAAAAGCACTCGACAATATATTCTCAGAACGCCAAAGTTGCGATCAATTTCTGAATGCCGCAAATTTGCGAAGGTAAGACCCCAGATCCGTTCTGCTGGGCATGGCATCGCCGAAGACTGCGCTCACATTTTTATCCGTATCAACAGATACGAAGAAAAATCCTAACGGACGCGTTAGGTACCCGATAAATTTTACTGGGACTCGACAGAATGGTAAGACCTTAAGCGGCGCCTGTCGAAGTTTGCACCAGTATCCCGAGGTCATGTCCAGGGACGTGATCTCGAAGTAGGTTTTTGCGGATTGCCACGAGAGCAGTTAACTAGTACCTGATCCGTCAGATGAACTAGCCCCAACTACCATTATCCCTGTACAATATAGAATTTTATGAGAAGAAATATAGGAAAGTCGAAGCTGTCGAATAAAAATAAACAGTGGAGATTTTCCCTGACTCTACGATTCAAGCAAAATCTCGGGGGCTACTGACATAGGCATCCCAAATGGGCCTGCCGAAGATAGTACCCGGGGTTTACTGAAGGCCCACTACCCGAAGAATAAGAAGATTCGGGAGCCCAAGATATATTTAAGGAAAGATAGAGTTGTAATAGGAAGTGTTATTTGTAATCTTGCGGGATGAGTTGGAAACTTTCCCGGACTATGTAACTTGTACTATACGAATCCCTCGGCTCCACCTCCTATATAAGGGGGAGTCGAGGGACACAGAGATCATCGAATCATTGTTTACAAACCCTAGTTTTCATAATCGTCGAGTACTTTTCGGCTGAAACCTTCGAGATCTACTTGCCCTCTACTTCCAACTAAACCCTAGCCTACAATACATAGGCATTGACAAGTTGATACCTTGTCACCGGGGCAGAGGCGGTGGAACTTTTTGGAGACTCAAAATTGGTGATTTCTCAGCTCATGGAGGAATACAAATGTGAGAGCGAGTCGCTCTACCCATTGTGGATGCAATGCCGTGATATGATGGCACAATTTAGGTACATAAACTTCAATTGGATCCCGAGGTCGCAAAATACCGAAGCAAACGATCTCGCACAGATGGCGTCGGGCTACAAGGACGTAGCAGAAGGAGCCGATGTTCAGGTACAGTTCCTGGAACTGGATGACTAGAGAGCCGATATCTTCAATTACTTAAAAGATCCGGATCGGGGGGCACCTAAACGGATAAGATACAAGGCTATGAAATATGTCCTTATAGGAGATGACATGTTCTACAGGACTTTGGAAGGGTTACTTCTCAAATGCCTGGGACCAGCCGAGTCGAATCGGCTCTTGCACGAGGTACACAAAGGCGCCTGTGGAACTCACCAGTCGGCTCATAAGATGAAGTGGCTGATCATGCGATCAGGGTTTTACTGGCCCACCATGCTTGAGGATTGCTTTAGGTACTATAAAGGGTGTCAAGCATGCCAAATGTTCGGGAAAATTCAGACGGTACCCGCATCAGCAATGAACCCCATCATCAAGCCTTGGCCATTTTGAGGTTGGGGCATGGATATGATCGGCAAAATCAATCCTCCATCAAGCAAAGGCCACGTATGGATCTTGGCCATTATAGATTACTTCACTAAATGGGTGGAGGCCGTCCCTATGAAGTCAGTAAAATCACAAGATGTTATCAATTTTGTGAAAGAACATGTCATTCGTAGATTCGGGATTCCCCAGACCATCACGACCGATGGAGGTTCGGTCTTCATTTCCAAAGAGTTTAGAAAGTTCTGCGAGGACATGGGAATCAAGTTGATCCGATCGTCTCCATACTATGCTCAAGCAAATGGACAAGCTGAAGCGTCCATCCAGAGCCTTATCAAGCTGATTAATAGAAAGGTTGACGAGCACCCTAGACGTTGGCATGAGGTATTGTCAGAGGCTTTGTGGGCTTATCGCATGTCATGTCATGGAGCAATAAAAACCTCACCATACAATTTGGTCTACGGACAAGAAGCCGTATTGCCCTGGGAAATTACGGCTGGCTCGAGACGTGTTACGTTTCAGAATGATTTAACAACTGAAGAATATGCAGCCCTGATGAGTGATAGCATTGAGGATCTAACGGAACACAGACTTTGGTCGCTTGAGAAGATTAAAGAGAACAAAGCCAAGGTAGCTCGCGCATACAATAAGAAGGTGAGACCAAAGGAGTTCCAAGTTGGTGATCTGGTATGGGAAGCTGTACTGCCATTGGGGACTAAGGATGCAGTGTATGGTAAATGGTCTCCAAACTGGCACGGCCCGTACAGAGTCGGCCAAGTTTTAAAGGGTAACGCATACATGCTCGAGGAGCTGAACGGTGTGAAATTTCCAGTAGCCGTCAATGGTCAGCATCTCAGGAAATATTTCCCAAGCATGTGGGATGACGGACAGTGAAATATGGGGGCCGATGCATGAAATCGGCCAGTAAAAAAATATAATATATACATACAAAGTACAACCGATGCACAGACATCGACTTCAGACTAAAAAGCCGATGCACAGACATCGACTCTAGAGGTACAAGCTCATGCTAGCAGTTATCAGATTACATAGAGAGGCTCTACTAAAGGAATGCCTCGAGGGCATGGAGGGCGTCAGCACGGACACGATCCACCTCGGCGATCTCGGCCTCGTCATCTTCGTCCTTGCCTATCACCAGCTGTTTGTTCAGGGCACGTATTTTGGCCAGATCAGTCTTCAGTTCAGCTTTGAGGCCTTCTGCTCCCTCTTGGGAGCATGCAATAAGGGCTTCCTTATCATGGATGAGCTGTTTGGTTGCCCGGACCCTCTCTTCAAGGTCCTCCAACTCCTTTCGCAAGGTCTCAAGTTCAGCAGTGCTGACAGAGGTGTCAGTTTTGACGTCCAAGGCTGCCTTTTTCTCATTAAGCCGCTGACATTTGTCTGCAATATCGGCTTTCAGCGGAAGCTGGGCATGGCGTAGGTCGATTCTCTGACGAGCTAACTTCACCCTTGACCTGTAGGCAGACAGAGTCACAACTGGCCAGAGTTTCACCTGCAACGTCACCGGGTGACAAGGTATTAACTTGTCAATGCCTATGGATTGTAGGCTAGGGTTTAGTTGGAAGTAGAGGGCAAGTAGATCTCGAAGGTTTCAGCCGAAAAGTACTCGACGATTATGAAAACTAGGGTTTGTAGACAATGATTCGATCATTTCTGCGTCCCTCGACTCCCCCTTATATAGGAGGCGGAGCCGAGGGATTCGTGCCGTACAAGTTACAGAGTCCGGGAAGGTTTCTAACTCATCCCGCAAGATTACAAATAAGACTTTCTATTACAACTCTAGCTTTCCTTAATAATATCTTGGGCTTCCGAATCTTCTTATTCTTCGGGTAGTGGGCCTTCAGTAAACCCCGGGTACTATCTTCGGCAGGCCCATTTGGGATGCCTATGTCAGTAGCCCCCGAGATTTTGCTTGAATCGCAGAGTTAAGGAAAATCTCCACTGTTTATTTTTATTCGACAACTTCAACTTCTCTATATTTCTTCTCATAAACTTCTATATTATACAGGGATAATGGTAGTTGGGGCTAGTTCATCTGATGGATCAGGTACTAGTTAACTGCTCTTGTGGTAATCCGCAAAAACCTACTTCAAGATCACGTCCCTGGACATGACCTCGGGATACTGGTGTAAACTTCGACAGGTGCCGCTCAAGGTCTTACCATTCTGTCGAGTCCCAGTAAAATTTATCGGGTACCTAACGCGTCCGTTAGGATTTTTCTTCGTATCTGTTGATACGGATAAAAGTAGCAGAGCGCAGTCTTCGGCGATGCTACGCCCAGCAGAACGGATCTGGGGTCTTACCTTCGCAAATTTGCGGCATTCAAAAATTGATCGCAACTTTGGCGTTCTGAGAATATATTGTCGAGTGCTTTTTCGGCTGTTGGAATGGCACATTTTATCGAGTCAAAGATGACTTATATTGCTCTCCCGATGGGAGTATATGCAGAGTTATTTATAACTCGAAATATACTCTTTTGCTCTGCTATCTTTCTTTTTGCTCTTTCATTCTTTTCTCGTCTTCTTTCTTCTCTCTTTTTTTTTATGATTTCATCGGGCACGCGAGCAGCGTTCCCGATGGGAGTAGCCCCCGAGGCTACAGCCAAGGACTTGTACTTGGTTGTAGGCTCCACGCCTTATGCCGCTATATTTTCTTTTTATCTCCCGAAGTTTTATAATTCCTCGGGTGCGCGAACAGCGCTCCCGATGGGAGTAGCCCCCGAGGCTATGAGCAAATATTTTGTATTTGATCATAGGCTCACGCCATTTCTATTTTGTCTTTCTGGATCTTTTTTCTTTTTTCCAAAGTAGCCCCCGAGCATTTGATCAAAAACTTGTATTTGATCAAAGGCTCAGCATTATTTTTCCATGTCACCTTTTATGAACTTGGAGAGTCGAATTTCTTCCTCTGCCAAGGTGACGTTATTGCTGACGATAGCCACGATTGCGATCCAAAAATCGCGAGAAGCCTTCTCCCACTGCCTTGCGGGCCCAATTGATCCACTATCTTGACACGTCGTGCAAGTGGGGGACACACGTCCTCCGCTTTTTCTGGCGCACGTACCGTAACTTCCCCAACATTGAATTACTTTTTTACCCTTGTTGCCACGTGGCTATCATCTGCCACACACTTTCCTTATCCAACGGTCCGCCGGTTCACCGCACCCCTATATAAGATCGTCTTCTTCCTCCTCGAGCACTTCCGCTCGCGCCGTCCTCCTTCTCTCATCTGCAAATTTCCTCCTGCGATCCTTAACCTCCTAAGCTCCTCACCTCCAAGCTGCAAACCCTGCGCCATTGTTGATGCCACCGCGTCGATTGACAAGGCACAGCACGCCGGAATCCTCCATGGCCACCGTGGATCTTGGGGCTGCGGAGTGGGGAAGATCGAAAATTTCCACTCAAGACATCAACATGCTGAAGAAGCTGGGGATCAGCAAGAAACCCAAGGCATTGTGCTTCCCCAGTGAGGAGAGCTACCCAACCCCTCCAATGGGGTACCGGGTAAGTTTTATCGATCACCTCGTCCGCGGTCTGTCCGCCCCCATTCATCCTTTTCTCCGTGGACTGCTTTTTATCTACGGTCTGCAACTCCACCACCTCACGCGAAACTCCATTCTTCACATCTCCATTTTCATCACTCTTTGCGAGGCCTTCCTTGGCGTCCAGCCTAACTGGGCGCTATGGAAGCGCATTTTCTTCTGTCGCCGTAATGGCTCTCCCAATGTTGCCTATAATATAGGCGGCGTTGTAATTTCTGTTCGGTCCACTGTCGACTACTTCGATGTTAAACTCCCCGACTCAGTTCAAGGATGGCGCAAGAAGTGGTTGTACATTCAGGAGGAAAACCACGGATGTGCTGAGGACAACATCCCTCCTTTTGATGGTGCCGAGAAAATCTTTCGCCGCCACTCCAGGGATGCAGAGGCTACCGATGAAGAAAAAGCGTCGACAGAAGCCTTGATGGCTCGCATCCACGAGTTACAAAATACTCGCGGCAAAGAATTATCGGGTATCCAAATCACTGCATACTTTCTTAGGACTAGAGTGCAGCCACTTCAAGCTCGCAAGTATCCTCTCTGGAAATATGCTGGCGAGAAGGATGAAGATCGGCTGTCGGTGGATTTGGAGGTCAAAGACTTGGAAAAGCTTGTCCGAAAAATCTCGTCTCTCAGCAAAAAAGATCCTGTCCCTGCTTCTTGTCGTGTAAAACCATTCAGCGCCGCCAATCCACTCCCCAAGGTAATCTTTGTCTATTGTCTTGTTGTTGCTTTGCTATCTTTTTTGTAACTTCTTTTCTGACGTCTCTCCCTGTTTTATTTTGCACAGAATCATCCAGACCTTGTCTCGCTTCCTCCTCTTCCTGAAGGTGGAGAAGTCGAAGAAAGGGCCATTGTCACTGATGACAATCAAGAAGCTCCGTCTTTTGTGAATGAACCCGTGGATTCTCGAAAATCTGCGGGATCTTCCGATGGCACTGCGTCGGCACTATCTCCTCCTCCCACTGTTTCTCCAAAAGGCAAAAGGAAGAGGAATGACGTCGAAGATTCCGGCACTTCCAAAGCCGAAGAAGTTGATCCTTCACATCAGAAGGCAACTTATGATCCTTATCTTGGATCCCTCGTCAGCTCGTAAGTCATTTTTATTTCTCCTTATTTCTGTACTCGAAATTTTTGTCTTATCTTGCTTTTTATGCTGTCGATTTTTAATCACAGCGATGATGAGGAAGAAGTACCAACTTTTGACGTGGATCCTCGGACGAGCACGTCACATACTTTACTTGTCTCGGATACGCCAGTTGAAGGAGAAGAATCCTCGCCTCCTCAACAAAACGTCGTCACCACTACTCCGCCATCAAGCCCCCTTGCTCCTTCACCAAAAAGGACAAGGATTGAAACGATCATTGAGCCTGCCCCTCAATTGGGTAGCTCTTCTACTCCGCTCTTGGATGATGTAAGTTTTTTAATTTTCTTGCCAATATCTATATTTCCTCTATTTGCTTTTTTACGCCTTCATTCTTTTTCCATACCGATGTTTCTCTTTCTTTGTTCTTCTTTGACAGCCCATGATCAAAGAGCTTATTCGCATCGGATCCCAATTCATTGGGTACCGTGAGTATGCCAGCAGAACTGAAGGTAATAACTTTTTTTTGCTGTCGTTGTTTCTGACTTCTTGCTCCTGTTTTTTGTCGCAATTTTGACCTTTCTTTTCTATTTCGACAGAGAAACTTGCAGATGCCAACAAGCTTGCCGACACTCTTGCTCAAAAACTGGAGCAAAGTGAAGCGGCCCGCAAGAAAGCCGAACTTGTTGCTAGCGAAGCCAAAACAGAGGCTAATGAAGCCAAGGAAAAAGCTGCTAGTGTCGAGGAACTGCAGAAGAGACTTGAAGATACTGAAACTGCTTTAGACGAGCACAAAGCCGCACAGGCTACTCATGAAAAGGGGATCCTCAAGCGCCTGAATTCGCAAAATCGGCGCTTCCAAGGTAATTTTATCGATCCCTTCTATTTTTATAGGACCTGCTTTTTCTTGCTTTTGACCAACGTTTATTTCCTATTGCAGGCCAAACAAACCAAGAGTTTGATCTGGAGAATCCCGACAATGATCCTCTCCTTGACGCACTTTCTTATTTGGAGTTTCATGGATCCGAAATTCGTGAAGGCGTGGTGAATGCTGACGCAGGATTGTCGAAGCTATTCCCCTACTTCTTCCCGAAGAAAGAGGAGCCCAAGACTTTCCTTGCCCTTGCCCAGAGCTTCAATCCATCAGAGGACCTTGGGCTGAAAATGCGCCAGGAGAACATGAAGATTGCTGTCGAGAGCACTGTTGCCTTGGTCGCTGACAGCCAACAAACTGTTGACTGGATGAAGGTTGGCGACACCGAGTAGATAGAGCAAACACAATGGCGGTCTTTGATCAAGGCAGCCAAGCCCAATACGAAGAAAATTCTGGCCTATCTCGGGATCAAGCCATCTTCAACTCCTAGCTCATCGAGGCCGGAGGTCTAGTTGCATGCCTCTTTGTTTTTTGCTTTCTCTATCTCTTTTGCCCTTGTCGCCAATTTAGCTGTGGCGACAATTATCCTGGTAGTCCTTTTGGAGAAACTTCTTTTGTAATGTCTATGTAAATTTTTCTACAAATTAATGAAATTCCTTCTGGCACTATCATTGATCCTGGCACTTTCTTTTCCAGTTAATATTTGATAACTATTCGACCAATCCTTGCTCTGCCGATGCTTCACCTGCTTCTTCCTTCTCGAAGAAAATGCTAGTTGATGACGACCCCCTTGAAGGTTCTTCGAGCAAACATTTGTCGGAAGATTTGCAAGAACTTCGACAACAACTTCAATCCATGAAGAAACAAACTCTGGCAATGATGGAACAATCTCGGAAAGCATCCGAACAAGAAAAACTTGCTCTCCAACAAGCCAAAGAGGCTATGGCTGCCAAGGATACTGCTGTATTGGAAGCAAAGGTAGCCACTACCCGAGAAAATAGCATGCTCGAGCTAATGTTGGAAGCTAGCACAGATATGTTAGGTATGTTTTTCCAACCTCACAATGCCTCCTCTTTATTTTGCTGTGCCCCCCTTTCAAATTTCTTGCCTTGTCGCTTAATAGGCTCGGTTCTTGATGCTGCCGCCGAAGATCGAAGAGTAAACGAGAGAACAAATCTTCTTGTCAATCTTTCCCTTAACCATGGCTGTTTATTCTGGGCCACCCCTGAACGAACCCAGCAAATTGTCAGGTTCCAAGATCGTGCTTGCCAAGTGCGCGAATTTCTCAATTTTTGCACGACAACATTAACCCTTGTTTACAAGACTTTGTTTCCTCGAAATGAAGTTCCCAAAACTCTTCCTGAATTGCTGGAGATATTCAGAGATGCTCCCCGCATTCTTAATTTTGTGCGAGCTCAATTGACTGCTGGAGCAAGGTTCGCCATGATTATGATAAATATTTGCCATCCAAAATTAGACCTGACGAAGATTGTTGCTGATTGCCTGGCCAAGAAATCGCGGCGAAAAAATGATATTGACACAATCAATGAGATGGTAACTCCTGTGGCCGAGTCGATGATAGATGAGCTTATTCGGATGGACTCAGAATTCTTCGTCAAGGGGTCCTATGCTGAACATAAAACAACCAGAGGCTTGTCCATAGATAGTATTTTAGGCTTTGACTGATTTGTACCATATTGGAAAACATTGTGTCTGTATCTTTTTTGATTTCTTTTTTATTTCCGAAGAAATTTGTTGTATATTGTAAAGTGCTCTATATTGTTGGAGCCCCCGAGCCTTCTGGCTAGAGTTTGTACTGTTTTTTTCATCTCGAAGATTTTTCCTCTTGCCGTAAGAAGATATCTTTATTTTTTCACCAAATAGGTTGCAAGCCTCCGAGTATCTTAATGTCGAAGTTCTATATTTTTGTTGCGAGGTTCTTAGACCAAAGCAGTAAGATTTTTGACGTGTACACTATATTTATAATTGTTAGCTTCCGATTTTTATATTTGGCGAGGTATAAGTGTACCAAGGCGAAATATTTCGGTAAGTCTAGTTTGTCTATATTGTACGTATTTTGAGACTTGAAGGCGTTGAGCCCCCGAGCGTGTCGAATAATAAGAAGTATATCTCCACTATCTTTATTATATTTGCAGCACCGCGAGCCCGCCTCATTAAAAACCTTTCCGGCCCCACTCGGTGCCCCGAAAAGGAAAAGAGTGCGTCTGAAAACTCGCGGGCGTTTCAGTACATTGTATTTTTACAGAGAA
The DNA here is from genome assembly GCF_019359855.2 of Lolium perenne. Taxonomy (NCBI): domain Eukaryota; kingdom Viridiplantae; phylum Streptophyta; class Magnoliopsida; order Poales; family Poaceae; genus Lolium; species Lolium perenne. Next base: position 326,998,189 of record NC_067245.2, read on the forward strand.
GGACTATATTTCAGCTATAGGCGTAGAACCGCCTGAGCTGCGCTACGTTCCAGGGGTTTTTCTCGGGAGCCCCTGTCTTCTTGTCCTTGATCCTGTATGCGCCTCCGTCGATGACTTCCGTGACAACGTAAGGCCCCAACCATGGTGATTCGAGCTTCTCAGTACTTTTTTGATTTAACCGCAAGACCAAATCCCCAACTTGAAAAGATCTTGGTCTTAACCGTCGACTGTGGTAGTTTTTGAGGTCTTGCTGGTATTTGGTGACTCGTGAAAGTACTTCATCGCGAGCTTCGTCGAGTGCGTCCATATCATCCTCCCGAGCTTTTTGTGATGTTTCTTCGTCATACTCTGTTACCCTTGGAGAATCATGCTCTATTTCAATTGGTAGTACTGCTTCGACTCCGTGGACGAGAAAAAACGGAGTTTCTTGTGTCGCCGAATTTGGTGTTGTTCGGATGCTCCACAAAACACTTGGCAATTCCTCTGGCCAAGTATGTAGAGCTTTTTCAAGCGGTCCTAGCAGGCGCTTTTTGAGGCCGTTGCAGATGATACCATTGGCTTTCTCGACTTGTCCGTTAGTTTGCGGGTGCCCAACTGACGCAAAGTGCAATTTAATGCCTACTTCTGCGCAGTATTCCTTGAATTCCTTGGATGTGAAGTTTAAACCATTATCTGTAACAATGCTATGAGGCACCCCAAACCAAAAAACGAGGCCTTTCACAAACTTTATTGCCGACGCTGCATCTGGTGAATTTATTGGCTTCGCTTCTACCCACTTGTTGAATTTGTCAATGACCAGCAAGTACTCATATCCTCCTGGCGAAGCTTTGTGCAACTTGCCCACCATATCAAGTCCCCATTGGGCAAAGGGCCACGACAATGGTATTGGTGTTAATTCCGCCGCTGGAGAGTGAGGTTTTGCGGCAAATCTTTGACACGCGTCGCAAGTTCTTACTATTTCCTTGGCATCCTCGATTGCTGTCAACCAATAGAATCCTGCCCGAAAAACTTTGGCTGCAATAGCTCGACTACTTGCGTGGTGGCCACATATTCCTTCGTGTACATCCTTCAGAATTATTCTTCCTTCCTCGGGTGTGACACACCTTTGCAGAACGCCTGAAATACTTCGCTTGTATAACTCCTCTTTGATCACTGTGAAAGCTTTGGATCGTCGAATAATTCACCTGGCCTCAACTGGATCGTCGGGTATTTCTTTCCTGAGGATATATGATATATACGCTTGCATCCAAGGAACTTCTACCATCATCACAAGTTCTTGGTCCTCTTCATCCTCCGTGGTTTCTTTGAGGGGCGCCGAAGTTTTTCCTTCCTTTGCTTTTTTCTGCACCTTTTTCGGCTTCGTGGATCTCTCCGCTATTTCTTCCCAAAATACTCCTGGTGGGATTGGGAGGCACTGCGACCCGATGTTTGCGAGAACGTCGGCTTCATCATTGCTCAATCTACTGATGTGATTTACCTCGCATCCATCAAACAACTTCTCTAGCTCATTGTACACCTCCTTGTATGCCATCATGCTATCGTTGACTGCGTCACATTGGTTCATAACCTGCTGAGCCACGTCGCCAAAGATTTTTAGTCGATTTGCACCGCAAGCTTTCGCCATCTTCATCCCGTGTATGAGGGCTTCATATTCTGCTTCATTGTTGGATGCGTTAGGGAACGTCATCCGAAGGACGTATTTCAATTTGTCGCCTTCGGGTGATATAAGTACTACTCCTGCGCCAGCTCCTTCCGCTCTCTTGGACCCATCGAAGTTCATGGTCCAAGTTCTCGACAAATCTGGGGGTCCCGTGTTTTGTAGCTCCATCCACTCTACAATGAAATCTGGCAGAACTTGCGACTTGATTGCCTTTCTTTTTTCATACGTGATGTCCCGAGGGGAAAGTTCTATTCCCCAAAGGGAGACACGCCCTGTAGCTTCTGGATTGTTTAGTATATTTGAAAGAGGTGCTTCGTTGACTACTATTATCGGGTGTGCCGAAAAATAGTGGCGCAACTTCCTTGCCGTTGCAATTACTCCATATGCTAGTTTCTGGTACTGCGGGTACCGCTGTTTGGAAGGCGATAAAACTTCACTGATGAAATATACTGGCCTTTGCACTCCATGGAGTTTTCCTTCTTCTTCTGTTTCAACAACTAGCACCGTGCTAACCACTTGGGGTGTGGCTGCAATATACAGCAGGAGAGGTTCCTTTTCCTTCGGCGCCACCAAGATTGGTGGTGTCGAGATTGTGCGCTTCAAATCCTCGGAAGCTCTGTCGGCCTCTTCGTTCCACTGGAATTTCTCTCCTTGCTTTATCAGAGCGTAAAATGGTAACGCTTTTTCTCCCAGCCTGGCGACGAATCTGCTCAAAGCTGCGACTCGCCCAGTTAGCTGTTGTATTTCTTTCAACTTTGTTGGCTTCCTCATTGTTACGATAGCTTGTATTTTGTTGGGATTTGCTTCAATCCCTCTTGCTGAAACTAGAAACCTCAGAAGTTCTCCTGCTGGAACGCCAAAAGAACACTTCGTCGGGTTCAGCTTGAGGCAGAATTTGTCGAGGTTGTCAAAGGTTTCCTTGAGATCCTCGATTAGCGTTGCCCCCTTTTTAGACATTATGACGACATCGTCGATGTATACTTGCACGTTTTTCCCAATCTGTGTCGCCAAACACTTCTGCATCATCCTCTGATATGTTGCTCCCGCGTTTTTTAGACCAAAGGGCATTGTTCTGTAGCAAAACACGCCATAAGGTGTGATGAACGCTGTCTTTACTTCATCTTCTTCTTTCAATCTGATCTGGTTGTAACCAGAATATGCGTCCAGGAAGGAAAGACGTTCACATCCAGCCGTGGAGTCGATAATTTGATCGATCCTCGGGAGGGGAAAGTGATCCTTTGGACAATGTTTATTGAGACACGTAAAGTCGACGCACATGCGAAGGACCTTAGAGTTTTTCTTCGGCACCAACACAGGATTTGCTACCCATGTGGCTTCTGTGTGCAACTCCTTGATAAAACCAGCTTCTCGTAGTCGATCGATTTCTGATAGCATGGCCTTGCGGTTTGGTTCCGAAAAACGCCGCAAGGGTTGTTTGATTGGTCTCGCTACACTACAAGAAAAGTTGCCATGGCCGACGAAGTTGAAGTCGCGCCGTGGTTGCTGGTGTACCATGGCCGACGATTTTGGGTCCCTCCGTGGTGCATGTCAAAACTTTTTTTTTCTCGTTTTTGAGGCCACCTAGCCCGACGAAAGCGGCCAAAACGTCGCGTATGGTGGCCCGGGATGTGGTGCATCTCGAAATCTCGGGTTCGCCGGCCGAGTCAATGCAAATCCGCACCGCCGAGGGATGTAGGGCCCAGATGGCAGCCTCTCTGGCATTGTTTTTTTTCTCGATCGCGCCATCTCGTTCAACGTTCTCCGATCGAGCCGTTTACGATGCAGGATCATGGGTCCCGCATGTCATCCTCTTTGAACCAAAATTCTTTCTATTCTTGGATTTTTTTTGACCCCCTGATTTCTGGCTACTTCCTTTTTCTTTCGATCTCTTGCCGCCTTGGAAACGTTGAGACCGCTGCTGCTAAATGGGACCCGCATGTCATCCTCTATGTGCAATCAACTTTCTTTTCTTGGAGTTTTTTTTGGCACCTCATATTTGGTCACTTGCCTTTTTTTCGATCCCCTGCCGCCTCTCAAACGGTGATACCGCTGCTGCTAAATGGGACCCGCATGTCATCCTCTATGTACTATAAAACTTTCTTTTCTTGGATTTTTTTTGGCACCTCATATTTGGTCACTTGCCTTTTTCTTTTGATCCCCTGCCGCCTCTCAAACGGTGATACCGCTGCTGCTAAATGGGACCCGCATGTCATCCTCTATGTGATATAAAAGTTTATTTTCTTGGATTTTTTGGCACCTCATATTTGGTCACTTGCCTTTTTCTTTCGATCCCCGCCGCCTCTCAAACGGTGATACCGCTGCTGCTAAATGGGACCCGCATGTCATCCTCTATGGACTATAAAACTTTCTTTTCTTGAATTATTTTTGGCTCCCGATATTTGGTCACTTGCCTTTTTCTTTCGATCCCCTGCCGCCTCTCAAACTGTGAGACCGCTGCAGCTAAATGGGACCCGCATGTCATCCTCTATGGGCAATCAACTTTCTTTTCTTGGAGTTTTTTTTGGCACCTCATATTTGGTCACTTGCCTTTTTCTTTCGATCTCATGCCACGTTTGAAACGTTGAGGAACCTGCTGGCTCATGGGACCCGCATGTCATCCTCTATGTGCTATAAAAGTTTCCTTTGTTGGATTTTTTTTCACCCTCTGATTTTTGGCTTGCCTTTTTATTTTGATCCCCTGCCCCCTTTGAAACGTTGAGTAAGCTGTTGGCTCAAGGGACCCGCATGTCATCCTCTATGTCCATCAACTTTCTTTTCTTGGATTTTGTTTCACCCCCTAATTACTAGCTACTTTCTTTTTCTTTTGATCTCAAGCCGCATTACAAACATTGAGACCGCTGCTGCAAAATGGGACCCACATGTCATCCTCTATGTACAATAAATCTTGGATTATTTTTGGCTCCTGATATTTGGTCACTTGCCTTTTTCTTTCGATCTCATGCCACCTTTGAAACGTTGAGTAAGCTGCTGGCTCATGGGTCCCGCATGTCATCCTCTACGAACAATAAAAGTTTCCTTTCTTGGAGTTATTTTTGACCCCTAATTTCTGGCTATTTGCCTTTTTCTTTTGATCCTCGCCCCTTTGAAACGATGAGGACGATGTTGGCAGGTCGGTCCCACATGTCATCCTCTATGAACAATAAAAGTTTCCTTTGGTGGATTTATTTTTGACCCCTAATTAATTTCTGGCTATTTCCTTTTTTTTTCTTTTGATCCCCTGCCGCCTTGGAATTGTTGAGAATGCTGCTGCCTCATTTTTCTTTTGGTCCTGTGCCGCCTTGGAAACGTTGAGACATTGCTACAAAATGGGACCCGCATGTCATCCTCTATGTACAATAAAGTTTCTTTTCTTGGATTATTTTTGGCTCGATATTATGTCACTTGGCTTTTTCTTTCGATCTCATGCCGACTTTGAAACGTTGAGGATGTCGCTGCCTCATGGGTCCCGCATGTCATCCTCTCGTAACGATAAATGTTTTCTTTTCTTGTATTTTTTTACCAACTGATTTTTGGCTTTTTTTATTTTCGGTCCCCCGCCGCCTTTGAAACGTTGACGACGCTGCCGGCTCATGGGTCCCCGATGTCGGCCCTCCCCGTACAAGAAACATGTGATATTTTATTTTGCGTACAATAAACGTTGTATTTCGCCTGAGCTATTGCAAACGGATAAATTAAATCTTTATATCTACATAAACAAACTTATATGTTGAATCTCCTTGTTTTTTGTTTTTGCGAAGCATAGGACTTTCTGGTTTTTTTTTTTGAGTAAAATCCGACCTTTCATGTTTTGGAGTGGGCTGAAATTGTACGAGTCAAAAGGCCCAGCAGGATAGTTCGAAGGCCCAGATGTCCAGATACAGCCCAATTGAAATCTTTCTTTTCGTGGATTTTTTTCACACCCTGATTTCTGGCTACTTCATTTTTCTTTCGGTCCCGTGCCGCCTTGGAAGCGTTGAGACCGCTGCTACAAAATGGGACCCGCATGTCATCCTCTATGTACAATAAAGTTTCTTTTCTTGGATTATTTTTGGCTCCGATCTTATGTCACTTGCCTTTTTCTTTCAATCTCATGCCGACTTTGAAACGTTGAGGAAGCTGCTGGCTCATGGGTCCCGCATGTCATCCTCTATGAACAATAAAAGTTTCATTTGTTTGATTTATTTTTTTCCCTAATTTCTGGCTATTTGCCTTTTTCTTTTGATCCTCGCCCCCTTTGAAACGATGACGACGCAGCTGGCAAGTCGGTCCCACATGTCATCCTCTATGAACAATAAAAGTTTCCTTTGATGGATTTATTTTTGACCCTAATTAATTTACGGCTATTTCCTTTTTTCTTTTGATCCCCTCGCCGCCTTGAAATAGTTGAGGATGCTGCTGCCTCATGGGTCCCGCATGTCATCCTCTCGTAAAGGTAAATGTTTCTTTTCTTGAATTTGTTTACCAACTGATTTTTGGCTTATTTTTTCTTTCGATCTCCCGCCACCTTTAAAACGTTGGACGACGTCTGGCTCATGGGTCCCCAATGTCACCTCCCCATACCGCAAATCCTCTTTCGCAAAGGTTGTATTTCTAGATAGATAAGGTGGATTCGAATCTGCCATGGTTCAGTGCAGCTCAGTGTAAGCCTTCTTGCACCGATTAATGGAAGTAGTGTATAGCAAGGTCAAGACATGTGGCTCGGTGTAATGAATCTATTTGAATCATGTTGTGGGTTCAATCTGATAGTTCTCTAACAGGTCAGCCAAAATAGAAATTAAGTTTTTTTCTAAAACGGAAATGCAAATTAAGATGAACACAAACATTAGTTATCATAATAGCTGATCATACATACATACTTGCTAAGAGCAAAAGCTTGCCAGAGTTTTACCACCCGTACAATTAATTAGCAGTTCAGATAAGATAACCTTATATAAGTATAACTACAAATGCATTTGCTAAGGTCTCATGGGGCAACAGAACTAGACAACCGCGAACTTTATGACCAGCATGTCACAGCGGCATCGAAAGATCTTGACCTTCAACTTTGATCCAATGCGAAGTTTGGCACCGTCAATGAACTTTTTCCACCTGGAAGTAACAGCCAAGCGACCATCTGTGGGACTGACGGAGTACCGTCCCTCCACGGTGAGACCTTCACACTCCATGACGAGGGATATCTTGCCCCTTCGGCCAGCATTGAGATCCTTGGAGATACTTTTAGGCAATTTCTGATTCAAAGCAAGAGATACCACCAAAAATTAGTCAATGGCACCAATGCACTGAACCATGTGAGACTTTGAGCAGAGAAGACATCAAGATAAGAGCAGTTATGCTGTCATATACTCACGAACATAGCCTTCAGATGCGTCCTGGTCACCACACGGGTGGCCACAGAATGAGCCGAGACCTCGGTGATCCGGCTGGGGCAGGTGCAGAGCCTGGGCTGGTACACGAGCCGGTGCCGATGCAGGAGACTACCGGGCAGGTGCAAGAAACGGTGCCTCTAGAGGAACCGGTGCTGATGCAGAGACTGTTGGGCAGGTGCGAAGAACGGTGCAGCTAGAGGAACCAAAGGCCGATGCAGAGCTGCTGGGCAGGTGTAGTATATGGGGCCTCTACAGGAACCAATGCTGATGTAGGGGACTGCTGGGTAGATGCAGTAAACGGAGCTGGTACAGGAACCGGTGCTGATGCAGGAGAGTGGGAAGACTAAAAACAAGACTTTACTATATGCCAATTCATGCTAAACCACTGAGAATACATACCTGTAACTCTGTGAAGGAGCTACTAGAAAGGTAGATAGAGCCATAGGAGGTGTTATATGCGGGGTATGTACATGGGCCCGCCATATTCCCGCAAGCTCGGCATCGGGATGGTGAAGGAAACATGGGAGGTACTACTGGTGCGTAGCGCTGAATGTAAGTGGAAGAATTAGGTTGTGTAAAGTGCATAGTTCAGAGCAATGCAAATGTTGACAAGCGAGTGCATAACACTATGTTACAAACTGAACAGTGAAAAATTAGTGTATGATGAATATAAGCATGCTAATTTGGTGTTTCCGAATTCCAAAAAGCATTAGACAGAGCTGGTGATAATATCAGACATAAATCATGGCATGTATATGTGGCTTAAGAAAATATACCCGAACCCTTGGATGGTTACGGCCCGGCTGGTCCTTGGACTTGAGCTTATATAAGCATCCAGAAGGTGGGGCTGACAGTAACTTGGTGGCAGCCTCTGCAGATGCCTCATCAGCAGCAGTTGCAATCCTTTTGACCAATGAAGGGTTAGCAGTTTCAGTCTGCATATGAAAATTGAAGAGCAACAAACATCAGCAGTGATATATAAAATGAATCTATGAGACACTGATGCATATAGTGCTGGATGTAAGTGTAAGAATAGGTGTGTGTGTTTCTGAACTATTGGTAAGCATTAGACAAAGCTGGCAATAAACAGACAAAAATCAAATCATGTATGAGGATTAAGAAAATATACCTGCCATCGAAAAGGGTACCACCCAAATGGCCCGTGGCCTTGTGCTTGAGGACGTTTTCAGAAGATGGTGGCGGCACCATCGTCTTCACAGCAGCCTCATCAGGATCATTTTTTATCCATTTGAGTAGAGGCACAGAAGTTTCATCCTGCATATGAATAGCAACAAAACTCATCATTGATATTTAATAAATCTATGAGATAGACTGATGCAAATAGTGCGGGTGTAAGTGGAAGAATAGGGTTGTGCATAGAGAACAGTCGACAACAATGCAAATGATTACAAAAGAAGCCAATGGAAATCAACAGTTTATATACTGGATGAGACAGACTGAAAAGTGAAAAATTAGTGTATGATGATTGTAAGCAAACGCAGTGTTTCTGAACTTTTGGTAAGCATTAGACAAAGCCAACAAGAATTAAACAGATAATAATGAAATCATGTATGTGGATTAAGAAAATATACCAGATTCTTAAAAGGTCACCACCCAAATGGCCCATGGCCTCGTGCTTGTAGAGGTTTTCGGAAGATGGTGCCGGCACCATCGTCCTCACAGCAGCCTCATTAGCCTCATTTTGCATCCACTTGAGTAAAGGCGCAGCAGCTTTCAGCCGCATAAGAATGGGAACAGATCTCAAGAGTGATATTGAATGACTACGAGATGCATCGATGCATATAGTGCCGGATGTAAGTGGAAGGGTATGGCCGTGTATGGACAACAGTTCACAACAATGCAAGGGTGTGTTCGGTTCTGAAATGCGTGGAATGGAATGGAATTGTTCCATTTCTGAGGAATGGAATGGTTAAATTTTTGTTCGGTTGGGATAAATGGAGAGCAGAAGAGATCGAGGTTAAACTAACCATTTGTCTCAAAATTGTAATTAACAATTGCAAATGACATTTTAATCTCAAAGTCGTAATTAACAGCGCCTAATGGTGCTCTTTTAATCTAAAAATCGTAATTAACATCATTTTTTGTTGGGTTAGGGGAACTGGAGTAGATGAACATTCTTGTATGATGATTGTAAGCAAACGAATTTGGTGTTTCTAAACTTTTGGCTTCGAGATCTTATGGGTTTCAACTCTAGCCTACCCCAACTTGTTTGGGACTGAAAGGCTTGGTTGTTGTTGTTGTTGTTGTAAACTTTTGGCAAGCATAAAAAACCGACAATAAACAGAGAAAAATCAAGGCATGTTTTGTGGATTAAGAAAATATACCATATTCATTAAAAGATCACCACCCACTGGCGCGTGGCCTTGTGCTTGTAGAGGCATTTAGAAGATGGGGCGGCATCAACATACCGGCAGCCTGATCAGCCGCAGCTTTTGATCTTCCTTTTGAGTAAAGGCCCTAAAGTTTGATCTGCATATGAATAGCAAAACAAAAGGCAGACCTCAAAGGTGATATTGAATTACCGTATGAGATAGACGGATGCATATAGTGGATGCTCTTAGCCTTTTGCAGCGTGAACACTAGCTATGGACAGACAAAAAACTAGTTAACTCAGCTTTGTCTAGATATGAATGTACTACCACCATCCAAAAGCTTAAGCCTTATTTATTTTTGAGAAATCAAAACAAGCAAAGTTTGACCAAAATTTTAGAACATTCTATCAACAAATATAATACTGTGTAGATACCGTAGGAAAATATATTTTATTATCTATTTAATGATATTAATTTTGTATTTTGCATGTTAATGATTTTTGGTAAAAGCTTAGTCAAACATGGTATAGTTCGACTTTCTAAAAATAATATAAGCCCAAAGCTTTGGGATGGAGGCAGATAGTATCTAGAGCTAAAACACATCTAGATATATCCGTATCTACAGATAGTTGAGTCAATTAATTTGGATGCGAGGGAGTATCAGATTCAGACTACATCATGGTAAGTTGGTTAAAAAAAATTACCCTCGGGCGGTCCACTGCCCAGCTCGGCGATGGCATTTCGCTTCTTGTGCTGCGCAGATCGGGCCATGCTCCTGCAGCAGTGGGGGGCGCTATTCTCGTTCCCCATAGCCTCAAAGACGGAACCTCGGAGGTACCAACCTGATACAGAGAATATAGAGCATGGTGTCACAGAGGCTTTACGCACAAACACACGAAGACATGTGCTACTTTAAGCATATTCCGAACAGGAACAGATTGAGGATGCAGAGAGACACTTAAAAGGTAAAGAGTGGATAAGCAAACGGAGTACTCGCTTCAAGGGGCTGGGGACACGGCTCGAGCTCAGCCAACTGCCCACATGCGTGGTGGCCTTACGCTCCATTGCCCCCACCGCCGAGGTCTTACCTTTCCTGTACAAGCTGACAAAAGATACAGTGAGGATCAGCAGAAACTACAAAGGTTGCAAATGTCGACAAATAAAGGAAGAACACCCCAATCCAAGCAAAGGTAGCCCCCGCCCCCCACCCCCATCAATCACTCCCAGCTCGAGGGTGACCAGAAAGACACCCCTTCACCCAGAATAGGAAAGAGATGCGCAAGATATCGAGGAGAGGAAAAAAGAACCGATCTCGAGAAAGGAAAGAACATTACTAGTCCTACCTAATCCGCTTGGTCTAGATGCAGCTTGCCCCTCCAAGCTGGATGCCTGGACGGTGGAGGCGAAAGGAGGGGATCGAGCTAGCGGCTTGCATCCGTCGGCAATCGGCACTCGATCGAGAGAGAAGGGGTGCTACATAAAGGGGAGGGGTATCATATTTTATTACACAATGAACTTACTGATGTGACTAGTCATTACATGTCTCACTGAAACTAGGGCCCATAGCGTGGCACCCCAAATTCACTTGAAGCTGCCCGGCGGGACGCATTGGCGCGTCAAGAAACCCCCGAATTGTAGCGGGGAAATGAAACATTTCACAAAAATTCGAAATTCAAGCACACCGCCACGCGCCAAGCACCCGGCTGTTCCTTCCTCTTCCTCGGTTCCTCCTCCCCTATCCGAAAAACACCAAATCCCAAGCTCAAACCAAAAAAAAAAAATCCCCTGGCCGCCATGCATGTCCTCGTTAACCCGCTGGAGATCGTTCCCGGACGATGCGGACCCCCCGCCCTGAGATCCAGAATTCCGTCCACCTCGAGGCACTGCGTGCTGTCTCGCAGCAGCGGCTTGAGGGCGCTGAAGAGGAAGTTCCGCCAGAAAGTGCTCATGGCAACCGTGCAAGCTCACCGGCGTGCTGCATCCCGAGAGGAACTGGTCAAAGCTTTGCTATTCGCCACACACAAAAAATTGCGGGCCAAGATCTGGTCAAAGCTTCGTCGATGGCTTGCCGCGAGAGGCTTGGAGTCCAGAGTCAATAAACTAGCTGCTCGAGGATCGGGCGGTTTACACGGATTCATATTAAGCGACTCAAGTTTGTTAGTCTAGTTAACAAATGCATCTAGATACATCCATATCTAGACAGAATTGAGTCAATTAATATGAATCGAGGGGAGTACTGAAAGTGTTTCATGCTACCAACTAATGCGTGGCAGAATCGCCGTAGAAGACATTGTGCTACTGCTCATACGAAGAACTGATTGTGTGGGTGTCCAATTTTGCACCGCGATCAGCCACTGAATGCTTAATCGAGCGCCAAAGGCGTACAAATCATAACATACTACCGCACCAGCACATAAGAGTACGAATCATAAAGTAGCTCAACATTTTGCATCGTGGCTGGGTGGTCCACGAGACTACCGGGACGCCCCGATGATCTCCGGTGTGCATCCTCTTCAACGCAAAGCTGTGTACTTGGTCCACGGCCTCCTTCGTAGGCTGGATAATCTCAGGTTCAGGACCTTCGTCTATGAGAGGCTCGTCATCGCACCATCCACGTGTGCATCAGGGCTGGGTGGTCTTGAGACTACCGGACGCCTCGATGATCTCCGGCGTGCATCCACTTCAACGCAAAGCTGTGTACTCGGTCCATGGCCTCCTTCTATAGGCTGGATAATCTCAGGTGCAGGACCTTCGTCTATGAAAGGCTCGTCATTAGTACCATCCACAGGTGCATCAAACTGAGATTCATCTTCAAATCTCCCATCAAACTGAGAGACCTCTTCAACTCTATGCTTCTGCAATTAGTACATCAACCGATTAGACAAACATCTAAGGGATGCAACTTTGAACAAATGCCGTTTTACATATTTACCTTCTCATCCGGCACAAAGACATGTCCCAGAGCTGAAACCCGTTTCCCCGAAGCAAGCGCTTTTTCTCTCCTTCCCGTCCATCCATCTCGCAACAAGTTAAATTTGAGTACGTAACCTTGCACAAAGAATGCAAACTATTGATTGAAACAGCGGCAGCATCAATATAAATAATTAACTACATATGCCAGCACACATACAGTGTGAGCAAGATCTGCTTCTCCTGCTAAAGGATCATTATATGGTTCACCATGCTAAACCCGCCTAACATATGTGCGGTCCATCCCAAAAATGTGTAAATGATCTGCCACTACAGGGTGAGGCCTCTTCTCACCATTCATACATGTGCAGCGCGGGCAATACACGTCCAGGTTGTGACCTTCATGAGCTCTAATAAACCCCATAAAGGGTTGAACACCATTTATATATGAAGGGGGACATAAGTGTCCATGCAGTATCCAAGTTCTGTCCATCTGTTTAATTATGAGATACAGTGGTTGGTGATTAATTTAAGGCGAAGTAGGAAATGTATATCCATCGAGTACAAAACTATACTACATGATTATGCATTTCAGCAATCATGTCGAGTACAAAACAAAAAATGCCCACCGACATTTTAGCAAACATATCGTGTACAAAACTCTGCCATGGCATTTCAGCAAATTAACGGATCGAGTGCAGAACTGACTCTATATGCCCACGCAAATGAACAAATTGATCGATGACAAATCGAGCGGAAAACTATAAAGTGCCAATTAGTTCGAGCATACTGATGAATTTTTTTAGCAGCATCAAGAAAATATAAATCGTTAGGCCGTCTTGCCCGATACATGATTGAGCTAGAGATAGCAGCCCTACCGTGGATCAACTTGACCGCCGGTGCGTCTCAAGAAGAACGACGGGGAGGGGAAGCTTCTTCTCCGCACGGACGGGATGGGGAGGGGAAGCTCTTCGCACGGACGGGGATAAGTTGTGTAGGGGTGGGTGGGGGGTCATGCGGCCGGGCCGCCGGGTGATAATTAAGGTCGGTAGGTGGCGTTTAATGGAGTTGCGTGTGTAATTTGTCGTGCACAAGGTTGAGGAATAGGCGGTTCCCTTTGCCACGCGCACAATTCAAACTATCCCGCCCATGTAGTTTAAATTCGCCATATTTTCGTTAAATCGACATAAAGTCATGTGAGTGGGGGAAAATTAGCAAAGTTGCTTGAAAAATAGTAAAACTCTGGAATTATCCTTTAAATATGCTCTACTTCGTGTGGAAATCGGGGTGTGGAAGCATGTTGAGCTGTTTTATTTGTACTTTCTTCATTAAAACTCCCATTTTATGCACTTTGGATGGAAAGAAATCATTTGTACATAAATTTTGACAACGCCATTTGCAAACACTAATTGTTTTACATGCCAAGATGCACCCATCCACCAAATATATATGGGGCAAAAGTTTATCACAATCTAGCAGATATGCACAATTAGTGAGGGACCCCTTTTGATTTTGTGCAATTTCCACTAATTAGGTAGAGAGAAGGGGTTAATTAATTAGGCCATGTTAGGGGTTATGTGTTTTAGATTAGGTTGTGTGGATTCAAATACAACTTCTTTATTTGTGTGCTATGATTAATCAAAACTAGATTGATCGACTGCGCACACATTATTAGAGGCGCATGCCTTTGCGCACAAAGTGCATGTGTGTGTTGTTGGCCACCAATTAACGAGAGAGAGAGAGACAGAGAGAGAGAGAGAGGTAGAGAGAGATCTACATACGAGAGAGCGATTGAAATCCCCAAATTAAACACATATATATATGCATGGCACATTTAATTTAATTAGAGGACCGCGAGCTAAGGCACCCCTGGCCTGCTTGATGCACAATTAAGTGTCATTGGCCTATATATAGGGTTTAATTAGGGTTTAGGGTTTAGGGTTAGGAGGTTAGGGTTTAGGGTCTAGGGTTTAATGTTTATGGTGTTTAGGGGTTTAGGGATTAGGGTTTATTTAATTAGGGTTTAAGGTTTATGGATCATCGATCGAGTGCGCACACACACATTATTAGAGGCACACGCGCCTTTGCGCATAAAGTGCATGTGTATATGTGTGTGTTTTTTTGGCCAACAACGATATATAGATGATCGAGAGAGAGAGAGAGATTGAAATCCCCAAGAATATGTTCGATCAAATATATATTAAAATATATGCACGAATGCATGCATGGTAGGTCATGCATGCACACTAATTATATATATATTATGAGGAA